>NC_080539.1:71006452-71358952 GCF_028640845.1 Ahaetulla prasina
AGGAAGTGAAAATGCCACCCTAGGGAAGAAGGCAATGGCAAACCACCTTCATCTCCACCAAATTATCAGCAGTTGAGTTCAATGTAAAGGAGACTTCACTAACATTTAAATACATTTTGTTTGTATTCAGGTTCTTGAAAATACATCATGATTTTATACATAACTTGTACAGAAGCAAGCAGTTTTTCATGTATCTTTTTTCCTCACAAAAATATTTTTATGAGCTTTTCCAGCAAAGAATGATAGATCCCAGCAAACTTTGTTTACTGCTATAGTCTCTGCTGTGTGAGAATCTAAGTGGACCACAGACTTTCATACAAAAATAAAATCCCCTTCATTTTTTCTTTTTCCTTTTGTTTTACTTCCTCAGAGGGGATATCTGCCTTTATAGCTTTTCTAGGCCCACTCACACTGAATTTTATAAAAAGAAGTGTTTAGTCAGTGCTAACTTTTTTAACATTGCATTTTAAGTGAAGTCTTTTGGTTACTCAGTAGGCAGGCTTGCATTTGTGCTGTGGCAAATGTTAAGTTGGGTGAGTGAAGAGACTAGAAACAGGCTTCAGACAACAGCTCTTTATTGAACAACTATCTACAATCCAGCAGCTTGCCTCTCTGACAGCTTATAGGGAGCTGTTAGGGGATTCAACCAATCACGTTTGAGTATTTTTCCCACTCAAACACTGGAACTGATAGAAATCTTTTAGGATATCAGTATCTAACACCCCTCCCTTCTTAGTTGGAACAATCTACTCTGCATATATAGTCGCTCAAGTAGGCGGGGCGTTTACAGGTCCTTCCAGACTTGTGCAGCTCAGTAGGTGAGGCAGCAGTGGCCTGAGAAGTAGTGCCTGCTGCTTCTTTTTGGTCTACCCATGGAAACTCCTGGAACTCCTCGAACGGATTCGACTGGAACCAGTTCAGGTTGCTGGATTCTCGGTTCTTCAGGTGTGTACTCTATTTCCATCGGGCTTGAGTCTGCTAAGGAGGGATCCCTGGATGGCCCTTGTGTAATGCCCTCAGAATAGGTGTCCTTAAATTCGAGGGTATTATAACCCGATCCCCCCACAATAAGCACCCCACTCGAGCAGACATTTCATTTTGTTCCGCCATATAAGGCATGAATTCTGTACCAACTGGGCCTTTTGGCCATCCCCTCCACACCCAGTTCAAAAGAGTCCTAAATGTGGCATTTTTAGCTGAATGCTTTGCCACTTTGTCAGAAGTCTGGAATCAAGGCAGTCAATGAGGAGGACAGGTTTGGCCGGGGTAGGATCATCCAACAGTTTGGGCAACAGGCAGTGACTGAGGGCATCAGCATGTCCCAAAAATTTACTGGAGGAGGAGTTTGTAGCTGTAGGCCAAAAGGAAAATGGCCCATCTCGTGAAACGGGGGGACAGAGCCACTGGTGTGGGGCGGTCCCCTGCAAAAGCCCCAACAGCAGCAAGTGGTCAGTCACCAATTCAAAATCCCTCTTAAACAAGTACTCATGAAACCAGCCACCGCAGCCAGCCACCACAGCTAGTGCTTCTCTGTCCAGCTGGCTATAGTTCTTCTCTGTACTTGATAGGATCCTGGAAAAGTAGGCGACCGGGGCCTCATTTCCACTTAGGAGTCAGTGGCTGAGGACTGCCCCCACACCAAAGGAGGAAGCATTGCAAACAAAGACAAGGGGCAGTGAGTCATTGTATTGGATCAGGAAACTGTCAGCCGAGAGCAGCCGTTTGACTGCCTGAAATGCAGCAGCTTCCTTGTGCCCCCAGACCCAGGGACACCGCTTAGCCAGTAATCTATGGATGGGACCCACAATTGTGGCTTTGTTTTTTAGAAATACACTGTAAAAGTTCAGTAAGCCCAGAAACGCCTTTAGTTCAGTCTGGTTCTTTGGAGTGGGGGCCTCTTGGATCACTCGGATTTTGCTTTTCGTTGGGTGTATGCCCTCCCCAGTGATCCTGTACCCCAGGAATTTGACCTTGTGGAATCCAATTTGACATTTGCTGCTTTTTGCATGGAGTCCTGCAGCACAAAATTTGGTAAGACTTGTTGTGGTCCATCAGAAGCCTATGCAGCTGGCAATGGAGTCGGACAACGATGAGGCTGAGGTGAGGCCAGGGGCATCGGGAAGTGAAGTGCGGACTCCAGAGCCTCCAGAGACTGATAGTAGTGAGGCAGAGGAACAGGAGGAGCCTGTTCCTAATGCACGCATGAGAAGAGCTGCCAGAAGGCAAGAGCAGCTCAAGCAAAAAGGACAACTTGGGAGTAGGGCCAAGAGATGATTGGCCCCTCCCATAAGGCTTAAAACAGACCAGCACTGGCGTTTGAGCTTTGCCAGAAAACAATGTTGGTAGCTTCATCTTCTGCTTCATCTACGTCTTGCCTTTATTTTTGTGACTTGTGAATGTTTGCCAAGAGAGGCCTTTAGCAGGTTTGCGAGAGAACTGAGGAATTTGTGTTGGGAGGCATTTGTTTTAATTTGAGTTGAATGACCCTGGGAATGAGGTAATTTTCAGTTGTTCAAATAAAGTTTGTTTGTTTTTTGACTGACTGAGTTTCTTACTACCTACTTGGCCTGGGTCACAACAAGACTTCCCGTAGCCTAGAGTATAGCTGTTGTTAACTGCTGCCAGTTATTAGCACATCATCAAAGTATGGCACCACCCCAGGAATTTTATGTAGCAGCCTTTCCGTAACACTTTGAAAAATTCCCGGGGCAACGCTAATGCCGAACTGTAAACAGTGATATATGAACACCCCTCTATATACCACTATGGTTTGAACCTCAGCAGTAGCGCCATCTACTGGTAGTTGCTGATACCCTTACACAAGGTTAAGTTTAGTTTATATTTTCGGGCCCCAGAGAGTGTAATAAATGCTGGATGATTGGCACCAGACAGGCCAACTGTTGAAGTGTTTTGTTAATTGTGTACTTATAGTTGGCACAGATATGCACAGACCCGTCCCCTTTCATGGGCGTCACAATGGAGGTCTCCCAACTGGCATGGTCAATCAGTTCTAGAATGCTTTGCCAGATCAATTTATCTAACTCTAAGTCTATTTTGGGCTTTAAGGCGAATGGTACCCTCCTTGGCTTCATTTGAACTGGCGCAACTCTAGGGTCTAGGCTAAAAGAAATAGGGGTGCCCATACTTGTCAAGTTCAGGGCTGAACACATCCTGGAATTCCCAAATCAGGTCATCTGGAGCAGCGCTGGCGATGGTGTTGATGCCAGTTACCCCCAAGCCGAGGAAACTGAACCAATCTAGGCCAAGAAGGCTTAGGAGGTCTCCACACACCACCATCAATGACAGTTGTCCCTGGAACTTGAATTTTACATTGAACATTCCACAGCCCAGGACAGGAATTCGATTCCCTTGATAGTCACTTAGCTTCAGCTGTTGGTGGTTCAATTGTCGCTTCTGGAGTCTTTGAACCGTCTCTTTATGCTTGTCAGGATATTATTGTCACCAAGGACCCGGTGTCTATCTCCATCTCGCAAGGGGACCCCTCGATTAATATAGTCACATTTATTTTCTTTTGGGAAGGGGTGCCAAGCAAGCACCCCCTCCCCAAAAAATTCTTGTCTGGTTGGTTACCGGAGTGCTTGCTTTGTTGTTAGTGTGCCTTGGTTTCCATGTGTTGTGCCTCGGTTGCTTTGGTGTCTCTGGCAGGGTGGCCTCAGGGGTAGTTCTGTGATTGAGGGGCAGGTTTGCTCAGCACACTCTCACCAAGTGCTCCTTCCAGTCACATCTTCAGCAGATTGCATCATGATGGTGACACGATGCTCTTGGGTGCTGGCCCCCACAGCTGGCATATGGTTGCCATTTATTTTCTTGTCCCATAGGCCTTCTTCTGTCTGTGTAATAGACTTTGTCCTCAATATCTTCGGACTCTTCGTCCTGATGGTGCTCTTTGTGCACAGTAGCTATAGGCTTAGCTGCTGGGGCTGTAACAAGCTTCTGAAGCAATTCAGCCACTCTGTTAGAATACTTGGTAGCCCTTGCTTCGTCTAAGGCGGCCTGCAGAGTCAGGTTGGTTTAGCGAGGAGCTTTCTTTGTAGGCAGAGGTCTTGTACCTTGCAGATGAGTTGATACAATAGGATATCATTCAAGTCTCTAAATTCACAGTGGGCAGTGATCTTTTGAAGCGCTGCAATATATTTGTTGATGGACTTGCCATCATTCTGCATTCGGTGCCGAAATTCATAGCCTCTCACTATTTTGGATGGGGCTGGAGCATAGTGAGTCTTCAGTGCGTTCTGAAGCACTTGCCATGGAACTGATTGCACCAGAGTTGGTTCGGGCAGGTATTCTGCCATGTCAAACACATCGTGGCTGCAAAGGCTGAAAAATAGTGTCCTTTTTTCAGTTGTTGGATAACCCGAGGAGATCATTTGTTTACATGAAGCATTCAAATCGGTTCATGTACGTGTCCCATTTTTCTTTTGTTGGATCGAAGGGTGCAGGCAGACGGAACACAGACATTCTTACTGCTTTTTCACTCTTTGAATTTGGTGCGCAAAATGGCCACTGCTCCTTTTTGTCCACCTGGCTGGATGTTCATTATCAGCTCTTTTTGCCTCAGTTCTCCTTCGTGGATCCCACTTTCATCGCCAGTGTTAAGTTAGATGAGTGAAGAGACTGGAAACAGGCTTCAGACAACAGCTCTTTATTGAACAACTATCTACAATCCAGCAGCTTGCCTCTCTGACAGCTTGTCCTTATATAGGGAGCTGTCAGGGGATTCAACCAATCACGTTTGGGTATTTTTCCTGCTCAAATACCGGACCCGATAGAAATCTTTTAGGCTGTCAGTATCTAACAGCAAATATTTTATCAGCAGAGATACAAAATTCATGGTGCAAAAGAGCATCTGGAATAAAGCATCTCCTTATTTCATGGAGGAGACATATTTGCTACGCAGATGGCTGGAGTAAATCTAGCCTTACAATTAAAATCTGTTTAGAGTTTGTAGTGAAGTGACTGATGGATTGGGCTCAGAGCTCCATCAATCCCCCCTTCCCTCTCTGCTTTGATGGCACGTCATAAATAGCCATTTGTACGAAGTGCAGGGATTCTTTAAGGCTATCACTTTGTAGCTGACATATATATTCCAAATAGTATGCAAAACGCAAAGTGCTTGATGTTCCTAAGTAACAAGGGCAAAAGGGTTGCATCTGCTTCAACAATGCCATATTGTTGTGCATATTCTGCTACAAAATAACATCTGCACTCGTTCTAGGCTCCTTTTGAAGGAGAAAGCATTCTAACACTAGGGCAGTTATAATTAGCTTGTCAGGTGGGCTGGTCTTAGTTGTGAAGAAAGAAGGAGGGTTGGTATAGTTGGAGCTTTGCCAGGCCTCAATTCCATTATCACAAAGAAAAGAAGTGAAGTCATAGGCCACATATTTATATATACATATATATACACACACACACACACACACACACACACACACACACACACACATATATATATAATTAAAATATAACTAGGTATGTATTTGCCTCATTGCTCTCAGGTGACATTTGTTGAGTTAGTAAGGAGTGCTGGAGCAGAAAAAGAAATATTCTAAAATTTGAGTTGCTGGCCTAGGTTTTTCTCTAAACGAGAGAGAGAGAGAGAGAGAGAGAGAGAGAGAGAGAGAGAGAGAGAGAGAGAGAGAGGGCGGGGGATCTTATTTATGCCATTAAACTAGGACACATTGTTTGAAAAACAAAAATATGTGTGCTTTGTTTCCTGCTGTTTTAAGAATTCTCAAGAGGGAGATTGGAACAGCTACTGGAAAGGACAAAGAATCACAATGAGCAGAAACATAGATCCTATAGCCAGTAAGGGCCACTATGGCTAGTGAGATTTACACAGGCAAAATAGATGCGAAGAAATAGCTACTTCATTTCAGCAAACCTCATAAAGTCAAATATGGCTATACCGATGAAGCAGCAAATAATGAAAAGCAGATTAAGGAAAGAATTAAAAGACGCTATAGTTGCAACCAGTTTATCAAATCAGAAAAAAGAATAGCTTTTTTTACACTTTAGCTTTAACATGACACTAATTTGGGAACTAGAAGAAAATAATTTCAGTGCAGACAATGTTTGTGGCAACTGATAATGTAGAAAAGTGATATCATGTCTTACGGGGGGAGGAGTGCATTGCCAGAACTTGCAAGAAATTTCAGCAAACTAGTCCTGATTAAAAACTGCAGCATGGGACTGGAACTGTGAAATCACCTACCCATTTTATCTGTTAGGTGTGAATTTGCAAAAGATATTGACTTGGCAAGACAACAGCTTGCAATGAGAAGGATCAGAAAAATGAAAGTTTTAAAACTGATTGGGTTATTTATAAAATGTTTCAAGTCACACATTACAATAGACAAGACACTGAAGGAACAATAGGACAGTACCTTTATTAATAGAATCAGCCCAACAAAAATTATAAAACACAAGCTTTGTAAAACCCTACTTCAATTATTGTGGTTTAATATGTGTTTAAGAATATAGTACAATAACCTCAGGGCATGTGTATTACACAATGTAAGCCGCCCTGAGTCTTTGGAGAAGGGCGGGATATAAATTCAAAATAAAATAAATAAATAAATAAAATCCATCTGCATGTTCCCGTGCAAATAATGAGATAATTTCCAAAATTTGCAAGATATAATTTCAGTAGAAACCCTTTTCACCTCCATGATTCGTAAAACTATATGTTTGGGTTGAAACATAATAGTATGTTTTAGAAATTTAACTAGTGGGTACTGGAAATGAGCTAATTATCTTTGGGCTTTGCTACTACAAAGGAAAACATAGAGTATAATAATGCTAGAAGACACCCTAGAAATCTCCCAGTCCAATCCACTGCTGAAAGTTGGTTTTACAGTGCAAAATACAGCTGTAATATCTTGACAAATGTTTGCCCAGTCTCTATTTAGATGCCTGTAAACTGGCTCCCCCACACCCCATTTCTTGATTAAGTACCTCGGCAGCCTGACTAGTCACTTCAATGGAGAAGCCTCTGTATGAATCTCACACGTTGCTGAACAATTATTTTGTGTAAAGAATAGGGCAATGTTTACCTCAATCAGCGTATAGTATTTTACCCCTTGTGCAGTGAAGAAGTAGATACATCTATAAATTCACAGAACTGGAAGGGACCATCCGTGCAGCAATTCAAACCAAAGTGTCCTAGTCTGGTAACTGTCTCTCCACTTAATAACATTCAAAGAGACCTTCCTGTTTCTAAGTGTTTAGTTCCATTTCTAATGGCTCTGACTATTAGGAAGGTTTCTCTCTCTAGCATTCATCCAACTTCCTACAACTTCATCCAATCATTCTCTGTTCAACACTTTGGAATAAAAGATGGCCACTGACTCCATGGCATGGGACCGGGATACTTATGGGACTGCCTGCTGCCGCCAGTTACCTCCCATCATCTGGTGCGTCCAGTCCGCTCTCACAGGGAGGGCCTCCTTAGGGTGCCGTCGGCCAACCAATGTCGGCTGGCGGCCCCCAGGGGAAGAGCATTCTCTGTGGGGGCTCCGGCCTTGTGGAACGGTCTGCCGGTGGGACTCCGTCTCCTCCCTGATCTTTGGACCTTTAAGCGCGAGCTCAAGATCTTTTTTCACCAAGCGGGGCTGGCCTGATTGATTTTAATACTGTGGGTTTTAGTGGGCTTTTAACTGGGGTTTTATTCTCTTTTGTAATTTTCTTACTTAATATTTTTAACATACAGCGATCTAATTAGATTTTTAAACTGGATATTGTATTTTAAATTTTTTTGGATTATTGGTGTTTTATTTGCTTTAAACCGCCCTGAGTCTTTGGAGAAGGGCGGTATAAAAATTTGAAAAATAAATAAATAAATAAATAAATTTAATTTCAGGTCAAGGACTTAAAAAGGGCTTCAATCTGGTGAATCTAAGTAGTTTTTAGTACAATAAAACTTTCAGCTAAATACATAACAAAAACAATATATTGAAGTCATATACAATTATTTTCTTCTATCTTACTTCCTTTCACATAATTGTAAAATGTTATCTATATATATAGCTCCTTCAATTCTTTTCACAGAAATTAGTTTCTATTCCCCCAATTACCATAATTTCTCTTTTCTGAACCATTTCATTGAATCTTTTTGTCCAAAACTAGATAGACTATTTAAGATTGACCAAACTGCACACAATGGAATTAACTGATAAACAATCCTTCTATCTTTTTTTCTAATACATTAATAAAAATGTAGAAGAGCAGAGGACTTAGAACTGATTACTGTACCATCTAATCTGATAGTTCAAATGAGGAGGACTCTTGAAAAATGATTTCTGAGCAGCCTATGTATCCAATCAATTATCATGGCACCCAGCCCTACGATTAATTAATAGCTAATCAGCATCTCATGGAATACTCTGTCATATGTTCTGTTGAAGCCAGGATATATTATGTACACAGCATAACCACAATCTGTAAAGGATTGAAAAGGAGATAAAATCGGTCTAACAAGGTTTGTTTTTGACTGGTTCAGGTTGTAATTAGCACTTTGATTTAAAGTTTCTTACAGAGCACTTTTTTTATGATCTGCTGCAGAAGCTTTTCAGGTATTGATGTCAAACTGTCTGTAGTTTAAGAAATCTTCCACTCAGACCTTTTTTAAAAATAAGAACATTCACTTTCTTCTTGGAAAGTCACCTGACATTTCATCTATTTTCAGGGTTTCTCAAATATATACATATATGGATTCAGTCAGAGTATCAACTAATTCTTTTAGTGCTCTAGG
Organism: Ahaetulla prasina; assembly: GCF_028640845.1. Classification (NCBI taxonomy): domain Eukaryota; kingdom Metazoa; phylum Chordata; class Lepidosauria; order Squamata; family Colubridae; genus Ahaetulla; species Ahaetulla prasina. The sequence continues at coordinate 71,015,223 of NC_080539.1, forward strand.
ATGTAATTACGGCAACATATTTTCTATGTCAAATAATGTCAAATAATGTCATATGCTTTCAAGACTACTAATACAAGTTTATTGCAAGACTTCAGTGAGGTGGCTTTTCATAAAAATGGCATGAATACATTATATTCAGGGTTACATGCTGTTTTCTTCTTTAAAAGTACTAGATTCTCAATTCTGTTTAATATTTGTTTATAAACCTCTGTGGATTCTGATAAAAAGAAAGTTACCAAGGAAGCTCAGGAAAAAAAAAGCACATAATAAGAAGCCCAGTTTGAAGCTTCATTATTGTAAGAACACAAAGTCTGACAATGACTTTTGGTGGAAGAATCTGATTAGCTGACTTGGGAATTTGAAGAGCATCTCACCTTACAGCAGTTACTGCCACCTTAGCTATATTATATTACTTTGTCTCATTGTGTAACATTGCTTACATCAGCTGAGTAGCTGACTTTATTTGAGTTCCAGAAAGAAATAATGTTTTCAATTCATCATGGGGAAATAGGGAGATGGGAGGTGGGAGGGAGGATATTTTCCATACTTTTTTCATTCCAGGTAAGAGCAATTGATTTTCTGGGATTCATCTCCACTGAAAGTGCTTAGGAGTCAGAAAAAAATCAACCTCAGAGACTAAATCATAGAAATATAAATTATATGTAGTGTCTTTTAAAAAAAACAATAGCGAATGTGGTAGATTTCAACAATGAAATGATAATGAAAACTGTTACCTTTCAGTGATGTGGTTATTTCAGTAAATTTGAACCACTAGAGTTACTGTTTCCATGCACAGGACAATTAGCTGAAGCTGGTCTCCATCAATGGTACAGCTCTGGATCGTCAATGAGTTTCCTCAACTTCCTTCTCCCATATGCTCTTTCTTTTTTGATTTTCCATCTCTTGACACATTTGCAGTACTTGTTTAATTTTCAAACAACAATCTACATCCTTTTTCTTCTGATCTCAGGTCCCTCCCTTTTTCACTGCTCTCATTTCATGATCAGACAGAAGATGAGGCATCGTATGCTTTTATTCACTAGTGGAATTCAAATTTTTTTTACTACTGGTTCTGTGGGTGTGGCTTGGTGGGCGTGTCAGGGGAAGGATACTGCAAAATCCCCGTTTCCTCCCCACTCCTGGGGGAAGGATATTGCAAAATCTCCGTTCCCACCTCACTCTGGGGCCAGCCAGAGGTGGTATTTGCCGGTTCTCTGAACTACTTAAAATTTCTGCTACCAGTTCTCCAGAATCTGTCAGAACCTGCTGAATAGCATCCCTGCTTTTATTCCAAGGTGATATATTGGCAAATATTGTGAGATGGTTCCAGATTGTACAGTAATGTCACTTCTTTAGAATCCTCCTCCATCTCCCCTATTGCACTTGAAGACTCTTTTTCCATCCGGTTCTTTTAAATTTTCTTGATACTAGTTGACCTGTATTACTACATTTTGTTCAGTGTTTTACCATTCTTGTATTATATTTATACCTTCTTTTAAACCCTAACGAAGTACTTATTATTGAATAGCAGAATACAAATTAGTGAAATAAATATAATACATAATGGTAGATGGAAATTCCTTGGAATATGTAACCTATTTGTACTTAAATGCAAAGGGGAAAACATTGAAGGTAGTATCTTCTTCCAAATTACAGACAAGTAGCTCACATGGGTATAGTCATCATTTGATCATTGAAATATCATCCAATAATCTTACGAGTCACCATAAACTACAGCTCAAACAACTGTAGACAGCAAACTTCCAAATAGTCCTACACCATCACAATGTGATGCTTTAAAAAAACATTTTCATCTGCAACTTAAAATAAATTGACACTTGTTATAAAATTTGCCAAAGTGAGAAGCAGAATCATGTGAGGAAAACAACCGTGTTTCATTGGGTGCTGCTTTACAAGAAACACAGACCCTGAAAAAAGGGAAAAGCAAAGATGTTTGTAGATGTTGGTGACTGCAATCAGATGTTAGGGATTTAATTTACTGATCAGGTTGGAGAAGCTGGTCAGATCTTTGTTAGTTTATCCAGAGTTAGTTCTATTTTTAGACAAAAATGGACCTTTGAGTAGGGCAGCATAGGGAAGGAATTGTGAATATTAAAGTCATCAGCTGATAGTTGGTAGAAGATTGGGATTTCCCCTAAGATGCAATTTGCTAAGGTCTGCCCTTCTCTGGTCATCAATTTGTGTCTGCTAAGATGTGACAAAGTGAGGAACTAGGCTTGCTCTTGATGATATCTAAAAGAGATATTCAACAGGTGCAGTCTGCATTTTGCTTTTGGTTCCCCCACCCCCTAAAATACATACCAGCAAATCATTTAATTTTCCTAATGAAAGTTTGGACACATGATATTACAGATGCTGGCATTCTTACATTATGGTGGTCCGTTGGATATACAAGGCTTATGTTGTTACTATTTTTAGAATAGGCACCTGTTGAATAATCACATGAACTCCTGACCCAGTCAAGCCAAACAAATGTGGACACTGAAATGGACGGAATCAGGTAGGAGTCACTTGATAAGTGGCTTCTCCTGTACTTTGTAGTTCAGATCCCCAGACAACCAATGCCTTCCTACTGCAAACTCTAGCTAAGGAAAGCATGATTCATTGGAAATGGAAGATGAGGCACTGTGGATGGATGACAAGAAAAGCTTCGTCCTTTGTAACTGTGGTGGAAGGTGATGGTATTCAAAAGCAGGATGGTTGTGGAGAACTACTGCTTGGGAAACAGCATTATCATTAATTAATGACCACCTGACCTTTTGAGCCAAATCTCTATTTCATAGAACCAAGACAGCTTTCTACCTGATTTTTGAACCTGATGCTTGGTACAAAATCTCTACACATTGCTTTCCTATAAATCAGGATCAAAGACAAACTTCTTTGAGGAAAAATGTTACCAGATGAGATACAGCAGTAGGAGAATAATTTATAAACTACAAATTAATTTGTACTTCCCAAACTAACAGGCAAATAAAAACACAATTATATAACAATATTTAAAGTTTTCCAATTTTATTGATGCATTTCTTCAAACTTGTCCACATTGTTACAGAAAACAGCATATGGAGAAATACATTATATTTAAAAAATAATAATTTTTTCTCAAGCTATGTAAGTATGGTAAAATTGGATACTAAAATGTTAATACTAAGATAATATATAAGAATACGTATCTGGACTTTTGAAGAAGTGTGAACAGAAGCAGAAAGGAGGAAGTATAGATATATATTTAATCAGCTTCCTACTATTTTGATTTTATTTGATCTGATCATCAATCTGCTCTTCTCTGATTATTCAGATCAATTCAGAAAATTGAGTGCATTCAATATAATTCAAAATCACACCAATTTGATTTGCCAAATAGATTTTGGGGAAAACCATTAAAAAACTAGTTTGATTCAGTGATTCAGCTGAATTGCCTCCAAACTGAATTCCAGAACCAAAGTTCACAGCTTTTTGCCCTGTAAAGATTAGGAAGATTAGGGGGGAAAAAATGCATAACTGAAAAAAGCATTTGACTTCCACATAAAATTGTGGCTTATTTTACTCTCTTCATTCAGCTAATGCTATTGTATTAGTTGGTCAACACTGTGATTAATCTGTTGTTCTCATATGGAACACTGTGATTGGAACTGTATAAACCAGCTTTTTAAAACTTGGCATCTTTCAATTTATTAGGACTAAAGCCTTAAGAAGTAAGAGTTCTGAAAATGGCACTCTCAACATAACTGGAGATTGATAGATTGAAGAAGGGTGAATGTAGACCAATTTGAGCAAAAGCTATAGCAATAGCAGTAGCACTTAGACTTATATTTATTTATTAAATTTATTTGTTGGGGCGGTTGAATGCCACCACATGTTTATTGGACCCGTGCCCCTCCTGGTTGGTGCTGGCCACACAGGAGGTGACACGAGGCTGGCTCCAGGGGATTATCAATGCTTCTTTGATGGAGGGGGTTTTCCCTGCCGCCTTGAAAGAGGCGGTGGTGAGGCCCCTCCTCAAGAAGCCTTCCCTGGACCTGGCTGTTTTAGGAAATTATCGTCCGGTCTCCAACCTTCGCTTTGTGGCGAAGGTTGTTGAGAGTGTGGTGGCACGTCAATTACCCCAATACCTGGATGAATCTGTCTATCTAGACCCGTTCCAGTCTGGCTTCCGACCCGGGTACAGTACGGAGATGGCTTTGGTCGCGTTGGTGGATGATCTCTGGAGGGCCAGGGACAGGGGTTGCTCCTCTGCCCTGGTCCTATTAGACCTCTCAGCGGCTTTTGATACCATCGACCATGGTATCCTGCTGCACCGGTTAGGGAGTTTGGGAGTGGGAGGCACCGTTTATCGGTGGTTCTCCTCCTATCTCTCTGACCGGTCGCAGACAGTGTTGGCAGGAGGGCAGAGATCGACCGCGAGGCCCCTCACATGTGGGGTGCCGCAGGGGTTGATTCTCTCGCTCTCCTGTTCAACATCTATATGTTGAGGAACTGGTCGTGGCCTGGGAGCAGGCCGCAGCCGGGGCCCTGGACCGTGTTGCGCCTTTGCGGCCTCTGACCCGGCGTAGATCTTGTCCGGCCCCTTGGTTCTCCGAGGGGCTGAGGGAGATGAAACGCCAGAGAAGACGCCTAGAGAGCACCTGGAGGTCCAGTCGCTCCGAAGTTGATCGGACACTAGTTAGGACCTATTCTAGGACCTACTAGTGGCAATGAGGGAAGCGAGGCGCTCCTACGCCTCCACCCTCATTGCGTCGGCAGATAACCGCCCGCCGCCCCAGCCTGGGTGACCCGCTCTCTCCTACATCAGGAGGTGCGGGATGACCCTTTGCAGGGACGAGCCGAGGAGTTTAGTGGTTATCTATACGATAAAATCGCTCAGCTGAGGGATGGTCTGGACCGAATTTGGGATGATCCAAGCGAGGGAGAGGAGGCACGTCTTGTTGAGCACATTTGGGATGAGTTTGACCCTGTGGCTCCCGAGGACGTGGACAAGTTGTTGGGGAGGCTTCACGGCACGACATGTTTACTGGACCCGTGCCCTTCCTGGCTGGTACTGGCCACTCAGGCGGTGACACGAGGCTGGCTCCAGAGGATTATCAACGCTTCTTTCTTGGACGGGGTTTTCCCTGCCACCTTGAAAGAGGCGGTGGTGAGACCCCTCCTTAAGAAGCCCTCTTTGGACCCAGCTATTTTGGGTAATTACCGTCCAGTCTCCAACCTTCGCTTTGTTGCAAAGGTTGTAGAGAGTGCCGTGGCGCGACAGCTGCCCCAACACCTGGATGAAGATGTCTATCTAGACCCGTTCCAGTCCGGCTTCCGACCCGGATACAGCACGGAGACAGCTTTGGTCGCATTGGTGGATGATCTCTGGAGGGCCAGGGACAGGGGATATTCCTCTGCCCTGGTCCTATTAGACCTCTCAGCGGCGTTCGATACCATCAATCATGGTATCCTGCTGCGCGGTTGGGGGATTGGGAGTGGGAGGCACCGATATCGGTGGTTCTCCTCCTATCTCTCCGACCGTCGCTGACGGTGTTGACAGGGGGCAGAGGTCACCGCGAGGGGCCTCACTTGTGGGGTCCCACAGGGGTCGATTCTCTCGCCCCTGCTGTTCAACATCTACATGAAGCCGTTGGGTGAGATCATCAGTGGTTTCGGGGTGAGATACCAGCAGTACGCTGACGACACCCAGCTGTACTTTTCCACCCCGGACCACCCCAATGAAGTTGTTGAAGTGCTGTCCCGGTGTTTGGAAGCTGTACGGGTCTGGATGGGGAGAAACAGGCTCAAGCTTAATCCCTCCAAGACGGAGTGGCTGTGGATGCCGGCACCCCGATTCAGTCAGCTGCAGCCGCGGCTGGCTGTTGGAGGCGAGTTACTGGCCCCAAAGGATAGGGTGCGCAACTTGGGTGTCCTCCTGGATGATCGGCTGTCGTTTGAAGACCATTTGACGGCCATCTCCAGGAGGGCCTTCCACCAGGTCCGCCTGGTTCGGCAGTTGCGCCCCTTCCTTGATCGGGATGCCTTATGCACAGTCACTCATGCGCTCGTTACCTCTCGCTTGGATTACTGTAATGCTCTCTACATGGGGCTCCCCTTGAAATGCGCTCGGAGGCTTCAGTTAGTCCAGAATGCAGCTGCGCGGGTTATAGAGGGAGCTACGCGTAGCTCCCATGTAACACCGCTCCTGCGCAGACTGCACTGGCTGCCTGTGGCCTTCCGGGTGCACTTTAAGGTGTTGGTTATGACCTTTAAAGCGCTCCATGGCTTAGGACCTGGGTACTTACGGGACCGCCTGCTGTTACCACACGCCTCCCACCGACCCGTACGCTCCCATAGAGAGGGACTTCTCAGGATGCCGTCCGGCAAACAATGTCGGCTGGCGGCCCCCAGGGGAAGGGCCTTCTCTGTGGGGGCTCCCACACTCTGGAACGAGCTTCCTCCGGGTTTACGCCAAATACCTGACCTTCGGACATTTCGTCGCGAACTCAAGACTCATCTTTTTATCCGCGCGGGGATGGCTTAAATTGGGATTTTAATGTTAAATTTATTAATTTTAAACGGGGTTTTTTAGTATGGTAAATTTTAATCACTGGGCTAATTTAAATAAGTTTTTTAAATCGTATTTTAAACCCGTATATTGTATTGTCGGTTTTATTATGCCTGTACACCGCCCTGAGTCCTTCGGGAGAAGGGCGGTATAAAAATCAAATCAAATAAATAAATAAAATAAATATATGAAGCAGCTGGGTGAGATCATCAATGGCTTTGGGGTGAGGTACCAACTGTACGCTGATGATACGCAGCTGTACTTCTCCACCCCAGGCCATCCCAACAAAGCTATCAAAGTGCTGTCCCGGTGTCTGGAAGCTGTACGGGTCTGGATGGGGAGAAACAGGCTCAAACTCAATCCCTCCAAGATGGAGTGGCTGTGGATTCCGGCACCCCGGTACAGTCAGCTGCAGCCGCGGCTGACTGTTGGGGGTGAATCATTGGCCCCAGTGGAAAGGGTGCGCAACTTGGGCATCCTCCTGGATGGACGGTTGTCTTTCGAAGATCATCTGACGACCATCGCCAGGAGGGCTTTTTACCAGGTTCGCCTGGTTCGCCAGTTGCGCCCCTTCCTTGACCGGAATGCCTTATGCACGGTCACTCATGCTCTGGTTACCTCTCACTTGGATTACTGCAATGCTCTCTACATGGGGCTCCCCTTGAAGAGCACCCAGAGGCTCCAGTTAATTCAGAATGCAGCTGCGCGGGTGATAGTGGGAGCCTCACGTTGCTTTCATGTAACACCAGTCCTGCGCAGTCTGCACTGGCTACCTGTGGTCTTTGGGGTGCACTTCAAGGTGTTGGTGACTACCTTTAAAGCGCTCCATGGCTTAGGGCCAGGGTACTTACAGGACCGCCTGCTGTTACTGAATTCCTCCCACCGACCTGTACGCTCTCACAGAGAGGAACTCCTTAGGGTGCCATCCGGCAAACAATGTCGGCTGGCGGCCCCCAGGGGGAGGGCCTTTTCTGTGGGGGCTCCCACCCTCTGGAACGAACTTCCCCCTGGACTTTGGCAACTGCCGGACCTTAGGACTTTCCGCCGCGAGCTGAAGACCTATTTGTTTGTTCGCGCAGGACTGGCATAGGATTTTAATTAGTTTTAATGTTTTATTTATTTATTTAATCAAATTTTTATACCGCCCTATCTCCCGAAGGAGGTTTACAGCCCGATAAAATACAAATATCATACAAAGTAAAAACATTAATTAAAAAACTTATTTAAATAGGCCAAAATTTAAAATTACGATTAAAATGTTAAAACCTCAATTACCTAAAAATTAATAACAAACCCCAGTTAAAATTAGGTAAAACTTTTAATCCAGTCCTGCTTGAATAAATAAATGCGTTTTCAGCTCACAGCAAAAAGTCCGAAGATCAGGCACTTGGCATAAACCAGGGGGAAGTTCGTTCCAAAATGTAGGAGCTCCAACAGAGAAGGCCCTACCCCTGGGGGCCGCCAGCCGACATTGTTTGGTGGATGGCACCCTGAGAAGACCCTCTCTGTGTGAGCGTATGGGTCGGTGGGAGGCATGAGGTAACAGCAGGCGGTCCCGTAAGTACCCGGGCCCTAAGCCATGGAGCGCTTTAAAGGTGATAACCAAAATCTTAAAGCGCACCCGAAAGACCACAGGAAGCCAGTGCAGACTGCGTAGTAGTGGTGTTACATAAGAGCAACGAGTGGCTCCCGTTACTACTCGTGCAGCTGCATTCTGGACTAGCTGCAGCCTCCGGGTGCACCTCAAGGGGAGCCCCATGTAGAGAGCATTGCAATAGTCCAAAGGAGATGTAACCAGAGCGTGAGTGACCGTTCATAAGGCATCCCGGTCATGGAAGGGGCGCAACTGGCGGACCAAGCGTACTTGGTAAAAGGCCCTCCTGGAGACAGCTGCCATATGATCATCGAACGACAGCCGCCCATCCAGGAGGACACCCAAGTTGCGCACCCTTTCCATTGGGGCCAGTAACTCGCCCCCAACAGTCAGCCGTGGCTGCATCTGACTGTACCGGGGTGCCGGCATCCACAGCCACTCCGTCTTGGAGGGATTGAGCTTGAGTCTGTTTCTCCCCATCCAGACCCGTACAGCTTCCAAGCACCGGGACAGCACTTCGACAGCTTCGTTGGGGTGGTCCGGGGTGGAAAAGTACAGCTGAGTATCATCAACTCACCCTGAAACCACTGATGACCTCACCCAGTGGCTTCATATAGATGTTGAACAGGAGAGGCGAGAGAATCGACCCCTGAGGCACCCCACACGTAAGGCGCCTCCCGGACGATCTCTGCCCCCCTGTCAACACCGTCTGCGACCGGTCAGAGAAATAGGAGGAGAACCACCGGTAAACGGTGCATCCCACTCCCAAACTCCCCAACCGGTGCAGCAAGATACCATGGTCGATGGTATCAAAAGCCGCTAAGAGATCTAATAGGACCAGGGCAGAGGAACAACCCCTATCCCTGGCCCTCCAGAGGTCATCCACCAACGCGACCAAAGCTGTCTCCGTACTGTGACCGGGCCGGAAGCCAGACTGGAACGGGTCTAGATAGGTAGCTTCATCCAGGTACTGGGGAAGCTGCCATGCAACCACACTCTCTACAACCTTCGCAACAAAACGAAGGTTGGAGACTGGACGGTAATTCCCCAAAATAGCTGGATCCAGGGAAGGCTTCTTGAGGAGGGGTCTCACCACCGCCTCTTTCAAGGCAGCGGGGAAAACCCCTTCCAGCAATGAAGCATTTATAATTCCCCGGAGCCAGCCTCGTGTCACTTCCTGAGTAGCCAGCACTAACCAGGAGGGACACAGGTCCAGTAAACATGTAGTTGCATGTAACCTCCCCAGCAACCTGTCCACATCCTCAAGAGCCACAGAGTCAAACTCATCCCAAACCACCTCAACAAGACGTGACTCCGTCATCTCGCTTGGAACATTGCAAGTTTGGTCAAGACTATCCCGAAGCTGAACGATTTTATCATATAGATAACCGTTAAACTCCTCAGCACGTCCCTGTAAGGGGTCATCCCGTCCCTCCTGATGAAGGAGGGAACGGGCCACCCAAAACAAGGCGGCCGGGCGGTTATCTGCCGATGCAATGAGGGTGGAAATGTAAGAACGTTTCGCCTCCCTCATTGCCACTAGATAGGTCTTAGTAAAAGACCTCACTAGTGTCCGATCAGCCTCGGAACGGCTAGACCTCCAGGTGCTCTCTAGGCGTCTTCTCCGGAGTTTCATCTCCCTCAGCTCCTCGGAAAACCAAGGAGCCAATTGAGATCTGCGCCGGGTCAGAGGCCGCAAAGGCATGACACGATCCAAAGCCCCAGCCGCGGCCCGTTCCCAGGCTGCAACTAGTTCTTCAGCCGTGTCGTGGGCAAGATCCTCAGGAAACGGCCCAAGCTTCGTCCGGAACCTCTCAGGGTCCATCAGGTGCCTGGGACAGAACCAACTCATTGGCTCCGTCTCCCTGCAATGGTGAGCGGCGGTTTTAATATTTTATAATTTATGGGGTTTTATTCTAAATGTTTTAATTCGGCCATTTGTGTAATAAGTTTTTTAATTCATGGTTTTATGTGTATATTGCTATCGTTTTTATTTTGGCTGTAAACCGCCCTGAGTCCTTGGGAGAAGGGCGGTATAAAAATTTAATAAATAAATAAATAAATAAATAATCTCATACAGCATTCCAGAACTGAACAGATATATTTGTGGCTCACTTATACAGGACCACCATAAAAGTAACCTTAACAAAAAAAAAATAAGGCATTTGTATGGGACTTGTAGTTGTTTCTTTTTCTGCTTTTCAGGAATTTTTTCAAAAGTCTTTCAGGTCTTAGTTTTTATCTGTTTCAGTGGTAACAGTTTTGGAGAGATTGAAATGTGCAAGGTGGACATTTTGAAAGTGTTCTTTAATATATACTCCAAAGCATTTCAAGACAATTTAAATGAAGAATCAATAAATCTAATATCTGATATCCATCTTCTCTTTTTTCCCCAAAAACTGGCAAATATGCATGATTTAGTGAGACTAATCCAAAAGGGAAAAACATCCCTAAAAATTACTATGAATATGTCTGACTATTCACCTACCTTAGGACATGCAGTAGCTTCAAGAAGAGAAAGAAAAAGATCAGGAAAAATAACATACAGAAAATCTTTTCCCTTAGCATCAAAAGTTTGTTCTAATATGCCACTACATTAAAGCTATTTTTAACTTACAATACCACATGTAACAGACCCAATTGTGCAGTTACTTGGATATCAAATCTAGAGTGGAGCCTAGATTTTGGCTGATTTGTGTTTTGAAAATCTAATGAAAAGAGTTGATTTCACTAGCCTAACAAAAGGAAGCAGAACTGTGGTGCAATGTATTTTTGTAACTGGTTGTCATCTGAATAAAAAAATTGACTAGAAAGCAAGAAAAATAGTCTCTCGTTTTTCTCTTGCGTTCAATGCTAGATCACAAAAAAGAGAATGCAATAAATTTATAGAGAAGCTATGCCAATATGAACATGTAGAGGGAGGGAGGGAGGGAGGGAGGGAGGGAGGGAGGGAGGGAGGAAGGAAGGAAGGAAGGAAAGAAGGAGATTTACAATGATATACCATTTCATCCATTTCCTCTGAACTGGTGCTTAGTTTTTTAAAAAAAGAAATGCAGATTAAAAAATGCAAAAATAAATGTTTATTAAATTGTACTATCATTATATGTGGCAGTTTCAGAATAGAATAGAATAGAATAGAATAGAATTTTATTGGCCAAGTGTGATTGGACACACAAGGAATTTGTCTTGGTGCATATGCTCTCAGTGTACATAAAAGAAAAGATACGTTCATCAAGGTACAACATTTACAACACAATTGATGATCAATATATCAATATAAATCATAAGGATTGCCAGCAACAAGTTATAGTCATACAGTCATAAGTGGAAAGAGATTGGTGATGGGAACTATGAAACGATTAATAGTAGTGCAGATTCAGTAAATAGTCTGACAGTGTTGAGGGAATTATTTGTTTAGCAGAGTGATGGCCTTCGGGAAAAAACTGTTCTTGTGTCTAGTTGTTCTGGTGTGCAGTGCTCTATAGCGTCGTTTTGAGGGTAGGAGTTGAAACAGTTTATGTCCAGGATGCGAGGGATCTGCAAATATTTTCACGGCCTCTTCTTGATTCGCAGTATACAGGTCCTCAGTGGAAGGCAGGTTGGTAGCAATTATTTTTTCTGCAGTTCTAATTATCCTCTGAAGTCTGTGTTTTTCTTGTTGGGTTGCAGAACCGAACCAGACAGTTATAGAGGTGCAAATGACAGACTCAATAATTCCTCTGTAGAATTGGATCAGCAGCTCCTTGGGCAGTTTGAGCTTACTGAGTTGGCGCAGAAAGAACATTCTTTGTTGTCCTTTTTAATGATGTTTTGATGTTAGCTGTCCATTTGAGATCTTGCGATATGATAGAACCCAGAAATTTGAAGGTTTCTACTGTTGATACTGTGTTGTCAAGTATTGTGAGAGGTGGAAGTATGGAAGGGTTTTTCCTAAAGTCTACCACCATTTCTACGGTTTTGAGTGTGTTCAGTTCCAGATTGTTTTGGTTGCACCACAAGGCTAGTTGTTCGACCTCTCGTCTATATGCGGATTCGTCATTGTCTCGAATGAGACCAATCACTGTTGTGTCATCTGCGAACTTCAGTAGCTTAACAAATGGATCATTGGAGATGCAGTCATTGGTATACAGAGAGAAGAGAAGTGGGGAGAGCACACAGCCTTGGGGGGGCCCTGTGCTAATTGTACAGGTATTTGATGTGATCTTGCTTAGCTTCACCTGCTGCTTCCTGTTTGTTAGGAAGCTTGTGATCCACTTACAAGTCTGTTCCGGTACCTGTAGCTGGTTTAGCTTAGTTAGAAGAATGTCTGGAATGATGGTATTGAATGCTGAACTAAAGTCTACAAAAAGGACCCTTGCATAGGTCTTTGGAGACTCAAGATGTTGTAGGATGTAGTGCAGAGCCATATTAACAGCATCATCTGTTGTTCTATTTGCTCGGTATGCAAATTGCAAGGGTCTAAGAGCGGATTCGTGATGGTTTTCAGGTAGGAAAGCACTAGCCTTTCAAAGGTTTTCATGACTACAGATGTTAGAGCAACTGGTCTGTAGTCATTCAGTTCCTTGATGGTGGGCTTCTTCGGCACTGGGATGATGGTAGAGCGTTTGAAGCAAGAAGGAACATAGCACATCTCTAGTGATTTATTGAAAATATGGGTGAAGATGGGGGCCAATTGGTCAGCACAGACTTTTAAGCAAGAAGGAGTTATCTTGTCTGGACCTGGAGCTTTTCCTGGCTTTTGTCTGTGAAATAGGTCCTGCACTTCCTTTTCTGTGATCACTAGGGGTTGTGAACCCAATGAAATGGGGTCAGTTGTAGGAGGCTTGGCTGTTGTTGGTGTGTCTGAGATGGGGGTTGTGGAGATAGGTGGCTGTAGTTTCCTTTCAAACCTGCAGTAAAACTCATTCAGGTCATCTGCCAGTTGTTGATTACCTTCAGCCTGGGAAGGAGGTTTGCCCTAGCCGGTGATATTTTTAAGAGTTTTCCACATGTTTGCTGGTTCATTTGCTGAAAATGAGTACTCAGAGTACTAGATACTTCTTTTCCCAAGATTCTTACATTTAAAATGTAATGTAAAGAAGGAAGGGGAGATAAATTAAGGTCAAGTAAATAAGGGAACAATATACTACAGTTTCAGCTGCACATACTAGATTGATGGGCATCAGCAGTGGCAAATTCTGTAGTAGTGAAGGGAGTCCTATCTTCTGTCTTTTTACTGTAAAAATGCATAAATTTAAGAATTTGTGAAGAACATATATGTTCAGTGGTAGCCTCTTTCTAAGTCAATCTGCCATGCTTTAGCCCAGGAGTCTCCAACCTTGGCAACTTTAAGACTTGTGGACTTCAACTCCCAGAATTCTTCAGCCAGCTTTGCTGGCTGAGGAACTCTGGGAGTTGAAGTCCACAAGTCTTAAAATTACCAAGGTTGGAGACCCCTGCTTTAGGCCAAATAAATACTGAAGCAGTGCCCAATCAAAATTGTCCATATATGTTGATAAAATTTAGTTTAGACACTACTGAGGATGGGAGTAAGGAAATTCTTTTTTCTCATTCACATACACTTAAAGGCTTATATTACCTTGTAAAATAGGAGCAGAAACAACATGATTCTGTACCAGTGGGTAAATTCATAATATGTCCCACTGCAATCATGAGGCATGAAAGTTATGCCTTACTTACTAATCAGGATTAAACCCTAAAATATTTTAAAAAAATTCTACTGACTTGCTGACCAATGCTATATGCTCTGAATTCAATGCTCAGCAACCAAAGAAGGTTTGGGGGATTTCCCCCCAGGTTCAAATTAATCCCTAACTGGCTAAGATGCTGAGCTTTCGATTAAAAGGTCGGCAGTTCAGCGGTTCGAATCCTTAGTGCCGCGTAATGGGTGAGCTCCTGTTACTTGTTCCAGCTTCTGCCAACCTAGCAGTTTGAAAGCATGTAAAAAATGCAAATAGAAAAATAGGGACCACCTTTGGTGGGAAGGTAACAGCGTTCCGTGCACCTTTGGCGTTTAGTCATGCCAGCCACATGACCATGGAGATGTCTTCAGACAGCGCTGGCTGTTTGGCTTTGAAACAGAGATAAGCACAGGCCCCTAGAGTCGGAAACGACTAGCACATATATGCGAGGGGAACCTTTACCTTTACCTAATCTTTATTCATTCCACCCTGAGAGTATACACTTTCATAAGAGTGTCCCATCCCACCCGACACATAAAAGGAATCCTTCAATCGCTAATTGAATCCTGCATGCGCTTGTTACCAAATAAGAGAGTCTACATTTCTTCCTCCAAAGCTTCTGACAGTAACCACTGTGAGAGACAGATCCAGTTATTGGCAGTTTCTGTTTAGAAACAAGAATGCTGGTGTACAATATCCTGGCAGTTTTATTGCTTTTTTTTTCTTTTTTACACCCCGTATAACCTATGGTTGGACCATTAAAGAAGGACAATTGTGATAAATAACTATGAAAAACAGATCCAGTGAGATGGATATTCTACTGTAAGCCATATGTCTTTGTCCAGGGCATCTGCAGAGTCATTTCTAAAAATGCCAGGCTATTAAACAGCACGATTTCTTACATTTCACAGCCATCCAGCATAACAAGAGCTGGGGGATCAGTCCAGAGCTTAAATTCAGGAGGGCTGAGGGAAATGCTAGATTCCTGCAAGCTTGGGAGTTTCAAGAAATGGAGCTTGTACTCATATGGGAAGAATAAAGTTATGTATCCCCCAGCTTTCTTGTAACATGGATGCTGCTATAACAAACATTGTTTGAATGAGTAGGGACCAACCAGCAGGATATAACTTGTGAATGACTATTGATATGAATTATATCAGTATTTTGGGGCCTCCTGTCAAATGTCAAACCCTTTCTTTGTAGATTCATGGGGAATGGGGAACCATCTTTCTCTTTTCTAACAAACAGAGTAGGCAATGTGCTACTTTTCTTATTCACTTGTTTTTCATTCATTTGAGGGTTTATTGTTTTCCTTCAACCCTTAAAACTCTCCTCTTCAACCTAAAAGATTCCAAAAGTGATTTACAGAATAATAAAAAAACAAAAACAAAGCAGTCCTTGCTTTCTGGCTTGCAATCTAAAAAGTTGCAACATAGAAGCATAAGATCATCTGGAGGGAAAACTACTTTTTTTTAAAAAAAGAAATGGATGTGCTCATTCATACTATTTAGTGACTGTAGAGTCTGTAGTTGGCAAACGGAATGAATGGGCCTGTTTATGTTTGGTGGGGGGGGCGGGGGTTTGCGATATTGCTGCATCAGATACTATGATCCATGAGTATCATTTAGGAATAGGAAAGTTCAGGCTGAAGTTACAGGACTTCGGGGAGTTCCAAGATACTCTAAGTTATTGGAACTGGAACAAGATCTCTCACATTTAGAATGGCTAAAATATCTGCCTGAGATTTTTTTTTCCATTGGACTTGAAGGCTAACTTGATAAAGAAGGTCTCTGAAAAATGGAACTCCTTATGGACCTCAAGTTCTCAATATTTAGAAAAACAGATGCATCTCTGTCTTCAGGCTTCTAATTTTTAATAGTTTTAAGCATCAAATTTGGATTTTCATTTAGATTTACTGTTAACTTTTTATATTCAGTTTTTTCTTTTAGTTTTGTTAGCTATCTTGAGTAAATTAGTATTAACTATTTCTGTACCCAAAGAAAAGCTACTAAATGATCTTTTTCACCTGAGAAAAATCACCTGCAAGTATGAGGAAGAATATACAGAATAATCCCAAAGTATCTTTTTCTAACTTGGGCTAGGATCCCTTATTTAAAAAGGAACCTCACATTTTTCAGTTAAGTCTTATTTTTTTCACAGCCCGCGTGATGATATTGTTCCTCAGAAGGACTTAGCTTCATGATGTTCTCTTAAGGAGATTCCACTTTGGGCTGTGATTTAACTGGGATTGCTGGCTTAAAAGCTCAGGTAGACAGCCTGGGTATTTTCATATCACCATCATGATCTCTTCTCAAACCCAGAGAAGTAATTTGAAAGTGAACTATGACAGTTTTAACCCATGTCAGTTTGAAATGTTTATAACAAGGGATGAAAATCACTATTCTGTCCCAAAGAGTTGCAAGCTCCATCACTCAGATTCTGAAGGCAAGGGAACAAAGAGAAAAGAACAGTTTGGTACAATATTTGCAGGCTGCTGCTCCTGGGGTGAAGGGAAGATGGGAAAATATCTTAATTTGACTGGGATGGCTAGAACACTAAGGAACTTCAAAGATGGCCACCTGAAAATTCCCTTACCTGATTGTAAGATTGGAAACAAGAAAGAAGATAAGGCAAGTATTTGTTCACAACGGGAAAACAAAACCATATTCTTCCTTCCTCTCCAATAACAATATGCTTTGTTCAACTGTATTTTAGCAGAACTGGAAATTAGTTCATTCTCCAACTCTACTGATAAATGAATCCTCTCTCTCCTTTTTATATGACAGCAGCTATTTTCATGCCCTAGCCTAGCCAATGACTAGGCATTCTATATTAAGCATTCATAATCATTGAAAGAATAAATCACCCAGCAAAAAGTTTTTAAAATGTGTGTAACTTCTTAGAAAAACAGTAATGAGATTTGGTTAGTCTGGGTCTTTGTATTTTAGTTGTTATTATTGTTCGCCTTCTTAAGCAGTTGGTTGGAAATTAAAGATAAATCAAGTAAATAAAGTCAATCCACCTAAAATGACTTTGGCATGCTTCTAGAAGCATCTGTTTGGTGTGTGTATGTTTGAATCCTGTTTGAGATGGTTGCCAGAACCCAGGCTAGACTGAATTCTGGACATGCTGGCAGATGTTCACAATAGTCTTATTGCTTGGGAATTTTCAAAGCCCAGAAGTTTTTTCTCACATTTTTTCCTATGCCAATCATTGCCTTTGAACATGTCTACAGGCTTAGTGCTACAGTTTTTTGTAGTTTTTTTTTGCAGCAAGCCCAGAAAACTGAAAATGAAATACATTGATCATTAAACAGTTGTGTGCAGCCTCTTGGCATTTAAAGGAAATAAACCCATATGTGGTATAGATGTTTTATCTACTTATTTCTTTAGATGCCATCTTTCAGGACTGAAATGTCCTCCATAGGTTTTCTGTGAGTGTGTGTATTTAAAGAGATTCTAAACTAGTTTTCAGAATCAGAATTTAAAATTGGTCAAAATAGCCAGAGAAAGAGTAAGCATCTATTAAGTAATCTCTGAACAATATGATACTTGCACTGTGTTTCCTGTATTTACACGTGAAACTGCCTTGAGATAATTATTACTTTTTCTTGTAAATAATTGTGAAGATCAAATAAGTTTAACTTCTTCAGCCAACAGCCTATTCGTATCCCAAAGGTGCTTTTTCAAGAGGCAATTGGACTTTCTGGTTTTTTCTCTGAAGACCAGAGAAGAGCTGAAGAAGCTTCTTGGAAAAGAAACAAAACTTCTTCAAAGAAAAACCAGAAAGTCCAGTTGCCCCTTGAAAAAGCACCTTTGGGACAATCATGACCTGGATGACTGAGAATCTCCATAGACATTTAGCCTATTCATATTTTTCTTCCTTTCTCTTTCTCTTTTTCTTTGTGTTGTAAAATATAATAAACCGTGCAGCAAGACCAAGCCCAGAATGAGTTTGCACCAGCCACTTCCCTCCACCTTCATTCTCAGCAGCCTATGTAGCAGAGTGTGCTTGGATGATAACACATTTTGTGCTTTCTCTGTTTTTCCCTCCTTCAAATTTGTTTAGCAATTAGCCATTACTCCCATTTTCAATTGTATGGGGAGACATGTCCTGAATAGTTTTATTCTATCACTGACACACAAAAGCCAGGCAAGGGACTCTTCAATGTCAAGTAAGCAAACATACATAATACTCTTTCCTCCTCCTAGTTTCCCCACAAAAATACTCTGTGAAGTGAGTTGGTATGAGAGTGACTCGCCTAAAGTCGCTCCGACTTTCATGCCTAACGCAGAACTAGAACTTATAGTCTCCCAGTCCCTAGCCTGATGGCATATCTTGCCAATAACTCTCATTCCCCAGGTTCCATGATATTGATTGACTTCTCCTACATGAACACCACAAAAATTTAGAGAAAGGTAACTTAACATCTTTTTTTTTTTTCTGCTGAGTGTGTGACTTATCCCAAGTGAGAACAGAGAAAGTAAAGCCTCTACATGATACGGGAATGGTATCAAAAAGCAAAGAGTTTTTTTATGAAAGGAAAAAGTGAGGGGAAAAAATCCAGGCAGCTTGATCAAACTTAGAGATGAAGAGAAACGAAAAGAAAAATGTTCCTCCAGGATAGAAAAACACAAACCAATCAGTTTTTGAAGTGCCAGTCCTTCCACAGCAACAAATCTCCAGGGATTTGGGGATATAGCGAGAAAGCCAGTGTTAAAAAACATGAATCGTCAGTCCGTGTTTGTTGTGGCAGGATGAGGCAGATCGCCAGAAAAGATTGTGGAATGTAACAGATCCCAGACTTAATTCTTGAATAATTCCTTTTATCCCTGAAAACACTGTGCACTTTCAGGAGAATAAGACCCATTCAGTAAAGGGGATTCTTGACAGGCCTAGAGCAGGAGGGCAAGGCAGAAAAAAGAAGCTAGTGCAGCATCTTAGCCGAGCTCTCAGATAAGGCTTTTATTATCCTAAGCCTTTAAAGAAAGCCCAAAGGAAGCTCTTTATTTCAAAATGCACCCACTCCAGAGGTCTGTTGAAAGATCATGCAGCTGGGCCAAATGGAGTTGAATTCAAAAGAAAGCCAATGTCAAAAACCAAGAATTTGGTTGTTTGGCTTGGTCTAGCATAGACACTTTTGGGGTGGCAAGACACATTCTAGAAGCCTTGGAGGTCAGACATCACTCCTTTCCAAAAATTACCATGGAGCTGTACTTTATAATTGATAGAATGTAAAAAGCATTAAACAACTGGGCTGTAGTTATACAGTATTAGTGAATTGCGTTAATTTGATTTTAATCACATTTAAATTAAATTAAATGTAAATGTCTTTAATCCACCAACAACTCTGACATACCAACAAAAGGCCTAGCAAGGTCCTTATCCCAAAGGTTTCAAATCCCTTATAGTAGGATCTATATCAGAGGTGGGTTTCAGCAGATTCTGACCAGTTCTGGAGAACTGGTAGCAGAAATTTTGAGTAGTTCGGAGAACCGGTAGTAAAAATCCTAACTGGCCCTGCCCCCATCTATTCTCTGCCTCCCGAGTCTCAGCTGATTGGGAGGAAATTGGGATTTTGCAGTAAACTTCCCCTGGAGTGGGGAGGGAATGGAGATTTTACAGTATCCTTCCCCTGCAACGCTCACCATGCCATGGCCACCTAGCCACACCCACAGAACTGGTAATAAAACATTTTGAAACCCACCACTGATCTATATACTTGTTGATATATAGTGTAGTGCAGGAGTCCCCAACCCCCAGGTACTGGGCCGTGACCCGTTCAGAACTTAGCTACGCAAGAGGCAGATGAGTGTGCGAAGCTCCATTTTTGTGAGCTGTGAGCATGCACGCGCCTGCCCATCACACTAACCATTTCTTCTCCCCTCTCCCCCGTCAGTCCACACAGCTGGAGAAGTCGGGGACTATTGATGTAATGTGGCGGAAACAATTCAGTGTATTTGGCACTATCTGAATTCTTACGGTAGTAGGAATTATTGGAATATTTGTTACAGTGCCCTCACATGATGTAGTAGAACAGCTTGTGATGCTGTAAGTATTCAAATGGTTTTGATTGCTTGTGATATGCATTTTAAGCATAGGTTTGATTAAAACAGCAGATTGAACTATCCAGAGTCATTAGATATTGAGAAATCTATAGTTTGTATAACTAAATAATCAAATGTTTGTTTGTTTTTTTAAAAAAAACGTGCTTACATGATTTCTTCATTCTTTTAAAAATATGCTTGAAACCATATACCAGTGGCTCTTTCTATCTAGAAAAAATTCTAAGAACAGAGTAAAATCATAAACTGAATCCTGAGGTGATATAGTATCATTTCTCAAGTATAGGCATGAGCTGAACAAGTAGCCACTTGGCAATCATTTTAAGGCCTAGCTGCAATTGGGTCTTGTATGTTTTATATATTTATGTTTACTGACCTCTTGGGAGTCTCTCACCCAAGCCCTGCAATTAAGTCATGACTTACTTTCAAGAAAGCTATAACTTCATAGATTCCTAGAGGGGCTATAACACCATCCATGGATAAAAATGAGTGAATAAAATATAAAGAGTCATGCCACTGCATTCCAATTCACTTTAGGCAGAACATTTGTTATTAGGTGAGAGCTTTCTGTCTTTATTGATTGGGTAGGTACTTATTATCATTCTTCAGATCTCAATGATTAAAATTCAGATTTACATTTTCTGGAAACTTAGCTTTCAATAATTACTGGAGATGAACATGACAGCGCTTAAAGGATGGGACCACTAGAGTTGGGCAGTCAGAGACAGTGGCACAGTACATGCCTGCACTGCTGTTCACATCCCACAGATCCTACAGTGGTAAGACGTGCTCATGGTTCACTTATTACAACTTCCCCTTAAGGTTCCACTGGACTCAGAACAACCAGGCAGTTGTGGGGGATGTGGTAGTGCACTGGCTTAATGACACTGGAACTGCCAGTCAGACATGGTCTGCACTCCAGTGATTAGAGACCAGCTCTGTGAGATGGAGTGAGTTCCCATTGCTCTGGCTCCTGAGACAACATGACACAAGGCGAGGTGAGGTGAGATTGGCAGAGGAGCCCAGAAGAACCAGCAACCCAAGAGGGGCTAGTTAGCTGGCATAAAGCTAGTTCAACCCCTACAGTTCATCAAGATAGGTGAGCAAGTGCCAAACAGAATGAACTAGCAATCTAGACTGTCAGAATTGTATTGTGTCTAGTATTTGTAGATTTTCCTGACATTGTATGCCATATGCTAAATAAACAATAAAAGTTCAGAGAGCAAAACCATGTATCTAAAAAACAGTAGCAGTGGCTAGATGTCTTCTATGGCTATTGCTTTCTGATCATTTGCTCACCCCCATCTCTCAGATTAAACTAATCAAATAAACAAGGATAACAGCATGGAAAAGAAAGAACTACCTCTGTAGGACTACAGTGGTTAAAGCCTATTTGATGTTCAGGGTTTTGTTGGCTTACCGTCTATGGAGAAGAAGGGAGGAAGGGCTTGCTTTTGCCACACAAATAATGAAAGCAGATGGGATTTTTGGTGTCATTAAAAGTGTCCCAGCTTGTTGCCATGGCAACCAGTGGGAACACTTCTTTTTTTTAATTCCTCCTTTTCTTCATTAAAGGTAACATCAATGGCACTAGATAAACTAAAGAGATCCCTGCTGTGCAAATCAGTTTCTCAATAAATAAAATGTTAACATTTTGTATGTTTGGAATGCTGATCACAACTGAAAGGCAGTCTAAGGGTATCTTTTGGGGGGTGGGAGTAGTAAATGATGATTTAAAACAGAGCAATATTGGCTTACAGGGTCACTCGAATACGTATATGTGGCAAAGCAACTTAGAAGATGCAGATTTGAATAAAACTATAAAGTTGCTGAAATAAATTCTCTATATGTGGCTCAGGTTTCATTGGAATTTCAAGAATTGTTTTTGATCTCTGATTAGGTGAGGGCCTTTTATGGCCTTCTAGCAGTCGTGGGTTTCACTTACCTTCGCTACTGGTTCGGAACTGTGAGCACTTGTGCATGCACGCTTGCTTCGCTCACATGTGGCGCTTCTGCGCATGCACAAAACCTTCTACACATGCACAGAGCGTCTGTGATAATGTCCGGGTGGGTGGGCGGAGCCTCCCATTTCCGCCTCTATCTGTTCGCCTGAACTTAGGCGAACCAGTAGAAACCCACCACTGCCTTCCAGGTCCTCTAGGAACTAGGGCATGCCAGGGTGTGCCAGTGATCTGTCAGGATTCATTAGTAGCTAGGAACATTGCATGTTTCTAAGAACTCAAAGGTTAATGTTCTTATTACATGTTTACATGTTACAAGGTTGTTTTTTTAATTGCTCTCCCACAAGAACAAATATCTGTGTGTCTGTATGTGTGTGTGTGTTTGTGTTTTCTATGTGGTAGATTGTTCTAATTAGTCTGTATAGCATGAGGTATGTGTATCAGTGTACAAAGAAAACTAATGCAAAGTACAAAAAGGGGGGAAATATTTTAAAATGAGAAAGACAACAGGCAACATTTCCCTTCATCCCAACAAGTATAAACAAGTTTAACAACTTATTGCCATCTCTTAAAATACAACAGACAATCTCTTCCATCCCATATTTCACCTCATTCTCTATGAACAAATCTTTAAAACCTCATCATCCATTTTAATCAGCAAAAGTCCATTAAGGATTACCAGAAATAACAACCTATCTGTTATGAACTTGATCTAATAAACCCATGTGAATTCCTTCCTTTTAACTTTATATCACATTTCTATTATTAAGCAAATCATCCAAACGTTATCATTCAAAAGTAGTCAGAAAAAAAAATCCAATAGAAGTTACCAAAGATAACAACACATCTATTTTAACCTTAATCAGATTAATTTAAAATACAACAAATGAACTCTCTGCCAATCCTGACACAGCAAAGTGAAATCAAGTTCAATCCTTGGTTTGCTTACACCTAATAAGTGGAATCTTGCCAAACTAAAGCTACAATATTCTAATCTAATATTCTGTGACTATCCGGAATCTCTCCCCCCCCCCTTTCTTCCATTCAGTTTGGGACTGCACAGCCTCTTAATTTGCATCAATCTTTAGGAGAGCTCTGGGCTGCCAATTGCAGGTACCCATTCCATCATAGGTAAAGGTAAAGGTTTCCCTCGCACATATGTGCTAGTCGTTCCCAACTCTAGGGGGTGGTGCTCATCTCCGTTTCAAAGCCAAAGAGCCAGCAATCTCCAAAGTCATCTCTGTGGTCATGTGGCCAGCATGACTAAATGCCAAAGGCGCACGGAACGCTGTTACCTTCCCACCAAAGGTGGTCCCTATTTTTCTACTTGCATTTTTTATGTGCTTTCAAACTGCTAGGTTGGCAGAAGCTGGGACAAGTAATGGGAGCTCACCCTGTTATGCGGCCCTAGGGATTCAACCCGCTGAACCGACCTTTCGGTTGACAAGCTCAGCATCTTAGCCACTGAGCCACCGCATCCCCTCATTCCATCATACTTTCCCATAAAATTCTTATCTATAAACAAACTTTAAAATTAAATTACCTACACAAAGTCAGAAAAAAACCCATTGAAATTGTCCGTACATAACAATTTACCAATTTATCTTTATTTGGCCCTTGGCCAAATAAACCAACTTTATATTCCTTCCCCTCACTCCCAACAATCTTTAGTCCATTCAAATAGTGTCCAAACACTTGGGTTTTTCCCCTCTTTGGCTCTTCTCACAAAATTGCTAAGAACATTAACAAATCTCTTTCTGAAATCCAATGAGAAAGGTTATCCAAAACACTTTTCTGGCCTATTATTTGTATATCCTTTTAGTTTTAATTGCCTATTCAATACTTTATCTTTTTCCATAAACTTCTTGTTACCTGCCATTTTTAACTCCACATTTCGATCTATTTCAGTTTCATCCAATAAAATATGTTCTTCTTCCATAACATCATTTAGTGTGTCAATAATAGTAGAGATCCCTAAAACTAACTTCTGAATCCATTGTTTATAAATTTCTTTCAGTCCATCCATTATCAAAAGATTTTGCTCCATTCTATATTATCAAATCATGCTTAAGTATTCCCCTTTAATAATCTTCATTTTCTTCTGGTGCCCTCTAATGTCCACCCTTCAAAGTCCCATCTTATCATATGGTTTTTCTTCTAAATGCAAAGATGCAGTTTCCCATGGTTTTTTAAAGTATCATTTTATTAAAACTTTTGAACAAACGGGTAACACTAACACAAACTAATAGAAAGTAAAAAAGGGAAAGCTGAGAAAAAGCAAAAAGTACAAAAAAAGAAAAAAACTTAAAGAAAAATAGAAACCTCCAAACTTGGAAACTTTAACAAAATATACAAGGACATTCCTTGGAACATTCCTTGATTCCGCAAAACATATATTATCTTATAGGCTTATCAATCTCTCTGTTAATAGCGTTCTCTTCCAAGTCTAGAAATCCAGACAGACGTAACTATCTTTACTCTAATATATGCTACATTTTCTTCTAAAGCTACTTTAAATCTTAAACAAAATTCTTTTTCCCTAAGTCACAATAATGTCAAATTGTCCAAGTCTTTCTCCATCTCTCTGTTTATAACTTCAGTCTTACCTTTCAAACTACCACTTTGTTAATAATGGGTTTTAAATCTGCAGCCAGCTATTCCACAAATTCTTCAATTTTCTTAACATCTTCTTGCAAATCTTTTTTCCACCCTGCAATTTTTTCTTCCATTAATTTTTTTTAAATCAGTTGTAGTCATCTTTTTACCAAATTCTTCAAACAATTTTAGCAATAAACCTGATGGAATACCCTTATCGGTAAGTTGTTCTGGTGAATCCATGTATCCTTCTCCCAGTTTGGCAGATTTTCTTATGGTTGCCATGGTGAGAAAGTGCAAGCATGTCAGTTACTATGGTGAGAATAAAATACAGGCTTCTTTTTTGTTTTGTTTTGTTTTGCTTTTCTTTATGTTGAGTCTTTTGGCTTCAATTAGCAATCCATTGTCACAGTCAAACAATCCAACTAATATTGCACTTATCTCCTTGTGTAAAATCCACCAATTATTACTGTTCTTATATATATAAACAGTGAGCCTTTCCACCGAGAGCCATCCTGTTAGTCTAATTAAGTTTACTACTTTCAAAGACACTTTCCTCAAAGAAATACACACACACACCTATAAAGAAGACAGACATTACATATATACATACATACATTCTATTTTTTTTTAAATTACTGCTCTCCTTTTCCATTTGAAACTTTCTACTATCACAATCTTGTCAAGCTTTTTGCCTGTAGATTAAAATTCTTTAAAATTAGAGTTTTTTTCCTCAATTAAAAAAAAAAAATAGGCCACCAAGATTCTTTAATCTTCACTGCTGTTTGGAATATCTCTCAGGTTGTAAAGCAATTAAATTATAAAGTGATTAAGAAGGTGAAGCTTTTGCCAGCCAGAAAAGCTATAAGACATTTTAGGGCACATTGTAAATCCTAGATTCCCAAGCTACTGGACTCACAATCAACCACAAGAAACTAAATTCCTGCAGGGTTGTTGTTTTTTGTTTTTTGTTTTGTTTTTTGCAAGAAGCAGCTCTTCTAGAACACAAATGGATAATCTCCCAGGTTCTCCTTCCAGCAGATTTTTTTTTTTTTTCAAGTCAGGACCATCTTCTGATTTGCAATTCTACTTTGTGCCGTCTCTGTCTGTGGAGCTGCTCCCAAAGATGTCTAACTAGCCATAACACCTCAACTGGAAGCTGGGTTTCTTACACTTAATTTCGGAATATTATTAAAACCAACTGTATCCTTAGGCCATTTAAAACTTTCTGAAATTAATACACTAATCACCCCTTTGCTCTTAATTCCAGTCCCTCTTTTCAGTCCTTAAACTGGTACTTAAAACTACTTTCATAAGGAATTAAAGGAAACTCATCCAGTAAATACCATAAAACTTCCAAAGTTTCATGGTATTCATACCATGCCATTCCAAAGGTTCTCAATATTTAAAAAGCAATAAAAGTTCATTCCAAAGCGATTAAGAATTGAGAATCAGCTGAACCTTAGATGCTATATTACCCCTATGAGTTTTGGTGAAATTCCCTGTTCTCAGCCACTCAATTCACAAGCAGGTCACAAAAATGTCACTTCCTGCTGTCTACTTATGAGGGGCCTAAGTCTGGAATATGTGTGGGCAATCTCATGATCTCTTCTTTTTCCAGAGAGATTTTGTTGGCCCAAGTCTCGCATTCAACTGCCAATTTATTTATTTATTTATTTATTTATTTATTTATTATTCGTATTTGTATACCACCCTATCTCCCGAAGGACTCAGGGCGGTTCACAGGCAAGTAAAAAACATATATATACAAATTAAGAAAACCATTAAAAAACTTATTCTAAAAGCCAAATTATTAAAAATAGTATAAATATTAAAACCAATTTAAAACCCCTATAAAATTTAAAAACTAGTCCAGTCCTGCGCAAATGAATAGGTGTGTTTTAAGCTCGCGACGGAAGGTTCGGAGGTCCGGAAGTTGACGGAGTCCTGGGGGGAGTTCGTTCCAGAGGGTGGGGGCCCCCACAGAAAAGGCCCTTCCCCGGGGCGTCGCCAGAGGACACTGCCTAGCTGACGGCACCCTGAGGAGTCCCTCTCTGTGAGAGCGCACGGGCCGGTGAGAGGTATTCGGTAGCAGTAGACGGTCCCGTAAGTAACCCGGCCCTATGCCATGGAGCGCTTTAAAGGTGGTTACCAAGACCTTGAAGCGCACCCGGAAGGCCACAAGTAGCCAGTGCAGTCTGCGCAGGATAGGTGTCATACGGGAGCCACGAGGGGCTCCCTCTATAACCCGCGCAGCTGCATTCTGAACTAACTGCAGTCTCCGGATGCCCTTCAAGGGGAGCCCCATGTAGAGAGCATTGCAGTAATCCAGGCGAGACGTCACGAGGGCGTGAGTGACCGTGCATAGGGCATCCCGGTCTAGAAAGGGGCGCAACTGGCGCACCAGGCCAACCTGGTAAAAAGCTCTCCTGGAGACGGCCGTCAAATGATCTTCAAAAGACAGCCGTTCATCCAGGAGGACGCCCAAGTTGCGCACCCTCTCCATCGGGGCCAGTGACTCGCCCCCGACAGTCAGCCGTGGACTCAGCTGACTGTACCGGGATGCCGGCATCCACAGCCACTCTGTCTTGGAGGGATTGGGCTTGAGCCTGTTTCTCCCCATCCAGACCCGTACGGCCTCCAAACACCGGGACAGCACTTCGATAGCTTCGTTGGGGTGGCCCGGTGTGGAAAAGTACAGCTGGGTGTCATCAGCGTACAGCTGGTACCTCACACCGAAGCCACTGATGATCTCACCCAGCGGCTTCATATAGATGTTGAACAGGAGGGGCGAGAGGATCGACCCCTGCGGCACCCCACAAGTGAGGCGCCTCGGAGCCGACCTCTGCCCCCCTGTCAACACCGTCTGCGACCGATCGGAGAGATAGGAGGAGAACCACCGATAAACGGTGCCTCCCACTCCCAATCCCCCCAACCGGCGCAGCAGGATACCATGGTCGATGGTATCGAAAGCCGCTGAGAGGTCTAATAGGACCAGGGCAGAGGAACAACCCCTATCCCTGGCCCTCCAGAGATCATCCACCAACGCGACCAAAGCCGTCTCAGTGCTGTAACTGGGCCGGAAACCGGACTGGAACGGGTCTAGATAGACAGTTTCCTCCAGGTGTGAGGGAAACTGATATGCCACCATACTCTCTACAACCTTCGCCGTGAAGCGAAGGTTGGAGACCGGACAATAATTACCTAAAACAGCCGGGTCCAGGGAAGGCTTCTTGAGGAGGGGTCTCACCACCGCCTCTTTCAAGGCGGCCGGGAAGACTCCCTCCACCAAAGAAGCGCCCGTAATTGCCTGGAGCCAGCCTCGTGTCATCTCCTGAGTGGCCAGCACCAACCAGGAGGGGCACGGGTCCAGTAAACACGTGGTGGCATTCAACCTACCCAACAACCTGTCCATGTCCTCGGGAGCCACAGGGTCAAACTCATCCCATAAAATGTCACCAAGACCACCCTCAGATGCCTCACCTGAGTCGCCGCAATTTTGGTCCAGACCGTCCCGAAGCTGAACGATTTTATCGTATAGATAACCGTTAAACTCCTCAGCACGTCCCTGCAACGGGTCATCCCGCTCCCCCTGGTGAAGGAGGGAACGAGTCACCTGAAACAGGGCGGCTGGGCGGTTATCTGCCGATGCAATGAGGGAGGAGGCGTAGCTACGCCTCGCTTCCCTCAATGCCACTAGGTAAGCCCTATTATAGGACTTCACTAGTGTCCGATCAGCCTCCGAACGGCTAGACCTCCAGGAACTCTCTAGGTGTCTTCTCCGGCGCTTCATCCCTCTCAGCTCCTCGGAGAACCAAGGAGCCGGTTGGGACCTGCGCTGGGTCAGAGGCTGCAAAGGCACGACACGGTCTAAGGCCCCCGCCGCGGCCCGTTCCCAGGCCGCAACAAGTTCCTCAGCCGTGCCGTGAGCCAGACTCTCAGGAAATGGCCCAAGCTCTGTCCGGAACCTCTCCGGGCCCATCAGGCACCTGGGACGGAACCAACGTATCGGCTCCGTCTCCCTGCGGTGTTGAATGGCGGTCAGAAAGTCCAGGCGAAGGAGAGAGTGATCTGACCATGACAAAGGTTCAATTACTATTTCCTTCAAGTCCATATCTCTCAACCACTGACCAGAGACAAAAATCAAATCCAGAGTGCCTCCCCCAATGTGAGTAGGGCCATCAACTACTTGGGTCAGGTCCAAGGCCGTCATGGAAGCCATGAACTCCCGAGCTGCTGTCGATGACGAGCCGGAAGATGGCAAATTAAAGTCCCCCATGACTAAAAGTCTGGGGGTCTCAACTGCCACCCCAGCAAGCACCTCCAGGAGCTCGGGCAGGGCAGCTGTCACACAGCAAGGAGCCAGGTACGCGACCAGCAAGCCCATCTGACACCTATGACCCCATCTCACAAAGAGGGATTCGCACCCGGCAATCTGAGGTACAGTGGTCTCCCTCGGCTCCAGACTCTCTCTAATCACAACCGCCACCCACCCACCCCTACCCTAAGCCCTCGGCTGATGGAATGCACGGAAACCCGGTGGGCACATCTCAACAAGGGGCACGCCCCCTTCTGCCCCAACCAGGTCTCCGTAACGCCCATAAGGTCCGCGGCACCCTCCTGGATAAGATCATAAATTAGGGGGGGCTTATTGGCCACGGACCGTGCGTTGCACAGCATCAGCCGAAGGCCCAGGCTCTGAGAGTCTTGACCATCCGGGAAACGGGAAAAGTCTGGGGGCTCGGGGCGCGCGATCGCCTGCAAACATCGAGCGCGTGCCCCCAAAGAACGATATGAGCCCCCACTTCCATCATATCTGCCCCTCCCACTTACCGTACAAATAGAACCACCCTCAACCGGCGGAACACAACCCCCCCCATGACCTTCGAACCTATTAACTTACCGCCGCGAGCGCACGCAGGAACTGGACCCCCACCCAACGGGTTTCCCGCAACACCCGTCCTTACCCTCCCACCCCTTAAAAATGCCCTATCTAAAAAACCCCAAAGGCTCCTCCTCTTCGCATGCCACCTCTGTGGGTCCCAAGACCCGTCATAGAGGCCGGCCTTCGGTAATGTAACAGGCCGTTCCCGGGAGGCGGGGGCACCTCGCAGGTGCAAGAGTTCAGATCTAGAATAGTGCATGCAATAACAGTAAAAAACAGCAGAAGATAGATCGTCCCAGACTGGCAGAGATGTTAACAGGGATGTTCTCCTGAGGTAGCTCTCTAATTAGGATCCAGATATAAGATGACATAAGATGTAAAAATGGACAGTCAATCTCCATGGTACAAGTGGGATATAAGATGTAACATATAGCATATAAGATGTAAAATATACTCTAACCATCAGACCCATGGTACAATCCTGGTAAGTCCATAATCGGTGACTAATAGTCCAGGACTTAAATAGCACAATCTGTCCAGAAAAACATCCGGGTCCCAAGAAGAGGTGGGGGGAAGGGGAGGCGCTCCATGGCCGCCATCCAAGCCGCCCTCTACGTCCATCGCTGTCTCCAGATGGCACTCCCAACCGCTCCTAGCAGCTCCCAGAACTCCAGTCCGACTCCAGTACAGCCCATCAACTCCAGACAGCTCCCAAAGAGATCAAAAAATGCCCAAAAGTTGTTATACGTCCCAAAATCCCCAACACACAGGGGGAGGGCGGGCGCGGCCGACATCGCCGCAATTAGGGAGCCAAGCCAGACCAGACCAAAAGGCAGGCCAAAAACGTCCTCCTCCTCTCTGATATCAAAGGGATCACAGTTGTCCTTGTGAGAGGGAAGATCTTGTGCTTGCGACAGGAGAGATCTTGTGGCAGGAAAGCCAGGAAAGCAAGGAAAGCCAGGCCAAATAGGCCACACCGCCCTCCTTACCTCCGGTGTCGCCCCCACCCTCTGATATCGAGGGGACCGCAGTTGTTAATCACAAGAGAGTCACAGGAGAGTCCTTGAGAGTCCTTAGGATAGAAAAGAATGGGGAGCAAACCAGGAAGAGCTGGGGGGGGGGCCGGCACACTAACCGAACGCCGACCAAAACGCCACCTCATCCCCGACATCTAAAATGGCCGCCGTCATTCGCCAATCGCCCTCCCGGCCCGTTCTCAGCAGCCGCGGGTCCTAAAAGGTCCGCAGACCTCTCCCGCGGCTGCGAGGAAGATCGTCTACTGGACCGGGGGGCGAAAACAGCTAGACGAGCGGCCGCGATGATGCCATTCGCCGGGCGAGCTCAGATCCGCCGAGCCAAGTTTTACAGCAGCGCCATCTTGCGCATGCGCAGGAGTCTTTAATTTCAGCCTTAATATCATATGCACTTCTTCCAGTTTGCAGTATGCTCACCAGAAGACACACACTTTTAAAGTGCGTATAAATTGCACAGGATCTATATCAGTGGTAAAATGTAAAATTTGTTACTACCAGTTCTGTGGGCGTGGCTTGGTGGTGGTGGGGGTAATGTGACTGGATGGCCGTGCCCAACTTTTTTTTTTTACTTTTAAAAGCATTTTTTCTACAACCTCCACAACCTCTTCTCAGCTGAGATGCCTGATCGTCAGAATCTTTTAAAAGCATTTTTTAACAATCTCTTTGGCTGAAGAGGTTGTAGAAAAAATGCTTTTAAAAGGTTCTGACAATCCCAGCTGAGTTGCCTGATCATCAGAACCTTTTAAAAGCATTTTTACAACCACTTCAGCCAAAGAAGTTGTAAAAAAAATGCTTTTAAAATACTCTGACGATCCCAGCTGAGCTGCCTGATCATCGGAGTGTTTTTTTTACTTTTAAAAGAATTTTTTCGGCCGAATAAAAAATGCTTTTAAAAGTAAAAAAAAACAACCTCTGATGATCATGCAGCTCAGCTGGGCATGGGTGGGAGAGGGGGGCAGGGATTTTTGCTACCAGTTCTCCGAACTACCTGCCATCATTGCTACTGGATCAGGTGATCCGGTCCGAACCGGGAGCATTTCACCCCTGATCTATATCCAGCATATTGTTTTTAAGATACGATTCTAGCCATTCCTAAAACGTTATATAAAAACATTGAAACTTAGGTTTCTCTTAAAATTAGCATTAATTTATATCATTTTCTTTGAACATGCACATTTCTTTGCTTATTTTTTAAAATCTAGAACTGTATGTTAAAATTCAGAAACCTAAAAATCTGGGTATTTTTAAGAACATACAACATTGTTTGTATTTTAAAATGTTGGCAGAACAAAATTCTATTGTGAAATCCTGTGAATAATAATATAAAAAAGTAAGATTTTTTTTTTTTACAAACACTTATCTCTGTCAAAATACTGCAGTTCTTCAAATCCCATGAGGTGTAAGAGTGATACTAATTTGAAATGTGCATGGTAATTATGCCCTAAGGCTGCAGTTATAATTTTGGGTGGTGCTAGCTTCTTTAATCCATTGGGATATTTGTGTCCAAAATATGTAACTGGATTTTGTTTTTCTCTGTAAAAAAGGATATGATACATCATTGCTATATAGTTTGAGTATTTTTAGTATTAAAGGACTGAAATGAATCCCAAAAATTCAAAATCTAGAAAATGCAGATCTAATATTTCTTGTGCATGATACATTTGTGTTTTAACAGGCTAAAGGGCAAATATATTTATAAAACGCACTGCTAACACCAATAGCTTGTCTAGTGACTGTATTGCAATAGGAAATCGGTAATGCAGATATATTTTTAATGACAAGATCTATTTGGGAAAGCATGTGAGTACAAATGAAAATTGCCGATATATTTGAAACTTTTGTCTTATTGTGGTTTTCACGGGCTCAGTTTTTCTGGGTATGCAAAGGGGAAATACAGCCTGTATATCACTTCTTGTTCCATCTGTTTGCTATTCTATTACTCTTCTGATTGTGCAGTATACAAAACAAAAACAGACAAGTCTCGTTTCATTAAAAATGAGGGATTAACTAGCTTCATGTGCATCTCACCTGATTTTCTGTAGCAAGGACATAATTCTGTTGCTTTCATATTTGCAAAATTGAAGATGCTCTAATTTTACTGTGTGTAAATTGATGCCACAAATTAATTTTACCTCTTTTTCTTTTTCTTTTCTTTTCTTTTTAATTCTGATGGGATACACTTTAAAATCCCACATTATTGAATGGTTTATGTTTTGTAGTATAGAAATTATTTCTAATTCGGATTTTTATGCTAGTTCAAGTTAGAAGTTATCTGTTTGGAATTCAATTAACATATGGAAAGGTTTCATCTGGTAACATTGTAGTTTACAGGTTTTCTTTTTTTAAAAAGGTATGAGGAGAGAGAGATTTCAGGGCTACAATGCCTTAAAAACATTTCAACTCACCCCTGCTGGGGTAATTCCAGTAAGGACCTAACCATTCAAGACCTCCTAGCCTGTGGGAGATTTCCATATATTTAATAACCAGAACTGGTGGAGCTGGATTGCAGTCATTGAATGAGGCACTTGCAAGGGTGGCTTGCTTAATGACCTCAATGACTTGCAACCCAAATTCTGTGGTGAATTGTAGACATATGTCAAGGACTACTTGTGGTATGTCAAGGCACAATTATTTTAAAATTAATTACCGGTAATAAAGATGACAAACAAAACTGCCAACAAAAGTACGTATTCTCAGCTACCTGAGCCACAGTTGTGTCAGACGCCATGAGAAGAAACAAGCCAACTTGGTTTTCTTTCCGATAGTGACTTTGTTTATTGGGTCTGCTACAAACCGGGTCTCAGTAAAAGTCGAGGTCTCTCTGTATTGTTGGAAGAAAACATCCATCTGGGTTCTGTTCCAAGTGGGGATAAAGACACTGGAAACACGGAGACTGCTTGGAAAGATGGTTTAATGGTGATCAGGATCACATGGCTTGAGTTCCTGAACAGAAAAGAGAGTGAGCTGCTGAGCGCGCCCTGGCTTTATGCTTTCTCTGAGCTTTGATCTTCCTGGGGCACAGGAAGAGTATCCTGATTGGTTGTCAGACTCCCAGGGGGTGGGGGTCTTAGCTAGCCTTGCTGGCTGATGTAATCTTCCCAGGTGCCATGTGGTGAGTTTTTGTTGCTAGATGGGTCCTATTGTGTTGCAGATGATGGTCCATTGACAAAGATGGGGAGAATGAGTTTCTGCCTCTGACCCATTGACAAAGGTGGGGGGGGAGTGAGTTTCTGTCTCTGACCCATTGACAAAGGTAGGGGGAGGCTGGAAGCTGCAGGGAGCTGCTTTGTCCTTAAAACATGTTTCTCAATTTCTCATCCAGGGAAATATATTCTGCCTTTTTTTAAATTTTCTAAAATATTTCATTCTTTTAGGAGGGGGTGGGTGCTAACTTCCTACAGAATAAAGTCAGCCCTGAGAGTTTCTGCCTCTCAGCCCCTTTTAAGCATCCCGTGCTGCTCATGCCCCACCCCATGGCTAAACTGCTCCATTGATTGGACACCTGGCCTCTCTCTCCCTCCTCGTCTGACAGCCTCATCTGCCACGTCATCTGCTAAATCCTGGAACTAAAGCAGCTCTTCCTAATGCCCAGCCCTCATCTCCCTTTATCCCAGCTGCCAGTGTGCTGATTCTTTTCTCATGTTTGCCAAACGCAGATCCCTTAAGTCCTCAAACAAGTCCTTGATATTTTTTTTTAAATTTGAATTTATATCCCGCCCTTCTCCGAAGACTCAGGGCGGCTAAGGCAATAGTCTCATCCTATGTGTATATTTATATACAAAGTCAACTTATTGCCCCCCCCCAACAATCTGGGTCCTCATTTTACCTACCTTATAAAGGATGGAAGGCTGAGTCAACCTTGGGCCTGGTGGGACTAGACCTGCAGTAATTGTAATTGCAGGCAGCTGTGTGTTAATAACAGGCTACATTAGCCTAGTGAGCCACTTCCCAGCCCAGATGTGTCATCCCTTTGGATCTTTGATTAGGGGCTGCTCCTATGATCCATATCCATGTAGCATCATGTGTTGAGCCGGAGCTGGGCTCGACACGTGTAGTCAAGGCTAAGGTTTTCCCAGTTGCAATGTATGGCTGTGAAAGTTGGACCATAAGAAAGGCTGAGCACCAAAGAATTGAGGCCTTTGAACTATGGTGCTAGAGAAGACTCCTGCGAGTCCCTTGGATTGCAAGGCGATCAAACTGGTCAGAGGAGATTAACTGTGACTGCTCTTTAGAAGGCCAGATCCTGAAGATGAAACTCAAATACTTTGACCACCTAATGAGAAGGAAGGACTTATTGGAGAGGAACCTAATGCTGGGAAAGATTGAGGGCAAAAGAAGAAGAGGACAACAGAGAACAAGGTGACTGGATGGAGTCACTGAAGCAGTTGGTGTGACCTTAAATGAATTCCAGAGGATGGTAGAGGACAGGAAAGCCTGGAGGAATGTTGTTCATGGGGTCGCAATGGGTCGGACATGA
The DNA here is from genome assembly GCF_028640845.1 of Ahaetulla prasina. Lineage (NCBI taxonomy): Eukaryota > Metazoa > Chordata > Lepidosauria > Squamata > Colubridae > Ahaetulla > Ahaetulla prasina. The sequence continues at coordinate 71,050,071 of NC_080539.1, forward strand.
CTTTGCAACTAACAGCAATAACAATAAAGATGAAAACCCTTGAATGCTGAAGCCAATGAGCTTCCCTTTGGATTTGCTGCCAAAACTATTAGAAGATAGAACTGGTGTGGTTGAGTTATTTGATTGAGCATATATCCCATAAGTATTAAAGAGTCTGATTTAAGAATATAGATACTTCTCCATCAAAAGGCAATATCTTGGCCACCTTATCTAATAATTGTAACAAGGATGATATGGTGTGATGTGACATGTTAATCTGTTCAGAATTAAAAGCACAATAAAATTCAGTAATCCTTATTTCAAATAACAGCAAGGATTTGTTTACTTTGTTCATACAATTATTCTGATACAGATTTACAGAAAATATTTTGTTGCATTAAACCCCCGACAAGCTGTCATTTAATTCAGAAGTATAATAGTATACTTATCAAGATCTCAACTGTAGCAAAATCCTTCTTTATTCTTCCTCCGTTCTCATAGCCAGATCTCTTTCTACACTCACTGGGACAGGCTACCAATTTTATACATGTTAACACTATAAAAATTTATGGGAGCTTTCCCACTAAGGCTGTGTATACCTAAAAAAGGTATACTTTTTTCCTTGACAATTGTTTGGACAAGTCCCTGCAATTTTCTTGGCAAGATTTCAGAAATGGTTCACCTTTGTTTTTTTCCTAGAGCTAAGAGAGAGTGACTGGCCCAAGATCACCCAGCTGGCTTTGTGCCTAAAGCAGGATTAAAGTTCATTGTCTCCTGGTTTCTAATCTGATGCTTTAACCCAGAGGTCTTCAAACTTGGCAGTTTTAAGACTTGTGGACTTCAACTCCCAGAATTCTCCAGCCAGCTATGCTATGCTGGCTGGAGAATTCTGGGAGTTGAAGTCCACAAGTCTTAAAGCTGCCAAGTTTGAAGACCTCTGCTTTAACCACTACACCAAATTGGCTTTTTTTTTTTGCATCTTTTAAATCTTACATCTTATAATATGAGAATGAACAGTGGATAATTATATTCCCATGATTTGCTGTATGCCATTGTGCTGAAAGGTCATATATCTCTCCTGTGGAGAGATGGACGATTTCTCTTTTAGGATAAGTCAATGTTTGATGAAAGGTTACTGAACAGATCCTTGGTGCATCCATTTTAAGATCCCTGCTGGAACAAGCAAAGCCAGAAGAAGGTAAACTCAACACGTATGGGATTTTCTACTCGTTTTCAAATCTCAAAACATTTCTTTGATTTTCTTGTGTAGACCTCACTTTTACTGGCTTACTTAAAATTATTTTTCCATCACTGCTAGATTAAATGCAGTCACCAAAAGTGGAAATATTCAGATGCTGTTGACATAATACTTCAAATCATTCTAACATTATTATTAAAGTAGATCCAAATTAGGCCTGTTCATTTGGAACAGGATGACCTTTGAAATACACTGAGGGATTAAAAACTGCATTTTGCCTGCAGCTGGTACTATTGCTATAATTTATTTTCTTTAGTTTTCATATGATAAATGCTTTTACCTTAAATGCTTTTTAAAATAAATTTCATTAAGAAAAATCCATGTGTGTGCTTTTTAAAATTGGGATGGACAAACTTTAGGCTTACTATTTCAGCTAATGACAATGATTTTATAAAGACCTCACTTTTTATCAAGTAGGCCCTAATACAGAGAATATTCCTGTAGAAGTAATTAAATGAGGAATAATGCCAGGAATCTGTTCTGTTCTCTGGCTGGATTTCTCAGTCCTTGCACACAAAATCTATTCCTGGTTATTCCTATAATGGAGAGCAAAAGAAAGGAAGGCTAAAGTTCTTGGGATTTGATCGTTGCTCTGTTTTCTTCTGTCTTTATTTATTTAATCAAATTTAATGGCTGCCTCAATCACAAACACAACTTTGGGCAGTTTAGAGAGTATAAATAATTAAGATTACCAGAAGACACAAAAAGAGAAATAACAAATAATGGCAAAGTGAGCAAACACCCATATCATGGAAAATAGCGTGACTAGCTGGAAAACCATGCGAAACACCTATCAAGGTACAGATCATAAACCATCCTGCCCCAGCACGCCTTACTTTCCAACCTATATTTAAAAAGCCAACCCTCAAACAGTATCACACTCATCTTCGTTTTATTTTGAATTTACAGTAACCTAGAGAGGTAATGATGAGTGAAGAAAAAGAGAATTAACTGAAGGGGATTGGTTGATGTTAGGAGCTGGAACAGGTAGGTGTTGAGAAATAAATGAGGAGATCTTTCTGTGAAATTAAAACGAATCCCACTAGTTGTTTTTAAATCTGCAGAAACAGATATAAATTATCATATGTAATATTAAAAATAGAGACGGAACCTAAAACTCTTTTAAGCATGAAAAAAAGGTTGCACAATAGGTTAGTGAAACCATTCAGAGCTCTTATCAGTGGTCCTAAGGATTACCAGGTTTGAACTAAAGAAATATAGATAATCAAGGACAGCAGAAACATAAGTGTCTTACTTCAGATATCGAGTGGTCATTCATATTTTTGTCATTCAGATCCGATAAGACTAATCGATACCTTTGCTGGCTGAGGGACTCTGGGAGTTGAAGTTCACAAGTCTTAAAGGGACCAAGGTTGGAGACCCCTATTCTAAGTCACTTTAGGCTGCAGTCAAAGTGAATTGAGTGGTTCTCTTCAAAATCACACTCTCCTGGAGTTTTGGTGTGGTTTTTTTTTTAACGTTTTATAGTATTTTTTTTGGCCCATATAATATGGTCACTATTGAAAAGGTTCATGATCATGAAATGAAACCACAATTCCCTTAAGGAGAACAATTAGAGGAGCGTTGGGGAGAGCGATTGCAAGGCTTAGCTTCATAGGCAAATGTTGTCTTTTCCCTTTGCTGCTACTTCTAAGCAAAGCATCTCAGAAAAGCATCTATGCCCTACTTTTTAGCCTCCCTCCCCTTTCCCCCCTTCCTGCATCACAACATCTATTGCAGGGGGGGGGGACAGAAAGAGGCTGAAGCCCCTATTTCTAGGTCTCCACTGTCCTTCCCTAAAGTAAAGGCAGGAACAGTTTTCCAAAGGGCAGAGTGACTGACCTCTCCTATTTTATCTGTGAAGATGCAGATCTATTTGTTCAAAGCTGCTTTCAAAGTGACTCTGATAAGAGGACTGCCTACAGTTAGGACTGTAATCATTATTCAAAGCATTAATCAGGGGGAAATTATGCCTGTTGCTGATTAGCTAATTACTGCAATCAAATATTCTCTCTGCTCTTTGGAACCGTGCATCCAGTATGGGGAGAGGACTAGGGAGGGAACTGGGACTCTAAACAAGTAACAAAAACAGGAGGAATGTGTGGCTTCAACTCTTGTTTCTCAGAGACCCCAAATGATCTTTGGGGTTCCTAGAAAACGAGAGGGAGTGTGTTTTCTGCAATGGCTTTGGCCTTTTTCTGCTCATCCTCCACCTCTCGGGCTGTGCACCATATACCTAATCTTTGTGCAATAGATCACAATTTTAATGAACAACACCAGGACAGAACAAGAGAGATTCATTAGGAGGGAAGCGATACAAAATCACCCTTGCTATTAGCAGCAAAGTACTGATTGGGTACATCATCTGCAACTCTTTTCACCAGGGCAGGCTCGTTAAGCTTTTGGCTTGTACGTTAATTTGCTAAAAATGACTTTTCTAATGAAGTGGAAGAGTGGAGTGGAGAGATTAGTAGGAGCACAGGATAGGGCTCACCATTTTATGTGAACTCAGCCACGGGACCTTACTCAACAACCAATGGTTACAAGGAGCCCATGGTGTTTATGAACTCTGGAATTGGATTACATAAATTAGCCTTTCAATGTTCATTAGGAAACAAATATGAAGGAAGCATTATGAATGGCCAGGATGGTAGATGTTTAGATCAGGGGTCTCCAACCTTGGTCCCTTTAAGACTTGTGGACTTCAACTCTCAGAGTCCCTCAGCCAGCAAAGCTGGCTGAGGAACTCTGGGAGTTGAAGTCCACAAGTCTTAAAAGGACCAAGGTTGGAGACTCCTGGTTTAGATAACAGCCAGTGCTTGGGAGTGGGGGAATAAAAAACTAGCCCTGGTCATTCCAGATTATGTTCTCCTGATTTTGCTACAGCTGCATCAGATCACCAAAGCTTATGAGGCTGAGTGTTTGCCATACTTTTCCCATTCACAGTGGTTCCAATGTTGCCAATGCCAGCTTATTTTGCCATGGAGACTGGGATGGATCCAAAATTAGACTGGGATGGCTCCAAAAGGGCTCTGGTGTCAGCTTGTGTTGCCAGTGGAGACTGTGATTCTTTTTTTTTAATTGAGAAAAGGGATAGCTGGAGGCAAGGCTTCTTCTCCACTCCATCCCACTTTCAGTGCCTGGAAAGTCTAGCATCATAAGTCATCCAACCTACAGAGAGTGTGGGAGGATGAATTCGCCCTTTAGATAGATTCAGTTTCTCAATCCTGTTTATAAGCGAAAATCTACACTGGGAAAAACATTTTTTTTAAAAAAACAACAACCCTAGAGTGGCAGCAGGATTGATTGTTTCAGTGGATGAACAGTACTGGATGTGAGGCCTAGTCTGAGAGAAGAAAGGGCTTGTTTAAGGCCACTTTTGTGTTTATGGGAGAGACATGAATCAGTCCAGGGACCTCCTGAATTGTCATTCAGCCCCTTTGCCAAGGCAGGTGGCTCCAGTTGATATGCAGAGATTGTGCTGTCAAAGGCATGCTAAGAACAAACAGCTTGCTCCTGACCTCACAGTGAAGTCATTCAAGAGAGAACTTTCTTAACACATAGAAGCAGCATGAATAATAGCTAATGGGGCAGGTTGTTCCCAAGCTCGCTTATAAATAATGAAGGGGGATAGAGAGATTTTATTTTTATTTTCCCCATGATTTCTGACAGATAATGGTAGAATAATTACATTTTAAATTGATGTACAATTTCTACCCAAGGTTTTTTTTAAAGAGAGAGAGAAAGAGTGGAAAAAATGTAAATGCTAATTGCTGTTTCAAATTCAGAATGCAATGTCTGGTAAGAAAGAAACTCATATTGCATTCAAGGATTTTTAAAAAATCATTTAACATAATATTAGCTTCTTACTGACTTTATTTTAAGCTTCTAGAATTAGTTCCTTTCTTCCCCAACTGAGTTGTTGCCACTTTTATCACTAGTGAATTTATTGGATTATTTTTTCTCTCTCTTGTGGCTTTCATGTGGAATTTATTCTGTGCAAAATAAAACCCCACAATAAGCAAAAATTGGTATATAGAAGGTGAGATTGTGCTTCAGCTGAAGACGGTTTATAACTAATATATCTGTTTCTGGGGCCAGACAGGGGTGCAATTAGTAAAATAATGTTAATTGTGCAAAAATAGTGTTGTCCTCCAATAAAACTGGGATGCTTTGGTTCAGAATTCAATCCAAGAATACATCTAAACTCTTAATCCAGGCCTTGAAAAGAAGTTTAACCCCTTTCACAATAGATTGAAATACTTATTCCACAATCTTTTCCAAATGACCAGGAGAACTTTTATTTTATCCAAGTTAAGCTTCAGTTTTCTTCTCCTCATCTAGCCTACTGCTGTCGTCAGACATCAATTTAGAACTTGAAAACCTCTTTATTTTTCAGGTGGAAAGGAATGAAAGTTGAGTGACATCAACATACTGTGATTGTGAACTTCAAAGGTCTGGGCTACCTCTTCAGATGTTTTACAATGATAAATAGTATAAATGATTTGACAAAATACTATGGGACAGCATAAACTAATTGCATCTTCATTACCTCCATTTAAAGCTCTTGTCCATCAGGAATACCAAAATTAAATAGAATTATCTCTAAATCCCACCCCAGCCAAGCATTTTACAAGAATCAATAGTTCCTGAAAAATCCAGTACAACCATCTGCCCCATTTTTCACATTAATCATTCACCAAGACCTGATGCTAAATGGAAATGTGCCTAGAAACATCAGGAACTGAAACGCTATCATATATTCCAATACTTTGAATATAATACCGTATGAAGACTCTTCTTCCCCACTTAGATGGTCTTGGTAAATATCTGAGACCACTCTTCTGATTACTCCTTGTCTGCTCAGGGATTTTAACCAATATTTTGGAATAAATAATAATGTAAAAATGAGAATGCTTTATTTTTTTCCAATGTGCTGAAATTTTAGTTTAATAATTGTGCTTGCCCAAATGAATCTACAAAAACTAAAAATGAAAGGGGAATTATTTAAGATTTTGTAAGTCAGTTACTGGACAATTGAATTCAAGTTATTCATGTGACAGGATCAGGATTAACAGTTGAATGAAAATAAGTTAAGCTTATCTAAAAAAAACCAGAGCAGATCACTTAATTATGTCCATCCAACAGAAAACTTGCCTTTTTGAAAAGAATCCTCTTTTAAAAAATAAGGAATTGTCATTTGAGGTACACAGTCTTTTCAGTATGAGAAAATTTCCATACCTGGTATGGCCAATCTTGCTGCATTTTCTTATTTTGACTTAAAACAGATCGTAGGACATAGGTAACATCTCTACCTGCCAACCCTAAAGTCAACTGAAGACGCTTCTGTTTCAACGCGCAGGGCTAGCTTAAATGTAGTTTTAAATGGGGTTTTTATTCTTATTTTAGTTTTTATGCCATATATTGAATATGTTTTTTATACTGTTCTTAATCTGTATTATATGTATTTTATTGGCTGTGAACCGCTCTGAGTCCTTCGGGAGAAGGGCGGTATACAAATCGAATAAATAAATAAATAAATAAATAAATAAACAAACAAACAAACAGTAGACCAAATCATGTAGATTTGATCCCCCAAATTCATGAATTCATTCTTAGTTACTTCCCAAATCAACTACTGTTAATGAAAATAAGATTAGGGTCAAAAATTAAATTGTAGTGTAAAGTGGAGTATGAAAATCTGAAAGAAAGAAATAGATCAGTCAAGTGTTCATGTCAGAAAACTAGCCACAAAACTGATCTGAATTAATCTTTCATGGTGTGCTTTCTGTCTGCTTTGTATGTGTTCCTGTTTAGCCTAATATTGCTGCATATTTGATCCAGAAAGGGACAGCCTAAACACAACAGTGTAATGTCTTCTGGGAAAATTCAATTTCAGGAGAACTGGGGAAATCCCAGGTTAAAAAAAAAAAAGGAAACACATTTTTACATGTAAATTCTTTGACATACTCTTATTCTCAAGAAATTGAACAAAGGAAATGAAATCAATGTGATTTCACATTGCAACCAAAACAATCTGGAACTGAACACACTCAAAACCGTAGAAATGGTGGTAGACTTTAGGAAAAACCCTTCCATACTTCCACCTCTCACAATACTTGACAACACAGTATCAACAGTAGAAACCTTCAAATTTCTGGGTTCTATCATATCGCAAGATCTCAAATGGACAGCTAACATCAAAAACATCATTAAAAAAGGACAACAAAGAATGTTCTTTCTGCGCCAACTCAGTAAGCTCAAACTGCCCAAGGAGCTGCTGATCCAGTTCTACAGAGGAATTATTGAGTCTGTCATTTGCACCTCTATAACTGTCTGGTTCGGTTCTGCAACCCAACAAGAAAAACACAGACTTCAGAGGATAATTAGAACTGCAGAAAAAATAATTGCTACCAACTTGCCTTCCATTGAGGACCTGTATACTGCACGAATCAAGAAGAGGGCCGTGAAAATATTTGCAGATCCCTCGCATCCTGGACATAAACTGTTTCAACTCCTACCCTCAAAACGACGCTATAGAGCACTGCACACCAGAACAACTAGACACAAGAACAGTTTTTTCCCAAAGGCCATCACTCTGCTAAACAAATAATTCCCTCAACACTGTCAGACTATTTACTGAATCTGCACTACTATTAATCGTTTCATAGTTCCCATCGCCAATCTCTTTCCACTTATGACTGTATGACTATAACTTGTTGCTGGCAATCCTTATGATTTATATTGATATATTGATCATCAATTGTGTTGTAAATGTTGTACCTTGATGAACGTATCTTTTCTTGTATGTACACTGAGAGCATATGCACCAAGACAAATTCCTTGTGTGTCCAATCACACTTGGCCAATAAAAAAAAAAAAATCATTTTAGCTATATAAGTTCCTACATTCTGCTGCATAGTGCTTCCTTTGTTACCTACCATAGAAGAAAAAATAAAAATGAATGGGGCTATGCAAAGATTTGATTCAGAGATGTTTTAAAGGAATGCCTGAATCAACTTTGTGAGCTGAATTTTCAATTCAGACTGAATAGCAGAATAAATCAGTGGTATCCAAATTGATGCGGTGATTTGATAGCCTTTTGTACATGTACAGAAAGACTTTTTCTAAACTTAATCAGCTTCCCAAATTGGATTTGCTTGATTTAATAATTCAATTTTGAAAGTTGAATCACAGTGATTCAAAGCCTAATTAAATCTATAAATCCAAATGAGTTAGGTTAATGATCCAGATTGAACTGATGATCTAAATGGAATTTACCTGATCCACAAACTTGTAATAAAGCTTTGTAAGAGAACTGGAGTAAAAGGTGTGCCAGATTTTTATAATATTGATTACAATGTTTTATTTATTACAATATTTGTATACTGTATACTCAGTTGAAAGACTCCAGTCCAAATTAATTATTTGATAAGTTTCTGTTATTAAAATTTCATATATATCTGTTGTAACTAAATCTGGGAATCCTTTCAAGAAGTTTGAACTTAAAATGAAAAGAAGTAAAAACAAACCTCTCACCCCTCCCCCCCACACACATAGTGTACCACTTACTTTGTAGTGTGAGAGGTTAATCAAATACTAAGTGGATTGTGATTGTTAAAGAGGTTGTAAAATTAGACACTGTTGTTTATGAAGACAGGAACATTCTTTGTCAAAGAATGCATGAGTAAATTTAGAAACAAGGAGGCATTCATGTCTCAACTAAAACGCTAGATGGAATTGTTTCAAGAGTCCTTCCCATCTATTTACAATAAGCTGCCAATAGATATACATCTGTCAATTGAAAAATTAGATTTAAATTCATCTGTATATGCTAACTACTAATACTTGGCAGATGGAATTGCCATGTTTACTATTTGCTATTTCTGATTACTATTGTTTACCATTACAATTGTTAATACAGCAAAATTAAATTATCTCCAAAATAATGACATTCTGTAGTTTCAGAACAATCTTATATGTGAAATATGTCTTGCATTATGGAAGTGAGTTTCTACTGAGTCAACTAACCTTTCTCTTGCTTGCTTCCATTTTTGGGCCACCAAATCTGCCTTGAGGGACCACCAACCAGGGGTGAAATCTGTTTACCTTTCTTACCGGTTCAGAAGTGCATGCACCGTGCACACACATCACATGCGCGCGCAGACCTTCTGCACATGCACAAAAACTTCTGCGCATGTGCTGAAGGTAAAAAACACATTACTTCCTGGTTAAAACTCGGGTGGGTGGGTGGAGCTTTGCTCTGCCATCGCAACTGGATTGCCGAACTACCAGCCACGATCACTACCGGATCACATGATCCAGTCCGATCCGGGAGCATTTCACTCCTGCCTCCAACCCTCTGGAGTACATCTGAACAGGACTGTAAGAGAAGGATTTCTCACCTCTTTTTGCCCCATGTGAAAAATATGAACTTATACAATTCATACAGATGTGCCATTGATTCATCGAACTTGCTGCTATCTACTTTAACTTTATCTATTTAACTATTTATTTATTTAACTGATATCTACTATAACTTGAGCAGGGACACAGTGGCTCAGTGGCTAAGGGCTCAGGCTGTAAGAAGCCTGTTATTAAAACACAGCTGCCTGCAATTACTGCAGGTTCTAGTCCCACCAGGTCCAAGGTTGACTCAGCCTTCCATCCTTTATAAGGTAGGTAAAATGAGGACCCAGATTGTTGTGGGGGCAATAAGTTGACTTTGTAAATATACAAATAGAATGAAACTATTGCCTTACACACTGTAAGCCGCCCTGAGTCTTCGGAGAAGGGTGGGATATAAATGTAAACAAAAAAAAAGAAAGATGCTGAGCTTGTCGATCGAAAGGTTGACAGTTCAACCTTTCGATCGACGGTTCAGTTGATGGTTCAAATCCCTAGTGCCACATAATGGGGTGACCTCCCGTTACTTGTCCCAGCTTCTGCCAACCTAGCAGTTTGAAAGCATGTAAAAAATGCAAGTAGAAAAATAGGGACCACCTTTAGTGGGAAGGTAACAGTGTTCCGTGCACCTTTGGTATTTAGTCATGCTGGTCACATGACCATGGAGACCTAGTCGAACAACGCTGGCTCTTTGGCTTTGAAATGGAGATGAACACCGCCTCCTAGAGTCGGGAATGACTAGTACATATGTGCGTGGGGAACCTTTACCTTTACCTTACTTTAACTTGAAGTATGTGTTCATTGTAGCATAGATTTCCATTGGTGCTGAAACAATGCTACAGTTTAAGCTAACCCTTGCTACAGTTTAACAGCTGTCTCAAAACATATGAATTTACCGTCTAATTGGTATAACTTTTTAACATTTTTATAGCAATGTTCATTGCTTTAAGGATATTCTGATCATTTGTTTGCATTTTTACCATTTTAATTCTATTTTGATAAACTGCCTTTAATTAAGGGCGAATTGCATTCAGATAAATAAATACATAAAGCAAAAGACTTGCAACCTTGGCATTGCCATTCCCATGGGCTACGAATTTGAACCAGAGATTTTTTACTGGTGTCTGAGGTCACAAGCAGTGGGCTTATGGATGTTAATTCTTCTCCTGTCTCTAAGATGGGAAAGTGACTGAACTTGCAAATGTAGTGACTTCGAAAGTCATGCTTGGCTTACCTAAGGACAACTCACCTGTGAAACTTTGGTGTGAAAACAATCAACATCCTGGCCAATGCCCATACGTTCAACAGTAAGTAAATTCTAATTCAGTTTTCTCAATCTCAGCAACTTGTATGAGGTATGAAATTCAGCTCGAAGAATTCTCCAGTAAGCAGGAAGATTTAATTAAAAATCAAGCGTAGTCTGTTAGGTATAAATCTTTCCTACAAAATAAAAAGCAAAATGGTTCAGATTTGGGCTCATCCACAAATCTCTCATCTGTGTCTGAGATTCCAGTCTTTTACCTGCAAAGTCTGTAATATCTATAAGTGAGATATTGTCCCCATCACACAAAGGGAGAGAGTTAGTTCTGCTTATTAACACTAAGGAGTTAACTATTAGATTGAATTTGAACATTATTTGCTTATGAATGAAAAGCTCTACTGATTCACATACTGGAAAGATTCTTTCATTACTAATGCTCTCACTTTTGGACCTCTCACTATAATCAGTAAAAGAAAGGAAGATATTCCCATTTACTTTTTATCCAGCCCAAGCTAATTCAATATGCATCCCATCGGAGTCTAAGCAAGACTGTAAAATCAACCAAGAGGCAGGCAGTCATGTTTTCATTCAACTTCCTTTTTATCTGTAGTTTGTAATACTTATTTCTTATTCTCAGATGCGTTTTCTCCTTGCTACGTCCTTGCTGCTGCCAGCATCTCATACACACTGGCCCCGCACCGTATTAGGAATTCATAATCATCTAACCTTCTAAATCAATAAGCATGTAAAATATTTACAAACAGATTATTATTAGAATGAAACTTTTTTACCCTTCACTCGGGGAGGGACATGGGAAGGATTTCTGCAGGGCCTAAAGTGGAAAGGAACATTTCCCAAGTTTCATACTAAACATCTTGTTTAATTTCCTTTCTATCCAGATAGAAAAAGAAACCAAGTATTCATTTCTTCAATGAAATCCACAAGAAGATTTATTGAGTCTTTCTGTATGTCACCAGCCATACACGTGCAGTGAAACCTTTGGAACATTTTGGATAAAAGAAATACATTTAGCAGCTATTGTCTATTCTTGGATGTTGGATACTCTTACGCCACTCTTTTCTCTTTTCTATGATACTGTTTTCCCCAAACTACGTCTTCTCTACTTCACCCTGAACAAGAATCTTTTGTCTCTTTTTGTCAAGAAGCTTGTCTGATTATAACTAACAAGTATTGTACAATTGGCATATATGTATATAAATCCACATATTGAGAAATAAATTTACATACTATATATTTGCATGCTATTTTAGATCACATGTCCTCAATCACTTATTGTTCTGTCCCCCCCCAACCACAATCAATTAGAAATGCAAACTGACTAGATGTGCCAGCAATTTATTCTTGCCAAGTCCTCTTATCTATCAGAGTGACTGCAGTCCGAGCTGGAACAATCCCAAAGTTCAGAAGGAAACGAAACAGAATCCAGGAGCCAAAGTACAGCCAACATTTTCAACAGTCAATTGTTTGTTCATCACAAGAACTATAGGGCAGCCCCTCCTGTTTTAATATCCTGTGGGGTGTGGCTCCGTGACTCAGCACTAAGCCTGCCCCACCCTTTCTTTTGATGTTGCCGTCTCTCCTGTCTGCGATACCGGCGGTCCAGCCACGACTGACTGTCAGCAGCTGGGTCTTGAGGCATGGCCTGAGCGGGAGGAGATGCAGGAGACAGAGGCCTCATCATCTCCTCCACCTGGCCTGCCTCTGGGACTTGGAGCGGAGCCAGACAAGGAGGTTCCGTAGAGGGAAGCCCTGTCGGCTCTTCCCCCTCGCTCTCTGAGTCACTTTCTGCCAGGAGGCCAGGTTCGGGGCGGGGGGGCGGGCCAAGACACAACACTTATGTGACTTATGAGCATTTTAAAAATCAGATGTAATCACAAATCAGGATCTAGGTATTGTTTCTTGTTGGTTTATCAGAAACAGTTTAATGAAGGGGATTTGATAATGTGATAATTTAATACCTTCCTGATGTTTTTGAAGACTAGATGGAAGAATATTGGAAAAATTGATCCTTTTTATAGTCTGGGTGAGCCTGGTATATAAAAAAGTGCTGGGCTGAAAGATCCTTCTCAATTTTAAATTGCACGAAATCAATTTTGATAGAGAAAGGGAAGCAAGAAATTGAATTAGGGAAGGGGAGGGAAGAAATTGAATTAGGGAAAGGGAGGGAAGAAATTGAATTATATTATATTAATTTATTAAAAGACATCTAGTTTTCTATAGGAACGTGGTGGCTCAGTGGTTAAGATGCTGAACTTGTTGATGGAAAGGTTGGTAGTTCAGCAGTTCGAATCCCTAGTGCCGCATAACGGGGTGAGCTCCTGTTATTTGTCCCAGCTTCTGCCAACCTAGCAGTTCGAAAACACGTAAAAAATGCAAGTAGTAAAATAGGACTACCTGTGGTGAGAAGGTAACAGTGTTCCGTGTGCCTTTGGTGTTTAGTCATGCTGGCCACATACCACAGAGACGTCTTCGGACAGCGCTGGCTCTTCAGTTTTGAAACGGAGATGAGCACCACCCCCTAGAGTCAGGAATGACTAGCACATATGCACATATGTGCAAGGGGAACCTTTACCTAGTTTTCTATATGAGGCAAAAATATCTGAATGACTGTTGTACAAAGGATCTAAAAATCCCCATTCCCTCCCCAATCCAAGGGAAGGATTCTGCAAAATCCCCATTTCCTCCTGATCAGCTGGGACCCAGGAGGCAGAGAATAGATGGGGGTGGGGCCAGTCCGAATTTTTACTACCGGTTCTGCAAACTACTCAAAATTTCTGCTTCCGGTTCTCCACAACTGGTCAGAACCTGCTGAATCCCACCTCCACTATAACACTGCAATATCAGTAAAATTCAAAGAACTGGTTTTATCTATAAAATCTTTATGACTTGATGCCTAGGTATCTGCAGGTTTACCTTTTCCAACAAAAGTTTAATTGTTCACCATACTGTAATATGCCTGGGAGAACCCACTGTTGGTCCCCCATTTTTGTGAGATGAGGAAGAATAAAGCCAGGAGACAATATGGTTAATGCCCACTATAGTAGCCTTCCAAAATCTAGTCAAAATGAACTTGTTCCAAAAGGCATGGGAGAATTATTGGGATTGGGTAGGGTAGAATTGGATAATTGGGTAACTGACTTTTTACTTCTCTTTTAACTATATGTTTTATTTCTGTATTTGTTTCATTTGCAAAGGTTACTTTAACTGATATTGTGCTATATAGATTTTTATTGTTAACTACAGACTGCCTTTGTAAGAGGAGATCTATAAATCCAATAAACAACAGAAAGGCAGATTTCTGCTGCTTCTGATGTTTCTTCATTTTGGTCAGGACATCACCTCAATTAGAAGGTTTTTGGGGCATTTTTTAGAAAAATGAGGAAAGTGTCCTAAGTGGATGACAAGGTGCCTCCTTAGCCTTTTTTAATAATGGCTTTCTGGGCAGATATAAGGAAGCAAAAGCTAGTCAGATCAACTTAATAATTCACCTAGATTGACTTCAAGCATCACTTTGCCAAATATCAAAGCTGCTTCTACAGGTAGTTTTGACATACAAGCTGAAGGCAGCTGGACTGATTCATTAGACTGTAAACTGCTTAGATTGACAGGCAATGTTTTAAACTGGCTAAGCAGTAGTTGAAACGTGTTGATGGTCATGGTAAGAGGAAACATAATTGTTTCTTTCAAAGCGTAGTTCCAAAATTTGTCCAATTTGAGTTCACTGTTCTTCAATAACATTTTTCTTCAATAACATTTTTATTATTGTGTTCTTTTGCATATGTGCCTTCACTTATGTGTGCACATACTTGGACAGATATACGTATAGGATGTAGCTATTGAAATGTTTTTATTTAGTTTTGTGCTCAAACTATTCTTTTTCAAGAATGAACTTGGACACCTTAAATTTTCTTATGTATATAATAATATGCCTTAAAACTACTTATCTCGTTCGATAGCCAACAATTTCCATGAAAAGGAACTGAAGCACAATTTGGATTCCTAAGGCTTCAAAGGAAATTCCTTTGTAATATTCACATGGCCATTTAATTTGCACAAAGTGTATCCAATTTGAAGTTTATCTTCAATATCTACTTGCCCCAGCTCAATGAGTTTTCAGAATAGGTGACATTATAAGACAATGTAGATAGAGGCAAATGTGGACATATTCTTCCAAATTTCAAGCCTACATTTTCCGGTTTATGATGAGAAGCAATAATACTATAGTTCTATAACAAAGAAGATTATATGTATGAACCAGCAGTTAAACATTTGAGAAAATTTGCTCAAGCATAGAAAACACTGCACTGTCAATGCCATGAACTTTGCAATCCAATAAAAACTCTTTAAAAATATTTCTCACATCTAGAGACTGAAGCCTTCCATTTTGTGACAGCGCTGACAGTCCAACACCTTTCTCCAGCAAGAATCTGTCTCAACTATAATGTTCATGAAAGTAGAAAACTTGAGTTAAGTGTTTGCCTGGGGCAAATAAAATGAAGCCAAGAGGCAGATTGGCAAAGAATTAAGTATGCTCTTTTAACTCGTCAGATGAAAGATGCATTGCTTTTACTTTTTGTCATTGGCATCATTAAAACTTCCATTAGAGCTGCAGCTTTGGCACCCTTAAAACTGTAACATGGGCAAGTCATACTTGGCAGCATAGTCCCTGCTGGGCAACTCAAAAGTAGAGATTTGACAAGAACTAACTACTGAGGACAAAAATGCATCATTATTTGTCAAGGATACTTTTAAATAAAAGGTAGAAAAGAATGGCCAATAAAATTAGCAAGATAATTGCCACCCACAATTTCAGCCACATATCATATTCTTCAACTCATAACAGCATTCCCCTCGCCTCTTCTTCAGAATAGAATAGAATAGAATAGAATAGAATAGAATAGAATAGAATAGAATAGAATAGAATAGAATAGAATAGAATAGAACAGAACAGATTTTTTTTATTGGCCAAGTGTGATTGGACACACAAGGAATTTGTCTTGGTGCATATGCTCTCAGTGTACATAAGTGCAACTACCCATCAATAAATACTTTAAAGGGAATCCATTATCCAAATGCATCTCTTCAAATGTTGGTCAGATAATAGCAAGTACCATTAGATTCAAACTGCCTAACTTCGGATGCCTCTAAAGTAATCTTTCTTAACCTGATGTCATCCCATGTGTTGGGGCTACAATTTTCAGACTTTCCTAAGTTAGGAAATTTCTTCCAAGCTTGCAGAATGCTCCAAAAAGCTCCAAAGCAAAGCAAGGCCTCCTATCTCTTTTGGCTCACCTAGGGGTCGACCCATTGTTTGCATGGTGTCGGTGAATTATTTCCATTGGTCCATCAGGCTTCCTGTCCTTCTTCTCTATTTTAAAAAAGGAAGAGTGATAAAGCTGTCTTGCTATGAAGCAAAGCCAGCATCATCTTGATTTCTAAGATGATTTCTGAGCCTTAAATGAGTCTCATAAGCTTGTTAAAGAATAAAATGATGAGAGATTGCTTGCTTATTTTGCTTAGAAAGGGAAGAAGGGGTACTAGAAAGTGTTCTTAGAAAGGATGACATAATAAGGGGAACGTTTTGATCAGGAACATATGTCAGTTTAAATATCAGGCAAATCTACAGAAAACAATAAAAGTAACTTTAGTCTGAAGCTGCGGTCACACTTTAATTTGTTTATCTGGAAAGTCTCTCCCTTCATCCCATTTGGAAAGGAAGGTGTTTTGGATCTTTTCCAGAAATACAAATTGTATCAAAACCATCTCAGCATCCTGAATAAGAAGTAACTCTGCTACTATGGAAAGGAAAGTGGAACAGCAAGTGGGGGGGGGGGTGATCAGCTGTGCTGCGCAGTTTAGCTTTGCTAGAAAGCAGGAAATCCTGCTTTCTAGCAAAGCTAAATCACGCAGCACAGCTGATCCCCTCCCACTGTTCTACTTACCTTCCCAAGCCTCCTTTTGGTACATGCTGTGCATATGTGCGTGTGCAGACCATGCATTTGGTGTGCACTACGCATGTGCATGGGCAGCACGTGCTTGGCATGCAGCACATATGTGCGGCTAGCGAACCGGTAGTAAACCGGTTCAGATTTCACCACTGATTAAAAGTAAGAATAAACCTACAATTAGCCGCAGACAGCATTCCAAGTACAACATGTAAATAGCTATAGGTAATTTGATTCAAAGAAATCTTATCTCCATATACAGTATGTTCAGAATTTATTGCAGAGAGAAGGTTAGGAGATGGATCCTCTGGGCCACCTGGCTAGGTGTTCCTGCTTTGCTTTGCATTTTTTAATACTAGCAGTCCAGATTTATAGGATGCAAAAGAAATGTGATAGCCAACGATTGGATTTTAGCACATGTAGCATATTGATTTTGCTTTGCCCAATTAAGCATAACAGTTCATCTCTTCTATCATTACCTACTCACTGCTATACTACCCTCTTTATGAATGATAAAGACACTGAATAGACTATGGATGTCCAACATTTTGGTTTACCTGGTTCACATTGATTGAAGAGGAATTGTCTTTGGCTACATATAAAAAATATAATATAGTTAATGGCAATACCAATAGAACTTAGACTTATATATTGCTTCATAGTGCTTTACAGTCCTCTCTAAGCTGTTTACAGAATCAGGATATTGCCCCAGTAATCTGGATCCTCATTTTACCCACCTCAGAAGGATGGAAGGCTGAGTCAACCTTGAGCCAGTGAGATTTGAACTGCCGAACTGCAGCTAGCAGTTAGCTGAAATAGCCTGCAATACTGCACTCTAACTACTGTGCCACCTCAGCTCTAAATGTACTGTATATAAATCACATAAAATTGTTAAAAGTTTACAATCTTGTAGAGCCACATTACTAGATGTGTGGGGCCACATGTGACCCCTGAGCTGAGAGTTGGACATGCCAGGATTAGACTACTCAAGTTGTGTATTTTTAAAGAGCTACTATATGATTAAAAATAATAATCCAAATTACATTTAAATTTATAAATACGATGAATTTATTTGTAAGATGAATTCAGTCTATAGACCTCCTGGCACTGAATTATTATTTATTTATTTATTTATTTTGTCAAACGCAACAATATATATAAGTATAAGCATGAAATAACCACACAAATTGAATACAACCAAAGGGAACATTAGGACAGGAATGGTAGGCACAATGGTGCCCTTATGCATGTCCCTTACACACCTCTTAGGAATGGGGCAAGGTCAACAGTAGACAGTCTTTGGTTAAAGTTTTGGGGATTTTGGGATGAGACCATGGAGTCTGGAAGTGCATTCCAGGCATTAACAACTCTGTTACTGAAGTCATATTTTCTACAATCAAGATTGGAACAGTTCACTTTAAGTTTAAATCTATTGTGTGCTCGTGTATTGTTGTGGTTAAAGCTGAAGTAGTCTTCGACAGGAAGGACATTGTACCAGATGATTTTATGAGTTATGCTCAGGTCATGCTGAAGGCGGTGTAGTTCTAAATTTTCTAAATCCAGAATTTCAAGTCTGGTGGCATAAGGTATTTTGTTGTGATCAGAGGAGTAGAGGAGTCTTCTTGTAAAATATTTCTGGACACGCTCAATTGTATTAATGTCCGAAATGAAGTGTGGGTTCCAGACAGGCGAGCTGTAATTGAGAATTGGTCTAGCAAATGTTTTGTATGCTCTGGTTAGTAGTGTAATCTTTCCGGAGATGAAGCTACGCAAGATTAGGTTTACAACCCTTAATGCCTTTTTGGCGATGTAGTTGCAGTGGGCTTTGGCACTTAGATCATTTGATATGAGAACTCCAAGGTCTTTGATGGAGGGAGGATCATCCACAAGGTCATGTCCATCAAGCTTGTATTTAGTGTTCTGATTCTTTTTTCCAATGTGTAAGACAGATCATTTGTTGGTTGAGATTTAGAGTTGCCAAATTTTTGACCATTCCAACGTCAAGGTCTTTTTGAAGGGTAGCAGCATTGTTGGTAGTGTTAAATAGTTTGACATCATTGGCAAAGAGAACACAATTACTTATAATATGATCACAGAGGTCTTTAATGTATAATATGAAGATGATATCAATATCATCTTCATATTATATCAATATCAATATCAAATGATCTAAGTGCCAAAGCCCACTGCAACTACATCACAAAAAAGGCTTTAAGAGTTGTAAACCTAATCTTGCGTAGCTTCTTCTCCAGAAACACTAAGTGGTCTGTAAGGGGCATGCATAAGAGCACAAGCGTGCCTACAGTTCCTGTCCTATTATTTCCTTTCATTATATCCAATTAATATAGTTATTACATACTTATGCTTATATAAATGCTTATATATTGTATAGTTATCTCTTGCTTATGCTTATATATACTGTGTGACAAAAATAAATAAATAAACTTAAATAAAAGAGTGTTGGACCTAGAACGCTGCCTTGCAGGACACCACTATTAACAGGAACAGGATTTGATAGGGCACTGCCTATTTTGACCACTTATTGCCTCTTTGACAGGAACGCAGTTATCCAATTATGAAGGGGTCCAGAGACCCCATAGGATTTTAGTTTTAGAAGAAGTTTGTCGTGTACCACTGAGTCAAAGGCTTTAGACTCAGAAGACTTAAACTTAGACTTATTTATTTATTTATTTATTTATTTATTTAATCATATTTATATACCGCCCTATCTCCCGAAGGACTCAGGGCGGTTCACAGGCACTTAAAAACACATAAATACAATATAAAAACAATTAAAAAACTTATTCTATAAGCCCGTTAATTAAAATATAAAAATAAAACCCAATTAAAACCCAAATTTAAAATCTAGCTCAGTCCTGCACAATTAAATAAGTATGTTTTAAGCCCGCGGCGAAAGGTCCGAAGGTCCGGAAGCTGACGAAGTCCGGGGGGTAGTTCGTTCCAGAGGGTGGGAGCCCCCACAGAGAAGGCCCTTCCCCTGGGCATCGCCAGACGACATTGCCTCGCTGACGGCACCCTGAGGAGACCCTCTCTATGCGAGCGCACGGGTCGGTGAGAGGTATTCGGTAGCAGTAGGCGGTCCCGTAAATAACCCGGCCCAATGCCATGGAGCGCTTTAAAGGTGGTCACCAAAACCTTGAAGCGCACCCGGAAGGCCACAGGTAGCCAGTGCAGTCTGCGCAGGATGGTGTTATGCGGAGCCACGAGGGCTCCATCTATCCCCCGCGCAGCCGCATTCTGGACTAACTGTAGCCTCCGGATGCCCTTCAAGGGGAGCCCCATGTAGAGAGCATTGCAGTAATCCAGGCGAGACGTCACGAGTGCGTGAGTGACCGTGCATAGGGCATCCCGGTCCAGAAAGGGGCGCAACTGGCGTACCAGGCGAACCTGGTAGAACGCTCTCCTGGAGACGGCCGTCAAATGATCTTCTAAAGACAGCCGTTCATCCAGGAGGGCGCCTAAGTTGCGAACCCTCTCCATCGGGGCCAATGACTCGCCACCGATGGTCAGCCGCGGATTTAGCTGACTGTACCGGGATGCCGGCATCCACAGCCACTCTGTCTTGGCGGGATTGAGCTTGAGCCTGTTTCTCCCCATCCAGACCCGTCGGCCTCCAGACACGGGACAGCACTTGATAACCGTTGGGGTGGTCCGGTGTAGAAAAGTACAGCTGGGTGTCATCCGCATACAGCTGGTACTTCACACCGAAACCACTGATGATCTCACCCAGCGGCTTCATGTAGATGTTAAACAGTAGGGGCGAGAGGATCGACCCCTGCGGCACCCCACCCCCTTAGAAGTCTATGTAAATTGCATATTGCTTTTCCCTGATCAAATTTTTTTTTTTATTTGTATTTATATCCTGCCCTTCTCCGAAGACTCAAGGAGGCTTACACTATGTCAAGCAATAGTCTTCATCCATTTCTATATTATATACAAAGTCAACTTATTGCCCCCAACAATCTGGGTCCTCATTTTACCTACCTTATAAAGGATGGAAGGCTGAGTCAACCTTGGGCCTGGTGGGACTTGAATCTGCAGTAATTGCAAGCAGCTGCTGTTAATAACAGACTGCATTAGTCGGTTGAGCCACCAGAGGCCCTACAAAATTTATAGTCCATCTGTTTTTGCAGTGAAGAAGTTGTAGATTACAGGATAATTTTTCTCTGAAACAAAATTGTTTATTAGAGAGTAGGTTGTTTGTTTCTAGGTGGAGAGTGATGGATTGGTTGATGATTGATTCCATTACTTTGCAGGTGATGCAGCATAAAGAAATTGGTCTGTAATTTTCAACTAGGCTGGGGTCTCCTTTTTTGAAGACAGGAATGACCGTGGCTAGTGACCATAGATTGGGAAGGGAGATGGTCCTGAAGGATTTTTCAAAGATTATGCTTAGGGGTTCTGCTATAACAGTGGAAAGCTTTTTTAAGAAGTATACACATAGACCGTCAGGTCCAACAGATAGAGATGGTTTCAGTCTGCGTAGCGCCTTTTCAACAATATCTTCTGTGAAATCTATTTGTGTTAGATCATTGTAATCATTATTGGTACAACTGGGGAATGAGCCATTACTGTTAACAAAGACTGAGCTGAAGAATGTGTTAAAGAGGTTTGCTTTAACTGTTTCATCATTGCATTCTTTACCATTAGATCCTTTTAGAGGTGGGATGGATCTCATGTCTTTAAGTTTGTTGTTTACGAAATTATAGAAAGCGTGATTGGATTTTGTGCGCAGAAGGTCTTCTTGTTTGATGTGGTAATTGGTGCACTCAATCCTTATTTGGGGGCATATATTTTTGTAGTGGTTTTTAAAGTTAGCTACATAGCCAGTTTTGTTTTTTCTCCAGAGGGATTTTTTTTTGATTGGAGCTTTTTTATTGTTATGGGTAATTTGTTTTTCCTGTTTTTGGTGATGATTTGTGGTATGTATAGTTTAATGAATCTATTGACTTCAAGCAGGAAAACACTATAGTGGTCTTCAGTAGTGATAAAGTTAGAGAATAGAATTTGCCAGTCAAGAGATGAGAAGTCTATAAGATCATAGTTTTTTTGAAGTTGTAGTTTGGTATACCATTATTATGGAGATTTTTATAAGGGCGTCTATTGAGACAAAAATCTATCATGCTGTGGTCACTGTTGGAAAAGGGTTCTTTTATTTGTAGTTCATAAATTGAGTTTGTGTTGTTGCAGAAGATGAGGTCAAGGCAGTTGTTGAGTCTTGTGTTGTTAGTTACTAGTTGATCAAGGCCTAGATTTGTAACAGCATTGTACAGGGTAGTATGGATGAGTTCAACCATCTGACTGAGATGGTGTAGGGTTTCCTGCCTGGGCAGGGGGTTGGACTAGAAGGCCTCCAAGGTCCCTTCCAACTCTGTTGTTATATTATATTATATTATATTATATTATATTATATTATATTATATTATATTATATTATATTATATTATATTATATTATATTATATTATATTATATTATATTATATTATATTATATTATATTATATTATATTATATTATATTATATTATATTATAAGTTGTACATTCAGTTGTACATTCATTTGTTTTTCAATTAATAAGAGGTAGGCTGAGGTCACCCAGAAAGATGACAGGATAAGGGCAAGAGGCAGCCTATGTTAGCAGTGTGGTTAACTTGTTCGCATGTGCGATGTCAGAGTCAGGGGCTCTGTAGCATAGTAAGAAGCGAAGTGTGATGTTAAAGGACAGTTTGCAGACGATAGTTTCTTGAAGAGCGAGTTTATGTGCAACTTGAATATTTTTTAGATTCAGTGACTTTTTGTAAAAGATTCG
The DNA here is from genome assembly GCF_028640845.1 of Ahaetulla prasina. Lineage (NCBI taxonomy): Eukaryota > Metazoa > Chordata > Lepidosauria > Squamata > Colubridae > Ahaetulla > Ahaetulla prasina. Next base: position 71,072,770 of record NC_080539.1, read on the forward strand.
CAATTAATGTACTGTATACTTTAGGGGGACATTTATTGTACAAAACCCAAAAGTAAGGGTGATATATTGTTGTGCTATGATTAAGAATTTAAATTTAGCTGCGTAAGTTAATTTCCAGCAAGCAATTAGACAGGTGCTGGACAGCTGATGATTAAGCAGGTTTTTTTTATCTGGATGAGATTCTGACCAGTGGATGTTTCATCATTTTCTTTCCAACATTGAAGGTCAGAAGGAGTCAAACATGTTTCCCTCTCAAGACTTTTGGAAGATCTGAAAGCAAACGTTCCTCCTTTAAAGATAACAGGGTCCCGTCCCCCCCCAGTTCAAAAGTGAGGTGAAACAAAGAGAATTTTCCTTTGTCAACTGGATGCCTCATATTGATTTTCCTATATTTTGTCTGGCCAGCATGATGAGTGTGTGTCTATGTAATTGCAAGCGTGACGATCAAAATCAATTGCTTTTTACTAAAAAAAAAAAAAACTTTGCTCAGACTAAAATTCCTGTTTGAAGTTCCTAATTTTGCAATAGATTATTTCAGTCTTGGCAGATGCATAAAATGCATCTCTGACAAACTGGTATTATGTAACTCTTTGTGGGAGTTATTCTGCAAGCTTGTTGGATTTTCCCATCAGCCCTGCAGATTAGGAACTACCTTTCCTAAATTCTGCCTCATTTCCAGAATAGTAGAGGATCTTGAGAGTTCACTTTCTTCCATATATTCAGATTCTAGGTTTTTTATGATGACACTGGTATGTTTTAGTTGAGAGTTGATATGTAATTTGTTATACATCAGCTCCAGTCCTAGTTCAGAACGAAACTCTGGTTTAGAAGAGTTGAGAAAAAATAAAGAAAAGAAAATGAGTTCAAAGAGAAAATAGGGGAAGCCTTCTGATCCATTAATAGGAGGAAGAGAAGGCTGTGACTGTTTCTTAACATAAATAAATATATGCAAATATTACCATCAGTGGTGGGTTTCAATTTTTTTTACTACCAGTTCTGGGGGTGTGGCTTGGTGGGCGTGGCATGACTTGGTGGGCGTGGCTTGGTGGGCATGGCAGGGGAAGGATACTGTAAAATCTCCATTCCCACCCCACTCCAGGGGAAGATTATTGCAAAATCCCCATTCCCTCCCGATCAGCTGGGACTTGGGAGGCAGAGAATGGATGGAGGCGAGGCCAGTCAGAATTTTTACTACCGGTTCTCTGAACTATTCAAAATTTCTGCTACCGGTTCTCCAGAACTGGTCAGAACCTGCTGAAACCCACCTCTGATTACCATGCATGTTTTTTTAAAGAGATTAAACAACTCACTTCTGGCCTTGAAGGGCAACCACACTATCACAAGGCCTGATGAGCTACTCTGACTATTGTCATGGTTGGCATGGGGAGATTTTGAGTCAGCAGTCCCATTTGGTGCAGTGAAGGATACAGATGTTGGGGAGTAAAGTTCAATTTTAATAGGGGTCCTACTTTAAAGGGCCAGCCAGGGGACAACTACTTCCTCCCTTGCTGGAGGGAATGTTTCTGGTCTTACCAAAAACTGGAAAGACAGAGAGAGGGAGAAAGAAAGACTCTAGTTGGAGTGAACAGAGTAGCCAGAGAGAAAGATTGGAGAGAAATCCTGGAGAAAGAAGGCAAACATGCACAGAAGTTATCAGTTCCTCTCTCTCTCTCTCTCTCTCTCTCTCTCCTCTCTTCTTGTTCAAGAAGAGAGAAAAAAAGTTTGGGAAGGCTTCCCTAGAAAGTAAGGGGAGACCTGAGGGACAAGAGTTCCACCCAAGACCCTGGAAAGCATGGAAGTAATTAACTTCTGGTAGAGAAGCCCTGGTTTGGGGCTGGGGGAGAGGTGGACAAATGTCCCTGAGAAAGTTCTTTCTCCAATGCTGAAGCAGAAGGTGTTCAGTTGAGTTGGAAAATACCAAACACCCCACAATGCCAAGCACCCCACAATGATCCCAGCATTTTCCTTTCTTTTCGCATCATCACCATCATCATTGTTGGAAGGAACCTTGGAGTCCAACCCCTTGCTCAAGCAGGAGAGCCTATACCATTTCAGACAAATGGATGTCCAGTCTTTTCTTAAAAGCCTCCGCTATGGAGCACCCACAACCTCTGAAGGCAAGCCATCCCACTGACAAGAGAATTGGGTGCCCAGTTGTTGGTGCCCAGGCAAGCTCAGAAACAAATGAAGAGAAAAGGGGAAGGAGCAGGAGAGTTGGAAGGGGGAATAGTTGTTATGGGGGAAACCTGGAGGAGGGATCTGACCCTGGTATTGATCTGGCCCTGTATTGTTCAGTCCCGTTGTAATGCCTGTATAAAAAGCTTAAAGGTTTCCATGTCTGTTTGTGTCCTTTGCCTCCTTTGCAAAACAATACATATCCAGTTCAAAAAAGAATCCCAACCACACTGAGACAAATTTTCTATATTGTTAAATGTGCTCCTTTATCCCATCTGCTCTCATTTATCTCCTTTGTAAAACAAGTTTCCTGGAGTTTGACAAATTTTTCTCATAATGGCTTTTTCACGTCTTTAATAAACTTTATCAACTATCTCTGGAGTCTCCATAGTTCCAATATATGTTGTTTGGAGGACAGAAAGCTGGAGCTTTTTTTGAATATATGTTTTATTGGTACATTTTTTAAAATAATAAAAAAACATAAAACATAAAAAAAATTATAAATAAATAATAAAGCAAAAAACATTTAAAACATTAAAAAATCCATATCTATCTGAACAGCGTGTTGTCTAGGCATAATTAATTTTGAGTAAAAGTACAACAATAACCATAATCATACTAGTAATCTTAATAAACATATCGATATTAATTATAAAATAATAAAACAATTAGTTTGTCCATCTTACAATATTTTCAATAGAATTTTTTGTTATCTCTTTGAATTCTTTTTAAATTCTAACCTCTGTTTTTGTTAGTTAACCATTGGTAAAATATATCCCATGTTAAAAAAATAATCTGTTTCTTCCTTTTCTTTTACCTTAAGTGTCAATCTATCCATCTCAGCACATTCTAATATATTTTTTATTACACTTTCATTTGCCGGGACCTTTTCATGTTTCTATTGTTGTGCAAACGCTATTCTTGCTGCCGTTACTACATGCAAAATTAAATACGTATTCCCTTTATTATACTGTTCTGGAAGTATCCCCAGCAAAAATATTTCTGTTTCAAATCTATGTGTTGTTTTATCATTTTTTCTAACCAAGTATGTATTTTAGTCCAATATTCTTTTGCCTTTGGGCATATCCACCACATATGATAATATGAACCTGGTATCTGATTACACTTCCAACATTTAGCTGATAAGTTTTCAAACATCTTTGCTAGCCTCACTGGTGGTAAATGTCATCTATAAAACATTTTGTATAGATTATCCTTATAGGCCATTGACATTGTTAATTTACAGTTTCTATCCCACAATTTCTGCTATTTGTCTAACTCTATTGAGTAACCAAAGCTTTTAGCCCATCTTATCATCGTTTCTTTCACTTGCTTTTCTTCCATTTTAATACTCAGTAAGTAGCTATAAATTTTTTAAATTAATTTTTCATCTGTCCCTAGTAATATCTAGTCTAATTATGTTGGTTCTTTATAGAAACCATACATTCTGGCATCTTTCTCATATCTTGATTGTATTTGTACATATGGCCACCATGCTAGATCGATCTCTTGATTAAACAGTTTTTGTTTGGATTTAAGTTCCCCTTTATCATTCAAAATGTCTTTATACCTTACCTTTTTTTCCATATTAATCACATTTGGATGAATCAGTGCCTCCATCGTGGAGAGCCAGGCTGGTATTTTTAGATAGTGTCTTTCTTTAATTTCACCCCATACTAACAGTAGTGCATTTCTACAAGGTGCCTTTGAAAATATCCATGTATTTTATTTTTCCCATACCATAAAAAGGCATGCCACCCCAGTTGGAGATCATGTCCCTCCAAACTTAATAGGCTTTTATGCCTCAAGTTTACGCATTCTTTCACCCAGACAAGTGCAGAGACCTGGTAATCTAGCTCCCAGTCTGGCAAGCCAAAGCCCCCTTTCAGTATCTTGTAGCAAGTTCAGTCTTATTCTTGCTTTTTTTCCCTTGCCAAATATAGTTTAGTATCATTTTGTTTAGTTCTTTAAAAAAATTCCCTAATTTTATTGTAATTGATTGGAATAAGAATAACAGTCTCAGCAAACTGTTCATTTTTATTGTAGCTATTCTTTCTATCTACAATAGCTGCAGGTTTTTCCATGTCTCCAAATCTAATTTAATTTGTTGTAATAGTTTCATATAATTATCTTCTTTTTATTTATTTATTTATTTATTTATTTATTTATTTATTTATTTATTTATTTATTTATTTATCGTATTTGTATACCGCCCTATCTCCCAAGGGACTCAGGGCGGTTCACAGGCAAATAAAAAGTACATATAAATACAGAATAAAATATCAATTAAAAAACTTATTCTACACAGCCAAATAATTAAAAAGAACAATATAAATAATAAAACCCATTAAAACCAATATAAATTTAAAAATCTAGTCCAGTCCTGCGCAGATGAATAAATATGTTTTAAGCTCGCGGCGGAAGGTTCGGAGATCCGGAAGTTGACGAAGTCCTGGGGGGAGTTCGTTCCAGAGGGTGGGAGCCCCCACAGAGAAGGCCCTTCCCCTGGGTGTCGCCAAACGACACTGTCTAGCAGACGGCACCCTGAGGAGTCCCTCTCTGTGAGAGCGCACGGGTCGGTGAGAGGTATTCGGTAGCAGCAGGCGGTCCCGTAAATAGCCCGGCCCTATGCCATGGAGCGCTTTAAAGGTAGTTACCAAAACCTTGAAGCGCACCCGGAAGGCCACAGGTAGCCAGTGCAGTCTGTGCAGGAGAGGTGTCACATGGGAGCCACGAGGGGCTCCCTCTATCACCCGCGCAGCCGCATTCTGAACTAACTGAAGCCTCCGGATGCCCTTCAAGGGGAGCCCCATGTAGAGAGCATTGCAGTAATCCAGACGAGACGTCACGAGGGCGTGAGTGACCGTGCATAGGGCATCCCGGTCTAGAAAAGGGCGCAACTGGCGAACCAGGTGAACCTGGTAAAAATCTTTCCTGGAGACGGCCCTCAAATGATCTTCAAAAGACAGCCGTTCATCCAGGAGGACGCCCAAGTTGCGCACCTTCTCCATCGGGGCCAATGACTTGCCCCCAACAGTCAGCCGCGGACTCAGCTGACTGTACCGGGATGCCGGCATCCACAGACACTCTGTCTTGGAGGGATTGAGCTTGAGCCTGTTTCTCCCCATCCAGACCCGTACGGCTTCCAGACACCGGGACAGCACTTCGATAGCTTCGTTGGGGTGGCCTGGTGTGGAAAAGTACAGCTGAGTATCATCAGCGTACAGCTGGTACCTCACACCGAAGCCACTGATGATCTCACCCAATGGCTTCATATAGATATTGAACAGAAGGGGCGAGAGAATCGACCCCTGTGGCACCCCACAAGTGAGGTGCCTCGGGGTCGACCTCTGCCCCCCTGTCAACACCGTCTGCGACCGATCGGAGAAATAGGAGGAGAACCACCGATAAACGGTGCCTCCCACTCCCAATCCCTCCAACCGGTGCAGCAGGATACCATGGTCGATGGTATCAAAAGCCGCTGAGAGGTCTAATAGGCCCAGGGCAGAGGAGCAACCCCTATCCCTGGCCCTCCAGAGATCATCCACCAATGCGACCAAAGCCGTCTCCGTGCTGTACCCAGGCCGGAAACCGGACTGGAACAGGTCTAGATAGACAGTTTCCTCCAGGTGCCGGGGAAACTGACATGCCACCATACTCTCTACAACCTTCGCCGCAAAGCGAAGGTTGGAGACCGGACGATAATTACCTAAAACAGCTGGGTCCAGGGAAGGCTTCTTGAGGAGGGGCCTCACCACCGCCTCTTTCAAGGTGGTCGGAAAGACTCCCTCCAACAAGGAAGCATTCGTAATCGCCTGGAGCCAGCCTCGTGTCACCTCCTGAGTGGCCAGTACCAACCAGGAGGGGCACAGGTCCAGTAAACACGTGGTGGCATTCAACCTACCCAGCAGCCTGTCCATGTCCTCGGGAGCCACAGGGTCAAACTCATCCCAAACAATGTCAACAAGACCGCCCTCAGACGCCCCATCTGGATCCCCGCAGTTTTGGTCCAGACCGTCCCGAAGCTGAACGATTTTATCGTATAGATAACCGTTAAACTCCTCAGCACGTCCCTGCAATGGGTCATCCCGCTCCCCCTGGTGAAGGAGGGAACGAGTCACCCGAAACAGGGCGGCTGGGCGGTTATCTGCCGACGCAATGAGGGACGAGACGTAGCAACGCCTCGCTTCCCTCAGTGCCACAAGGTAGGTCCTATTATAGGACCTAACTTGTGTCCGATCAGCCTCCGAATGACTGGACCTCCACGAACTCTCTAGGCGTCTTCTCCGGCGTTTCATCCCCCTCAGCTCCTCAGAGAACCAAGGAGCCAGTTGGGATCTACACCGGGTCAGAGGCCGCAAAGGCACGACGTGGTCTAAAGCCCCAGCCACAGGCCCGTTCCCAGGCCACGACTAGTTGCACATCTTGCTGTTTACAGTTGCACATCTTGCTGTTAGCTGAACTCCTAAGTATTTAATTTTCTTAACTATTTGAATATCTATCTTTTCCACTAACTCTTTTTTTTTTGTTTCTCTGTGACATTTCAAACTAGTATTTTAGTTTTTTCTTTATTCATTTTCAGTGCTGCAACTTCACCATACTGTGCTATTATTTTTATTAACTTGTTTCCAGATTCTTGGGGTTTTTCTAAGATAAATACCAGGTCATCTATGAATGCTTGTAGCTTATATTCTTCTGTTTTTATTTCCATTCCTTTTATTTCTGAGTCTTGTCTAATGTTTCTATTAAGTACTTCCAATGTTAATATAAATAATAGAGGGGACAGCAGACATCCTTGTCTCGTGCCTTTTCTTATGTTAAAATTCTCAGTCACATCCCTATTAACCATTACCCTTGCAGTTTGCTTGGAATATATTGCCTCAATCATGTTAACAAATTTCTCCTAAAAATCCATATATTTTAATTGTAATAAGTAACATAAATTGCCAATTTACATTATCAAATGCTTTCTGAGCAACTAAGAATATTAATGCCATTTGTTTTTCTGGATGCATTTCATAATATTCCAACGTATTCAAAATGATTCTCATATTATTCCTAATTTGCCTTTTAGGTAAAAATCCATTCTGGTCTGAGTGTATAAATTCATTCAGGAATCTTTTTAATCTTTCTGCAATTATTCAGGCATATATTTTATAGTCTGCATTTAATAGTGATATTGGTCTATAATTTTTTATCTGCATTAAATCTGATTCTTCTTTCAGTATTAGGGTTATATTTGCTTCCATCCACGTGTTTAGAATTTTGGCCTCTAACAGTACTTCATTATAAACTTGGAACATTGGCAAACCCAAAGTATCTTGCAAGCATTTATAAAGCTCTGCCGGTAGTCCATCTGGTCCTGGTGTTTTATTATTTTTTGTCTCTTGATCTCCTCTGTTAATTCCATTATTATTATCTTTTCATTTAACATAGCCTTCACTGTTTCAGGTAATTTGGGTAATTCAGCTTTCTCCAAATATTGTTTTGTTTTTTCTTCTGACACCTTTTCTTGATTATATAGTTTTTCGTAGTAATTCTGGATTATTTTCTTTTTTAGTTTCGTTTTGATAGTGAAAGATTCCCTTTTCATCTAGCAAGCTGTGTATCATTTCTTCTCTTACTTTTTTTTCAATTTATATGCTAACCATTTTCCTGGTTTGTTGGCATTTTCAAAGTAATTTTGTTTTGTTCTTTTAATCTTTTGTGCTAGTTCTTTTGTTTCCATTAAATTAAGTTTATTATTTTATCAGTCCCATTTGTTTTTTTAAATTTCTTTTTTGCGGTTCTTTCTATAACTCTGTTTCCAGTCTTTTGTGTTCTTCTGCTACTCTCCTTTGTGTTTGCCTCTTTTTCTTATTCTTTTTCGCTGTATAGGTGATCACTAATCCCCAGACTTACTTACTTACTTACTTACTTATTTATTTATTTATTTATTTTGTCAAATACTTATTAAATAATATATATAATTATAAGCATGAATTGAATAGATAAAATGAATACAACTAAAGGGAACATTAGGACAGGGACGGTAGGAAATAGAATCTTTTATTGGCCAAGTGTGATTGAACACACAAGGAATTTGTCTTGTTGCATATGCTCTCAGTGTACATAAAAGAAAAAATCTGTTCATCAAGAATTCTAAGGTACGACACTTAATGATAGTGATAGGGTACAAATAAGCAATCAGGAAACAATAAATCTCAATATAAATTGTATGAATACAAGCAACAAAGTCATACAGTCATAAATGGAGGAGATGGCTGGTGGGAACGATGATTAATAGTAGTACAGATTTAGTAAATAGTTTGACAGTGTTGAGGGAATTATTTGTTTAGCAGAGTAATGGCCTTTGGGAAGAAACTGTTCTTGTGTCTAGTTGTTCTGGTGTGCAGTACTCTGTAGCATCGTTTTAAGGGTAGGAGTTGAAACAGTTTATGTCCAGGGTGTGAGGGGTCTGTAAATATTTTCACAGCCCTCTTTTTGACTCATGCAGTATACAGGTCCTCAGCAGAAGGCAGGTTGGTAGCAATTGTTTTTTCTGCAGTTCTGATTATCCTCTGAAGTCTGTTGCAAATAATCATGTGCCTTCGGGCTTTTGCTTTTACAAGTGTATAAAGACTATGCTAATTTGTTTATTAAGGGCTCTCAATTTGTGACTTGGGTCCCAAGAGCACCTCTTTCTTGCTGTGCAGAATAAACAGCATATTGTGTGATAATTGGCTTTTTTGCAGCAATTGGCTGAGCAATTCCTATAGTTTGGCCAATACTACTTAAATCTTAAAGTACACCTTGGTCATAATTCTTCAAATTTCAACAAAAGCTTAAAATGTCCCTTTAAATTGATAGTCAGTTTGCAATCTTTATGAATATAAGGATAATCAAATCATTAATGCTTGGCAATCACCCAAAATGGATGGAGGGCAACGCAAAGACTTCTCCAGCTATTTAAGAGAGGATTCATATGAATAAGATCCAATGCTGCCAGAACATTTCCTTTTAGGACCGAGGGATAAAGAGTTACAAGGGACACATGTAATATTATTCTAATATATGATTACTGCAGGGAGATTACTATATTTACAAACATGGAAAGTTTCAGGATTATCCATATGGAGAGATGGTTTGTGATATTGACAGAACTTCTGAGATGGATAAATTAACTTCTTTGATTAGAGAAAGATCATTACTGACATCAAAACCCTGTATGGACCGAGGGGTTCCTTACATGCTCTCTGAGCTTGGCTGTTTTCTTACTGATGTTTCATTATCCAAACTAGGTTACATTATGAGTACTAGGAGAGAGTGGGGTTTGTCTCATTTTATATTTTAGTGGCTCAGCCTATCAGTGTTGGTGGGAGTGGTCTTGGTAATTCTTTACTGTTAGCTTGCTTGGTAGTTCCTTGATTGGGGTGTCAGTTGCTTCTTGATTGTTGGTCTAATGCTAATCCTGGAGTTAATCTATGCTCATCTGAGTGTTGATTGCTGGTGGTATTTTTGTTTTTGTTTTTGACTTGTTGGTTGTCTCTTTTGCCCAGTATATAAATGTTGATTATGTCTGTATAACTGTTGATGGTGGATTTGTCAGAGTGCTAGGCTTCCAGGAATTCTCTAGTGGTTTTGGACTTGGCTTGGTCTAGGACAGGGGTCTGCAAACTTGGCTCTTTTAAGACTTGTGGACTTCAACTCCCAGAGTTCCTCAGCCAGCAGAGTTCCTCAGTCATCTGAGGAACTCTGGGAGTTGAAGTCCACAAGTCTTAAAAGAGCCAAGTTTGCAGAGCCCTGGTCTAGGATGGTCACAACTTCCCAGCTGAAACTATGGCTAAGTCTATATATGAAATTAAGGAACTTTCATTATGTCTTTTGACTAATACCATAGTTGATGTTCATGGATACACTCAGCTGTCTTCTGCCTGATTGTCCTATATAGTGGCTGTTGCAGTCCTTACATTGTATATTGCAAATGACATCTAATTTTTTTTTTCCTGGGACTGCTGGATTTTTTTGGTTTACTTAGGTAAACCAAAGTTTTGGTTTTGGAGGGCTTCAGTTGATTCGTGAGCCACACTGATGCCATGTGTTTGTAATAATCTGCTGGTGGTTTCTGCAATATTTTTTGTTAGCAGTTAGTAGTATAGAATCCTTTTCACAGGTTGTGTTGGTTGTGCTATATTGGGTTGAGTAATCAGGCACTTTGTGATGATGTTGTATAAATGAAAACAAAAGTAAGCCTCTGATTAAGAAAAGGGTTGCTTATTTCAAACAAACAGTTGACGTGTAAGCCTACTCATACATGCAGTTGGAAAAGGAAAAAAATGTCGGTGATGAGAAGTTCTCAATTTAGGCAAAATTATTTTTTTTGTTATATTAAAAGTGGATCTTGGACAATAAATAGACATGGAAGGAAGAAAAGAGATAAGGTAGAGTGGCTGCAGGAAGAGAAAATGCAAGTCCCGAATGAAGAAGTCTTGAGAGATAGATTTATCTCTCAGTACAATTAGATGCAAGAAAAGAGGATGTGGAAGCTGTATGGAATGGGAGGAAAAAACAGGGTTATATTTTAGAGTGCTACAAAAGCGTGGGTAGTTTTGCTAATGGGAATTATGTAAAAGAAGATTTTGTGAAATAAAAAGGGGAAAGGGACTGTTGAATGAGGGGAAACTTAGGTAATAAAAACAGGAGGAAGGGAGAAAAAGATACTTGCAAAAATATTGTCAATGCGAGCAAGGAATAGTTATGGTTAAAGAAGGCAGCAAAAATTAAGAGGGATTTCAATAAGTTGGACATGTTTTAAAATGTACAAATCCTGTTGGCTGAAATGAATATTTGTTCAAAAAAACCAAAAATGGCTTGTATAACAGTGTGTTTCTGTCTGTGTTGTTATATGGATGTCAGAAATGAGTGTATCAAAAGCAATATAAAAGGAAGTTGAATGTAGCAGGAATAGGTTATTTGAAAAGTATGTATGGTAAAAGAAGACAAGATAGGATCAAGAATGAATGGCTGCTGAATAACACATATTGAATACAAAACTGAATGATTGGTACAGAAAAACATAGTGAGGTGGCTTGGTCACAGAAAGAAAAAGAATGAAGACTGAATAGCAAATGCATACATGGGGCAAAAATCTGTTCAGAGGAAGGAGAAGATGGAGAAATTCATGATTGGAAGGAATTAACAAGGCACTGAAAAAAAGAGAATGTGAGATGTTTAAAGAACAAAAGCTACTATATGAAGCAGGGAATATATTTAGTGGAAACAATAAGTAATTGAAAAGACAGGTGTAAAGTTGTTTAGTGAATGGTATTGGCATAAACAAAACAGTTCATTTTCTCTCTTTGATCTTATACTTTTACATTCTTTGGCGTATGACTTCTTTACACTTTGTGTAACATCACTTATATCAAAAAGGAAATAGTTTGATGGGTAAGTATGCACGCAGGAAGAAAAATCAAAATAGAGACTTGCCAGCAAATCAGCATTAGGAGTTTGAAAAGCAGTGGAAGTTTGCCACCAGACCGAGTACAAAATAAGAGAAAAGAAATGTTAGAATATTCATGAACTGGGATAGACATGGCAACAGGTCAGCCATTGAAAACTGGCTAAAATAGGACATGGTAACAAGGTCAGCCAATGTAAAGGCTGACCCTAGGTAAAGGGTCAGCCAATGACAGCTGTTTGTGAGCTGAGATAGCTAGGAGCCTGGGCGTGTCTTAGTTTAATTTCTGTGCAAGAAGCTGCAAAGTTTAGTCTGTCTGCAACTCTGAACTGTAAACTGTTTCTCTCCTCTGCCTGTGTTTTTTGCCTGTAACTCTCTACCACGTTGGAAGAACCGCTATTGGTATTGTACATTTATTCATATGTTATATTGTATATAAAGAGAACTTAATGAATCCTGCTGAATCAGTTACCTGCGTGTGCTTTCTGGATTTGATTTTGCAACAAACTCTGACAAAAAATGTATGTCTTTAGATTTTAATGTTTGGTTTTAATTTATTTATTTTAATGTACATGTATAGGTCAGTGGTGAAATGTACTTACCTTTATTACCGGTTCGGGAATGTAAGCAAGTGCCTCTTCTGCACATGTGTGCAGAGCCTTCTGCACATTTGCAGAGCCTTCTGGACATGTACAGAGGGTCAAAAATAGGACATACTGATGTCCCAGTGGATGGGCAGTGCTTCCCGTTGCCGGTGCTACCAGTTCGCGTGAGCCAGATAGATCCAGCCAGATTTCACCGCTGGTATAGGTACATTTTTATGATTATAAGCCACCCAAAGCTACCCTATGGTAAGATGGGTGTCCAATAAATTTTATAAGTAAGTAAGTAAGTAAGTAAGTAAGTAAGTAAGTAAGTAAATAAATAAATAAATAAATAAATAAATAAATGTGTTAAATGCTTTCAGTAGTGGCTTTCAGTAGATTTTAGACTTACAAACATAAAAATATGTGCTTATGCATAACATAGCATCCACTGTCTGGACAATTCTGATTATAATCAGAATAACCTGAGTCAGTCTTGGATTCAGGACTAATAAGGGTTATGGCTCAAATCTGTATTTGAATTGGGTTTTGGCAATGCAACCAGGAAATTGTAAGTTCTAGTCTTCTCTTAGGCATGAAAGCCAGCTGGTTGACTTTAGCCAGTTACTCTGTCTCAGCTCAACCCACCTCATAGTGTTGCTGTTGTGAGGAAAAGAGGAAGAAGGAGTATTGCGTATATTTATTGTTTAGAGTTCCTTACAAAGTAAAAAGGCAGGATAAAAAAAATCTAATAAAAAATAATAAATGGCATGTTTGCAAGTGGCGGGGGGGGGGGAAATAGCATGTATTTTCCCCCTGCAGTGACAGTTGCTCAAGATGTTCTTTGGATGTTCTTGGTCCATTTTGCTCAAGTCTGGACAAAGTTTCTAGAAGGGCAACCATCTTAACTATTATCAGGAAGACAAGCCATCTGAAACCTAGCACATGTATTATGACATTTAACTTTCATGTTCTACAGTCCACTTCAAAAAAAACCTATTTCATAATAAAAGGGCAAAGACTTTTATATGTTGATCAACGCTGTTTTTTAGGTGGGCTGGGTTGTTCTTGTTTGTGTTGAAATATTTTATTCACTCTTTTCAGTTTTAAAGAAATAGCCAAGCCTCAGTTGTTTGCTGTAGCCACACTAAAATCATCTTCTTTTTCTCCTTCTTCTCCTTCTTCTCCTTCTTCTCCTTCTCCTTCTTCTTCTTCTTCTCCTTCTCCTTCTTCTCCTTCTTCTTCTTCTTCCTCTTCTTCTTCTTCTTAGATGTTGCCTTAATAATTCTTAGATCCTTGATTAGGACTTGTTACATTGTTATCAGGCTTAGATTATGTCTGACTGTAAATTGCCCACACATAATAATAAATATTGAACTAGTTTGACCATGGTTATCAATCATCAAATACATTTGTCAGGTTATCCTACCTCCTTTATATGAATGATCTGAAGCTGTACAGAAAAGCACCATCTGAAATAGAATTGCTGCTCAACACCATCTGTATATGCAGCCAAGCTTTACCTGGCGCAGCTTACATCCCTTGACAATACCTTTAACCACATCAAACACACCTGTCTATCCAGTGGTGGGATTCAAGTAATTTAACAACCGATTCTATGCCCTAATGATTTCTTTCAACAACCACTTTGTCATACTGCTCAGAAAGTTAACAACCGGTTCTCCCAAAGTGGTGTGAACTGGCTGAATCCCATCACTGTGTCTATCCCAGGTCCTCAGGAAAGACTCAATGGGTGAACAAAAATGCCAAATCCAGTCTAAACATGCAACCATGCAACCAACCATACTAATTTATTAAACATATATTGCCCAACTTCCAATGATTCCAAGCAGTTCATAACAATTAAATAAATTGCAATCAATAAATTAAAAAAAAAGATGGCAATCATGATAGACTAGATCCCTGGGCTGTGGGCTGTTTGGAACTGGGCTGCTGTCTGCGCGGAACCATCCCTCTCATCATCATTGTTGCCACTGCCGGTTCACAAAGCCAGAAAGATTGGCAACGGCTGAACTAGGTGGAATGAAATGAGAGCACCCACTATCCCTCACCAAAGATTTGAGTCAGGTCTTTGCAGTCTTCTGAACAACAACAGCATTGGGGTAAACCAGATCTGAGGGGGGAAACCTCATTCCAGAAGGCAGGCATTGCTACAGAGAATATACACTTCCAGGGGCTCCATAGCTGACATTGTTTATCTGAAGGAATCCGAAGTGTACAACCCTGGTAGATCAAAGTGGTTGGACAGATAAATTTTAAAAAGCAGTGAATTATCACTTCAGGTGATAATTCAGCTAATTATCACCTGAACTATTAGCTCCAAGTATTGCAGAGTATTTCATACTATTCCCCCCTCCCCCTCCCCCCCCCAAAAAAAAGCTTTTGACTCTAATTGCCCGGTTTCTAATGTTTCCAAATATCAGGGTATCATTTGCATAGGTTAACAATATCTGATTGAGCCTGAGTGACCTAGAAATATATTGGGTTAAATAAAGCAAATGAAAGCCGACTCCACTGTTAGTCCCAGTTATCATTTTTCAATTCCCACTCCTGCCTTCTCCTTAGTTCAGGAAGTCAAAAACCTTGCTTACCCCAGCAGCAAACCTGAGGGTTCAAAGGTGGGATAGAAGGCAAGGAACTCTTCTGTGCTGTCAATATTAAGGCAAAGGAACAAATCTCAAGTCAGGAGCTGACAAACCTAATTGAAAATTCCACTTTATCATTTCAAGAAGGGAGGGAGAGGTGAGTAATTGAATTGCATGCAGATTGTCGCTTACCATTGCCTTTTTTTGGCTGAATGCTTTAGATTAATTGTTTTGTCCTGTCTTTTTTCCTCTTGCAAACATGCCACACATAAGATTAGACAAAATAAATGAGGGAGTGCCAGTCCACCTCTGCACAATTATGATTCTTCCCTACCTTGGATTCTCTTTTCCATTTGCCAAATAACTTAGGTTATGGAATTTCCTCCTGTCTAAAATTTCTAGCAGGGCTAAAACTTCAGTAGCCTGCCCAGTCTTATTTATTTGTTTTGGATATTAATGTGGCTCTGTAGGATTGAGAAACATTTATAACTATTTATAGCCTTTTCCTCAACAGATTATCTCTTGTTTTGCTATATCTTGCAATAGTTGTGGTAGGTAACTGATCATAGGATTAGGTCAGCATTTTGTTGAGTAAAATCTCTTCTTTAGGTCCAAGAATACTAAAAATACATGTGCTTCATCCCAAGATTCTTAGAAAATCCAAGCCATACATTTTAGGTAGCTCTCAATTATGCTTTAAAAAATGGATTAACTCTGCTAATTTATTGTTCTTTTTTAAACTTGATTTTTCTCTCCGATTGTATAGAGGTATTATGAAATATCATAAATCTAAAGCCCATGGTAGCATCCATTAAAAAGAAGCATTATAAAGGATGAATCTTTGTCTAGAAGACTAGTGGTGGAAAAGACATTTAATTCATTTAATTTAATTTAATTTATTATCATTTAATTTGATAAAGTAGACCATAACCTACTACTAGATAAAGTAGAAAAATGTGGGTTAGATAGCACCACCACCAGATGGATTCGTAACTGGCTGACCAACCGCACTCAACATGTAGTCCTCAATGGAACTACATCCACATAGATGGAAGTATGCAGTGGAGTACCCCAAGGCTCTGTTTTAGGCCCAGTACTCTTCAACATCTTCATCAATGACTTGGACAAGGGGATAGATGGGGAACTCATCAAATTTGCAGATGACACCAAGCTGGTAGGAATAGCCAACACTCCAGAAGATAGGCTCAAGTTACAGAAGGATCTTGACAGACTTGAACACTGGGCGCTATCTAACAAAATGAAATTCAACAGTGAAAAAAGTAAGGTTTTACATTTAGGCAAAAAAACCCAAAATGCACAGGTACCATATATGTGGTACCTTGCTCAATAGTAGTATCTGTGAGAGGGATCTTGGAGTCCTGGTGGACAACCATTTAGATATGAGCCAGCAGTGTGCAGCAGCTGCTAAAAAAGCCAACACAGTTCTGGGCTGCATAAACAGAGGGATAGAATCAAGATCACGTGAAATGTTAGTGCCACTTTATAATGCCTTGGTAAGGCCACACTTGGAATACTGCATTCAGTTTTGGTCGCCGCAATGTAAAAAAGATGCTGAGACTCTAGAAACAGTGCAGAGAAGAGCAACAAAGATGATTTTTTTTTGTTTACATTTATATCCCGCCCTTCTCCGAAGACTCAGGGCGGCTTACAGTGTATAAGGCAACTGGAGGCTAAAACATATGAAGAACGGTTGCAGGAACTGGGTATGTCTAGTTTAATAAAAAGAAGGACTAGGGGAGACATGATAGCAGTGTTCCAATATCTCAGGGGTTGCCACAAAGAAGAGGGAGTCGGGCTGTTCTCCAAAGCACCTGAGGGTAGAACAAGAAGCAATGGGTGGAAACTGATCAAGGAAAGAAGCAAAGAAGGAGAAATTTCCTGACAGTTAGAACAATTAATAAGTGGAACAACTTGCCTGCAGAAATTGTGAATGCTCCAACATTGGAATTTTTTAAGAAAATGTTGGATAACCATCTGACTGAGATGGTGTAGGGTTTCCTGCCTGGGCAGGGGGTTGGACTAGAAGGTCCCCAAGGTCCCTTCCAACTCTGTTGTTGTTATTATTATTATTATGATTCTGCTGAAGGAAAAGCAGTTAACCTATCAGCTAGAAGTCAATGGCCAGTGACCTTGCGGGCATCCAAAACAGATAGCAAGACACCATCAATAAAGATATGCAAGCTGCAGCTGACTATGCAAAGTGGCATTCAATGATCTGAAAAGCAGACTGTGCACCTGTAGGAAAAGAAGAAGGAGGAGGAGGAGGAGGAGGAGGAGGAGGAAGAAGAGGAGGAGAAGAAGAAGAAGAAGAAGAAGAAGAAGAAGAAGAAGAAGAAGAAGAAGAAGAAGAAGAAGAGTAGTAGTAGTAGTAGTAGTAGTAGTAGTAGTAGTAGTAGTAGTAGTAGTAGTTAAGCTGTAGTGGAAAAGTGGGTGTAGGTGAAAGGGTTAAGTATTTTTGCCTCTACCAAACAATTTTGTTTCCTCTATTTTTAGATAAGATAAAGTTATCAGCTAAATTGGCAATAAGAAGTCATGTAAACATCATGGCCAGAAAATATTTGAGGTGGAACCAAAATGTGTTGGTATTGAGGAAAAAGGCTCTAATGAAGTAGTTTAGGTTTTAAAATTGCAAGAAAATAGTCTATGGAGATTCTCGGTCATCCAGGTCATAGTTGTGGCCAAAGGTGCTTTTTCAAGAGACAACTGGACTTTCTTGTTTTTCTTTGTAGACTTTTTGCTTCAAATAGCTATGGTCAAAGAGGCCATCTATGTCACAATTGAACAGCCCTCTTTCAACAGAGGGGGGGGATACATCATCATATTTCCAGTCTACAACACAGTCCTTTCAATAGTTCCAAGAAGGCTCCACACCCATTTGCACTACTCAGGTGACCCTGACAACACAGATAAACCTCCAGGTGATCTCAATGACTCTTTAAAAGAACACAAATGACCAGCTGTCTGCAAGGAATATAAATCCTTCCAACCTGCTCCAACTAGTCAGAGCTGAAGAAACTTCTTGGATGAGAACCACTTCAAAGAAAAAAAAACATCTTCAAAGAAAACAAGAAAGTCCAGTTGCCTTTTGGAAAAGCACCTTTCGGATCACCAGAGAACAGGTTCAGAAGAAAGCTCAACTGATTTCAATGGAATACTTTCCGGTACACATAATTTAACAACAAAAGATGTTATGTAGAATATAGAACAGTGTTTCTCAACCTTGGCTATGCTAAGGCTGGGGAATTCTGGGAGTTGAATTCTGCCAAGGTTGAGAAAACATTTTCAATCTATTTCAATCTATCAGAACACAACTGGAAGGGACCTTGGAGTTCTTCTAGTCCAATCCCCTGCTCAAGGAGACCCTATCCCATTTCAGACAAGTGGCTGTTCAGTCTTTTCTTAAAAACCTCCAGTGATTAAGCACTCATAACTTCTGAAAGCTGTTCCACCAGTTCATTGTTCTCACAGTTTCTCCTTAATTCTCCACATTAAATTAAATTACATTAATACATTAAATTTCATTTTGTTTGAAAAAAAAAATTCAGGATCTTGACTTGCTTTTCTTTTTTAAAAAAGAGTGTTTTAAAAGTGAGTTATCTCGAAGGAGAAGTCCAAAGTAGAGAATCTGAAGAAACCATTTGCGCTACCAAACCTAAACTTCTCACTGTAGGAATTCAAATGAAAGCATTCACAACAAATAGTTGTCCAGCTTCTGCCTGGACAGCCAGCAAGCCTTTCCTAACATTCACTATTCAAGATAACAGGTATTCTGAGGATAAAATCTTTCAGGGCTGCCCCTAATAACTGCACAGTTCCTGTTATATTGATGTGTGTTGCTTGACAAAAATACCAGCATTGTTTTATAAGGTTTCTTAATGCTGCCAAAGACATATCTTGGTATTGGAAAAGGAATTTCATTTTTTTTAAATCAAAGCTTAGTCATGGTTGTGTTTCATTCCATTTACTGCCACATAAATTGCATTAAGTAAAGAAAAAATTACAGACACTGAAACAATGCAACTCCTTCAGGGTTTCAGCTGGTTCTCAGCACATGATCTATCCTACACCACATCTCCAGAAGAGTTTTCAGGAAGTCACTTTCCCTTGAAGTGGTAATTGAAGCATTCTTCTCATAACTACTTGAGGAAGCTACTTCTCCCCCTTACCCCTGTGCCTTGCTGCTCCCTGCTTCCTCAACACGCTGAATGGGGGGGGGGGAACCCAGGTGCCTACAGCACTACGGCAATTTGAAAACTGCGGGTATTTTGTCTGTTTACTTGAAAGCACCAAAATTGTCACTTGTGTGAGTAATTTGCTGCTAATTATGAGCTTACAATCTGTAGATAGGAAAATCAGAGCCAACATGCATTTTCAGAGGAAAAGGAAAATTACCCCAAGTACCCTATAATTATGCACTTAGCTTAGCTTTGCTCCTGGATTCTTTTCAGTCTCTTGTTTCCTGCTTTGTATTATCAGGACATCTATCACCACCCATATGCTGCTCAAGATAGCAGAATCAGAAATATATCAACTCTGCTTTATCCCATTGCTGCTTGCTCAGCCACCCTTACATGCCAGCATGTAAAATAACTAAAAGGTTAAGGTCACCTAGCAGGACACACACACACATACACACACACATATATACTGACAAAAAAATAAAGGAAGACTAGTATAAATCTATTTCAAGTTATTTAGTTCTCATCAGCTAGCTATACCCTTCTAGGATTCGAACCTGGGCTTGTTTGCTAATATGCAATGTATTAATTATTATTAATATATTAATAATTAATAATTAATACTAATTAATGTATTAATTATTATAAATGTATTAAAGGCAGATGTATTAACCTCTAAGCCACAGGTTTAGCTTTGTTTTGTCAGCTGTACCAGGGGGAAGATTAAGTGGGTTTTTTCCTATCGAAGCAACCTGGTCTACCCAAATATGGGAGGGAGCATACTAAATATGGCTTAGAGGGTAATACATCTGCCTAATATTCAAGCAAGCCCAGGTTCGAATCCCAGAAGGCTATGGCTAGCTGATGAGAACTAAACAGCTTGAAATAGATCAATACTAGTCTTCCTTTATTTCTTTGTCAGTAAATATAAATTTAACACAAATAGTTTGTCGTGAAAGTGACTGCTCATGAGTGCTCCTGGATTGGGGCTGAAAGGCGAAAGAGAAGCAGTATGCTCCCTCCCATATTGGTTTCCACCAAAGAGAAGATGATTGCAGTAGAATCCAAGTAAAAGGATACAAAGGGCCAGAAATGCAACGGGATTGTTATTTTATTGGTTTGCTTTTTTATGTAACAACTAGTACATATTGTATAGCTCTTGATGACTTGCAATAATTGCAAGTAAATAGAATTGGACTGGACTCGATTGGATTCTGAGTGAGAGAGAAGCAAGCAATGCGTTTGAACCCCCAGGAGTCCCAGAAAATTTAAGGATGCTGAGTTTGTAGGATGAGATGTTTTGTTGTATGTAATCACTCTGTTCAGTTTCTGTCTAGTGGCTATCTGTATAATTTGCAGCTGAGATCTAGTGCAGGGGTCTCCAACCTTGGTCCCTTTAAGACTTGTGGACTTCAACTCCCAGAGTTCCTGGATTCTGGGAGTTGAAGTCCACAAGTCTTAAAGGGACCAAGATTGGAGACCCCTGATCTAGTGGATCTAGCTGGGAACTATGGGATTATTTTTCTTGCTTGGTGCTTTCTCCAATGATGCAAGTCATGCAGCTAAGGAGAATCCATAGTTTTGTCTTCATAACTGAAGGTGACAAGACTTTCACTGCTTTTCTATTATTTAGAGGCAGAAAGAGTCTAAAAATTTATCACAATGTTCACATATTCAGAGCAAAGGAACAAACAAATCAACTACTAATAAATGCAATTGTACCGCTCCATTGATCTATACTCCAGTGTTGATACACAAGATACTCGAGTGTTGTATTGTTCGAAGAAATATCCATCTGGTTCAGTTCCTAGTGGGAAGATAGGCACTGGAAACATGGAGGCTGATTGGAAAGATGGTTCATTGATGGACAGGACCACATGGATTTGAGGGCCTGGGCAGCTGAATACATGGAGTAGAGAGTAAGGGTTATTTATACCATTTCTGGGCTTTGAACTTGAGCTTCCTGCTCCTGTGGCAAGAACATGTATTCTATTGGTTGCTGTCAGACTCCCATAGGGCTATGTAGGAGTCATAGCTGAGGTTGTCTGAGTTTGGTTGAAACTTGGAGGGTGATGATGTAACGAAGAGGTTTGTATTCTCTGGGCAATTCCTATTGTGTCTTAATGGCTTTGTCCTGGTTTGGATCTTGTGTGGGGACTAATCCTACCATTCTACCCTTGTTCAAAATATTCTGTCCTGAGTGAATTACCAAATCTGCATTTCTAAAAGCTGGCCTCAGCTCAGTATCTGCTTGGAGGCAGGGAACTGTGGCTCTGAGTTTCTGTCTTTAGAAACATGTTTCTCCTTTAGGGAAAATAGAATATTCTGCCTTTTTAATATTTCCTAAAACATTTCATTTTTCTAAGAGGGGTGGGTGCTAACTTTGTACAGTATCTTATGATTTATGGATTGCATTTTATAATTATGATCATTATTTATCGCTTGTTGCCTGTATGTATGCTGAGAACTGATGTACCAGAGACAAATACGTTGTATGTCCAATCACACTTGGTCAATAACAAATTCTATTCTATTCACCTCATTTTCAATCTTAATCACTGTAAACTGTATGGGATCAAAACTCATTGTGATTTTAAAAAGTTAACTGAAGCTGCCTTTAGTTTTCAATTAGAAATATGAAGAAACTTGCATGTTACTGTTATTCTTTGAACTATTCACATGAAGTAGAAATGAGATCTAAAAAAAGAACAATAAATCCCTCACACTTTTATGATCGTCTTCCCAAACATTTATGTTGGAGGTGCTTTGACTTTACTGTACACTGAATTCCCAGCAAGCTGCTGGTTGTGGTTCATAAGAATTGTAATATAATTCTTGCAACACAACTGCAAGATATTGTTGTGGTCCGCCAGCAGCCTGCGGAGCTGGCAGTGGAGTCAGACAGTGATGAGGCTGAGGAAGAACATGGGCCAGTCCTGAGGCTGGGGAAGGCCCTGATGAGGGCTCTGCATCGGAGGCAGAGATGGGGCCAGGGCCATCTGGGAGTGAGGTGCAGACTCCGGAGCCTCCAGAGGCTGACAGTAGACAGTAAAGCAAAGAGGATGACTCGGGAGTAGGGCCAAGAGATGATTGGCCCCTCCCATAAGGCTTAAAAGACCAGCAATGGCTCTTGGGCTCTTTGTCGGAAAACAACTTTGATAGACTTGCTTCTTGTCTTGCTGCATTTATTTCTTGACGGTGTCTTCTGCTTCTGAACTTTTGCCAAGAAAAGCCATTGGCAGTTTGCCTAATTAGACCAAGGTTGGTGATAAGATTGAAGAATTGTGCTATGAAGAATTTGTTTTGAGAATGAGTTAATTCTCAGCTGTTCTAATAAACTCTGTTTGTTTTTGAACTGATTGCGTCTAATCCTACCTACTTGGGTCTGGGTCACAACAGATATTGGCTGAACTGAAATATCCTACAGTTGCTCTCAGTGGTGTTCCCTTTCTGTGTTATGCACCATTTCCCTGTTTGGCCTTTCTTTGACTTGCTGTGTCAATAGCAGGCTGTAGACATTTCCTTTAAATATGAAGCCAACATGAGGAACATAACTTGTGGGAAAAAAGGAAATGGTAGACCAGCACTATATCTTCAATTACATGTGTGTCATAAAGCACCATTTTAGGACACAGTTTTATATGAATAAAGCAGAACCTTATCCTCTCGGAACTTATTTAACCTTTGTCCTTTTCCTTTCCAATATTTAAGTTCCGTCACCGCTATAAAGGATAATGTGTTTATATTCCTGCAGCACAAATAAACTATTGGCCTTTGCACAAATGCTCAGAGAGGCCCTCCAGTTATCAGTGAGCAACGTAAACTCTTTCCATCTAACTTAAGGGGGTTGGGATTTGGTTCCCAAGAGACAATATCAGCTCACTACTGAGTTGCTACACTCACTGTTCTGGAATTTCTTTGAATAAATCACACCTGGGTCAAAAATATCTTTTTCCACACAGGTAAAAATGAACAAATAAATCAATTAACTGTCATTATTGTCCCAATATAATCATAATTTAAATGAAGGTTTCCCAAGGTCAAAAGGCTAAGAGTGGATTGTCTGGTATGCAGGTTAAAAGTCATGTATTGTCACTACTATATTTTGACAAAAGTCTCCCATAAAAAGACGACTTATTTAGGGAACTAAATCATTCAGAACTGTGAGCTGCCAAGAGTCACTTGGTTGAGATGGGCAGCCAAAGAAATTAATTAATCAAATAAATAAATCATACAATTGCTGGGATAATAACAGGGGGAATGAAACATGAGTCAGAGAGAAAAGAGGTAGTCAGCTGAAATTTGAAATAAGGTGAAGAGTTTATGAGGCGGAGAACTACAGGAAGGAAAATGTTAAATACTTAATTAAATTTGCATCTGATTCCTGAATGGAAAACTAAAGATAACTTGAGAGGCTCTGGAAGTGGTAAAAATGTATTTGTTTTTGACTTAGCCTTAAAAAAAATCCTTTCTTGTCTATCCCAAATTCAAATCACATATCTCTAATTATGTGTCCCAAGCTATTAACCACCCTAACAATATGAATAAAATTTTGAACAAATAATTCTTCTGGAGCCTGATTCTATGAAATACTCCATTGGCATTAGCAGAGGATCAAAACCAGCACTAACAGCACCGTCTGATGGGCTTTCTCTAACATCCCCACATTGGGATATTGTGACAGATTCATGCCTGTGATCTGAAATTATTCCCATTAGCTCATGTTGAACCCTCTGTAATATCATTACATGACATTTTTAAATCAGTTTGCCACCTTGTCTTCTGACTTTCCTTATTGCTGATGTTGCATCTTGCTTTAATTATTTATGCTACTGTTTAGATGTTGAGCTCTTGTTTTTTTAACTACTATTTACTATTACAACAATAGGTAAGACTACGTGAACATAGAATTAAAATGGTAGGTTGATTCAGAAAATGATAGAGAGATGGAGATGAAGAGAGAATTTAACAGAAAAAAAGAGAGAATTGTGTGCCACCAAGTCATTGTTGACTCTTAGTGACTACATAGATGTTTTTTTTTCCCCCCACAACAATCTGTCATCAGTTTGGTCCTTTAGTTTTTCCAATGATACACTCATTGCTATTGTAAAGTCCATCCACCTTGTTGCTGGACCGTCTCGTCTCTTTCCTTCCAATTTCCCCAGCATTAAAGTCTTTTTCAGAGAGCTAAGTTTTTACATAATGTGCCCCTAATAGGATAATTTGGATCATTTGTGCCTTGAATGAGAACTTTTCATTGATACTTTTTTTTTTGTGTGATGATGATGATGATCCATTGGTTTGTTTCTTAGCACATAAGCAATGAAGATGACCATGTTGTTCCATGTTGTCATGGAATAAAGTCATGGGTCTTCTCAACCACTTGTGTGCTCTCCCAGTCGCTGTAAAGTAACTTTCAGCAAGGAGAAAACTTCACAAAATGTAGTTACTGAAATTTGTAAATCTTTGGTGGAGAATAAATTTCAGTGTGATGCTTCAGTTCATGGTGAGTGTTATGACATGTTAAAACTTCTACTTGGATTATAATGTGGGGCAGGAGGAGAAACCCTCTCTTATCGCTCCATTAACCTGACTGCCAGTGTATTTTATATAATAAAGGGAAAGGGCTTAATTTCATTCTCCACTCATTTCTCCTCCTGACATTAGTTACAGCTAAGAAAAAAAGTCCTCTTCTTCCCAACTCTTTGGCTCCTGGAACACTGACATAATAGCATGGCTAATGCCAAACTGATTAGTTTCTTTGTTTGCAGAGCAGGGAGGTCTGGAGTAGGGATAAAAAGTCCCTTCACTGTACTTAGAAAGAACCTCTATCATTTTTTTTCCTCTCCAGTCTGGAGAAATGTATTGAATTCAAAAGCTCTGCATGGAATGTGTTTTTAACCACTAATCAAAGCCTATTCCCTCTAATTATATCATTAGAATGCATCTAATAACTGCATCTTATGGACTTTGGCCATGTCATGCATGGGGCTTCACTGGAGAAAGCAATTATGTTTTGAAGAGTTAGTGGTAAAAGGAAACCAGGCTGTTACAGAACACTTTGATGGCTGGATACCATCAAAGCAGATACCATGCAGAGCATGGAAAAACTCAAAGAAGTCCCCACGTCAGAAGATGTGGAGAGACTTGGCCCATAGAATCGCCAAGAGTCAGATGCGACTGAATGGATAACTTCAACATTGTCGTATCATTAAAATATTAAAATAAATGTAATACATCATAGAATACAATCCAAATCAAGAAGGAATAAGATGATGGCTGGACAAAAACCTAAACAGTGAAGACTTATCCATATACTTCCATCATGATCTTCATCTATAAGGTGGCACATAGCTTCTCCAGTAACTTGGATGGACTAATCTACAAGACCTGTATAGAATTTATCCATTACATTCTACAGAATGCTATCTTCCCTAACCTTGATACCTCCCAGGCCATAATCACAACTCATCTGTCCAATACATCTGAAGGGCACTAGGTTGGGGAAAGCTGATGTACAGAAAGGGACATGAAATAGATGTTCCTGTCAGTTTGTGTTCCATCTGCTGAGGCTAAATCAGGACAATGATGAATGTCAAACCAGTAAAAAAAGTTGATAAATGAAAAAGAAAACAAGCCCATAACTTAACCTCCCAGAGGTTCAGTCCGGAAAAACAGGTCAGGATATTGTTGCCTACAAAACAGTTCAGCTAAACTTTAGAATATCACAAAGTTCTTGTTCAAGCAGCTTTCTTTACTCTACACAGTATGTCAAGTTTTCTTGGCAGAGATGTTTCAGTTTCTTCAAGTGTCATATGTACATTTGCACATACATACATACAAAAATGTACATCACAGACATACTTGCACACAAAGACACACACACACACACACACACACCAATTCTTCATTTTGTGCCAGAAGTTTATTATTCAAACATCTGCGCAAACATCCAGTGTTTTTCTTTTTTGGAAAAGAAATTTAATATCATCCTCTATTATACTACTATGAGACTGTGATAAATTGCTAAAAAAAACCCTCAAGTGTAGTCAAGATGCTCCTCTATACAGAATCAACAAAATAATAAGCTTATTCTTGCACAACTGGGATTACTGCGAAGCCAGCATGAGTGTCAAGTGTAGATAGATCAGATGTTGTTGAATTTGCAAGGATATCCTAGGATGCTTTCTGATCTCCTTATATGAGAGCTAGAATTGGGAACTGTTTGTCTAAAGAGATATTATTTTAACACAATTATCACTTGTCACTCATGGCTGAATGCTTCTACTCGATATTTATGGAACCTAGAAATTAAACTGAAAATTAGAAATGCCCCAAGCCTTACAAAAGGCTTACATTTCATATGATTTTAGTGTTCTTGAAAAAAATTGCATGAGACCGTCAAAACTTGAGAGATTTAATTTAAAAAACAAGGGAGGAGACCTAGGAGCTGAAAAGATTGCCATTTTTCTTATGGTTTGTATCTTAGTTTAAGTGGTCCCATTAGTATCTCCTAGTAGTTTCACAATCCCTTAAAGTAGTCATTTGTCCTACTTATAGAGAATAGTGCTCTGAACATACAATCTATTAGGAGGCTTGACAGAGGATAGTCCTTTCCTTGAAATTGGAAGGGCTTCCAGTGAAAAGGGAGCACAGAGCCTTTAAATTTCTCATTAAGAATTAGCATCTAGAAAGTAAAATGATTAAATACAAAGGTCACAATCTTCCTCCTTAAATATATACTGCATTTCTATTTAAATTAT
The DNA here is from genome assembly GCF_028640845.1 of Ahaetulla prasina. NCBI lineage: Eukaryota > Metazoa > Chordata > Lepidosauria > Squamata > Colubridae > Ahaetulla > Ahaetulla prasina. The sequence continues at coordinate 71,099,536 of NC_080539.1, forward strand.
ACCAGCTGACTCCACAGATATCTTATTGTACATCACGTTGCCATCACGTGATGTTTCATGACATTTTTCCCATTTGGGGAGCTGGGGTGGTTGTGGCCTATGAATGACACATCCGGCCCTCAGGCCGCCAGTTTGACACCCCTGTTGTACACCTTTTTCTTATAAGTGGTCCTTTGTCATTGTAGTGTTTTTTCCCAGTTCAGGTTTTTCTTCCTCTCTGTAATGGTCACTAATGTCCTTAGATTTCAATAAAATTATTTTATTTATGTATTTCTGTAATGCCCAGCTCCCAAGACAGAGCTGTTCTGTTTGGCTGTGGTTTTTAAACGTATTGAAATATATTTTAATGTGTTATATTATTTCATTTTTGTAAATGCAACTGATTTGCAAGTGCTTTTATGTGTAGTATATATTTAATATAGTAGATCTCTACATACCAATTTTTATTTAAAGTGAAGAAAAATAGGATATACTTTTTTAAGCAAGCAAACCAACTTTGTGGAAAGACATTCTTGAGCAGGGGTCCCCAACCTTTTGGACCTCAGGGACCACCAAGTTCATAATTTTAAATCCCACGGACCACTAATATGAATCCAGCGCGCCGCTTGCTGAAGTACCTGGAGTCTCTCGTCACTACGGGATGGGGTCCTTCAGGCACTCTCCCTCCTCTCTCTTTCTCTTTCTCTCTCTTTCTCCCTCCCCCACTCTTTCTCTCTCTTTCACTCTCCCCCTCTCTCTTGCTCTTTCTCCCACTCATTCTCTCTCTCCCACTCTTTCTCTCTCTTTCTCTCCCCTTTCTTTCTCTCTCCCACTCATTCTCTCCCACTCATTCTCTCTCTCATCTCTCTCCCTCTCTCCCCCACTCTCTCTCTCATTCTGATTCTCTCATTCTGATTTTCTCTCTCTCTCTGATTCTCTTTCATTCTGTCTCTCTCTCTGTTTTTCATTCTCTCTCATTCTGATTCTCTCTCATTCTCTCTCTCTCACTCTCTGATTCTCTCTCTCTGTCTCTTTCTCTCTCTCTCGCTCTCTCTCATTCTCTTTCTCATTTTCTCTCTTTCATTCTGTCTCCTTTTCTCTATTTCATTTTGTGTGGCCTCTGTATGTTTGCCCAGCCAGTGGAGAAAATCAGCCCTCGTCTCCTGCCACTTGGGACTTGGAGCAGTAAATGGCATCTGGTCCAGGGAGCAGCTGGATTTTGCTCTCCATTGTAGATGCCAGATTGGCCCTCTGCAAGCTCTCGTCTCTTGAGGAGCCCAGCTGAAGTTTCCCATGCCGCTTCAATGAGTGCTCCTCATGAGATGAGAGCTTGCAGGGAGCCGATCTGGCGTCTGCAATAGAGAACAAAATCCGTTTGCTCCTCGGACCAGTCACCATTTACCCCTCCGAGTCCCAAGTGGCAGGAGACAAGGGCTGCTTTGCGCCACCGGTTGGGCAAATATACCGAGGTGGAATGCTGATGCTGCACAAGTGCAAGTAGTGCTTCGCTCCCACAGCTTCCAGCCATCGCAATCGTTGCTTCGGCCTGCTTGCACTGCAGCTCCTCCACCAGGGTGCACCGGCAAAAATACGAAGATTTCTCCACGGACCACCAAAATTTTCTTGCGGACCACCAGTGGTCCATGGACCACTGGTTGATAACCGCTGTTCTTGAGTATCTTTGCCCCATTTGGAAATTTGCTTACTTCAGAGGATTTACGATTTAGCCCAGCTAACAAGTAGCCCAATAAATAATTCCACAGAATTATGAACATATATTTTTTCATCTTTAAAAAAATTAAAGCCTATTAGCTTTATCCCACTGATGATGTTACCTAGTTTGGTAATGAAATATCTGCAAGATAACAATTAAGCTCAGAGAGCACCAAGAACCCAGTAGTGGGTTTCAAATCCTGTCACTACTGGTTCGCTTGTGGATGCTCGCTCGCTTACGTGCATGCACAATTTTTCTGCGCATGCGCAGGGATGTCTGGGTGAGTGGGCAGAGCCTCCCTCCACCACTACCAGTTCGCCCAATCCGCGGTGAACAGGTAGCAGCCCACCTCTGCAAAAACCCCACATTTTAAAATCTACTGCAGTATAAGATCAGTTAGAGAAATACAACAGAATAACTTTTCGTAATAATTAGAGTTTATAAACAAATTCTGCCTGCATTCTGTTCCTGCCTGGGTACATCCATGCCTGTATGCAACTCATGAGCCCTTCGAGTGTTAATGATGAGCTTTATTTGATGCATAGTTTTGGCTATTGTTGGAAGAAATATCCATCTGGGTTCAGTTCCAAGTGGGGGAAAAGACACTGAAAACATGGAGACTGCTTGGAAAGATGGTTTAATGGTGGACAGGATCACATGGTTTGAGTTCCTGAACAGAAAAGGGACGAGATGCTGAGAGCGCCTTGGTTTTATGAGCTTTGAACTTCCTGGGGCAGAGGAAGAGTATCCTGATTGGTATCAGACTCCCAGGGGGTGGGGGTTTTAGCTAGCCTTGCTGGCTGATGTAATCTTCTCAGGTACCTTGTGGTGAGTTTCTGTTGCTAGATGGGGCCTATTGTGTTGTCCATTGACAAAGTTGGTGGGGGAGAGGCAGGAAGGTGGGAGCTGCTTTGTCTTTAAAACATGTTTCTCCATTTCTCATCCAGGGAAATATAATATTCTGCCCTTTTTAATATTTCCCAAAATATATCATTCTTCTAGGAGAGGGGTGGGTGCTAACTTCCTACACTACCTAAATTGAAATGGAAGCTATAGCAGAAGCATTCTTCATTTTCCATTGGGTGCTATTACCCAATTTCAGTTGTTCTGTTATGTGCTAATCACACATAATATTTAGTACTGATATTCTATATTTGCTTCACGTTATATGGCAGGGTATTTCCTTGCTTGATTTCTTGTTTGTTTTATACGGTATGCTGCCCAGCATCACATTGTTTGATTTGAGAGGCCTTATAAATCTTTGAAATAATTAAATAAATAAATGAGCCATGGCACACTACTTTTGAACTTTTGCCCCAAAAACCACCCGAGTCCTTCCCTTGAGGGAAAAGGGGGACTACCAGCAAATTCTACAAATGGTCAGTCTGTGAAAAATCTATGCATTGTTTCAGGCCACCAGCCTGTGTTCAATATCTTGTACACAGCATATCCGATAAAAGGACACGGAGAATATAACACGTTTCCATTTGGGCTTCGGTGCATATTAATGAAGTTACTATGATGTGCCCTTCTTGTATTATCTATATTTTATTACTTAGCAGACAAGAGGACAGCAGAGGCATAATTCTCTCTAATCACCATCAGAGGATCTCGGCTCTGGATATTGCAATGGATGTGTTGCATATTAAGGAAACATGAGACCTATAAGTACTGAATTCCCCTAGAGGAGCCTTGATTTTTTCCACCCATTGTTATCAAGGTCCAAATTTGGTCTAATATGAATTATATTTTCCATGTTGTTTCTAAATAAATTTTAAAAGGACTGCCACCCTTAACGAGTATCTAAACTGCAAATATCAATTTCTATGTCACTTCAATCTCAGAATATTTGTAACCTTAAGCACTGTGCTAGCACTCATCTTTTAAAGAGAATTGGAGGATATGGGCCTGCAAGCACAGTGCTCCTTCCCTGCTTCCGCCCACCCCTCTCCCCCCAATCACTGCAAAGTCTTGGGAGAGTTTGTCATATGTTTATCACAGACTTCTGAAAAGAGATTGCAAGCATTTTCGGATAATTGCACTTTCAGGCCTATGTATTATGAAGAACTTTGATTTATCATGTTGACTAACCACAAGTAGTGCTGTAAGGTAAATGCTTATCATGCTTATCTTTTAGATCTTTTAGACACAAATGTTCAGAAATATTTTTCCATAAAATTATACCTCTTGATCTCCCAATTCCTTATTACAAGAAAGCACTTTTTGGTCTTCCAGCATAGCTAAAAAGAAAAAATTGAAAAGATTCACTTCATATTTTCCCTTTTTAAGTAATGGTAGTTTATAACTTTGGCCATCTAGTGTTTTTTTAATCTATGATTGAATTAAAACCAGAAAAGAGTGCATAATTAAAGAGTTAATTTCATGTCTTAATACCAATCTTTTCTGTATGTATTTATCTCTCTAGCTCTTATCATTTCTATCACAATCTCTATCTATCTCTATCTAGATATATCATCTGTCTCTATATCATCTGGCGTACATGCCCTAATGATGCTTTTTGTCAAAAGGCAATTGGACTTCCTTGTTTTTCTTTGAAGATATTTCACTTTTCATCCAAGAAGCTTCTTCAGCTCATAGAAGCACAAACATGTATGCAAAGCGAGGCAGGCAGACACGGGTAAAATCCAGCAGGTTCAGATAGGTTCTGGAGAACCGGTAGTGGAAATTTTGAGAAGTTCGGAGAAATGGCAAATACCACCTCTGGCTGACCCCAGAGTAGGGTGGGAATGGGAATTTTATTTATTTATTTATTTATTTATTGATCACATTTGTATACCGCCCTATCTCCCGAGGGACTCAGGGCGGTTAACAGGCATATAAAAAGGACATATAAATACAGATTAAAACACAAATAAAAAACTTATTCTAACCAGCCTGATTACCAAAACCAATTAAAAACAATATAAAATTTAAAATTTCAAAAATTTAAAAATCTAAAAAACCTAGTCCAGTCCTGCGCACCTAAATAAGTGTGTTTTAAGCTCACGACGGAAGGTTCTAAGGTCCGAGAGTTGGCGAAGTCCTGGGGGGAGCTCGTTCCAGAGGGCGGGAGCCCCCACAGAGAAGGCCCTTCCCCTGGGCGTCGCCAGACGGCACTGCCTAGCTGACGGCACCCTGAGGAGTCCCTCTCTGTGAGAGCGCACGGGTCGGTGAGAGGTATTCGGTAGCAGAAGGCGGTCCCGTAAATAGCCCGGCCCTATGCCATGGAGCGCTTTAAAGGTGGTCACCAACACCTTGAAGCGCACCCGGAAGGCCACAGGTAGCCAGTGCAGTCTGCGCAGGATAGGTGTCACCCGGGAGCCACGAGGGGCTCCTTCTATCACCCGCGCAGCCGCATTCTGGACTAACTGCAGTCTCCGGATGCCCTTCAAGGGGAGCCCCATGTAGAGAGCATTGCAGTAATCCAGGCGAGACGTCACGAGGGCGTGAGTGACCGTGCATAGGGCATCCCGGTCCAGAAAGGGGCGCAACTGGCGTACCAGGCGAACCTGGTAAAAAGCTCTCCTGGAGACGGCCGCCAAATGATCTTCAAAGGACAGCCGTTCATCCAGGAGGACGCCCAAGTTACGCACCCTCTCCGTCGGGGCCAATGACTCGCCCCCAACAGTCAGCTGCAGTTGCAGCTGACTGTACCGGGATGCCGGCATCCACAGCCACTCTGTCTTGGAGGGATTGAGCTTGAGCCTGTTTCTCCCCATCCAGACCCGTACGGCTTCCAGACACCGGGACAGCACTTCAATAGCTTCATTGGGGTGGCCCGGTGTGGAAAAGTACAGCTGGGTGTCATCAGCGTACAGCTGGTACCTCACACCGAAGCCACTGATGATCTCACCCAGCGGCTTCATATAGATGTTGAACAAAAGGGGCGAGAGAATCGACCCCTGCGGCACCCCACAAGTGAGGCGCCTCGGAGCCGACCTCTGCCCCCCCGTCAACACCGTCTGCGACCGATCGGAGAGATAGGAGGAGAACCACCGATAAACGGTGCCTCCCACTCCCAATCCCTCCAACCGGCGCAGCAGGATACCATGGTCGATGGTATCAAAAGCCGCTGAGAGGTCTAATAGGACCAGGGCAGAGGAACACCCCCTATCCCTGGCCCTCCAGAGATCATCCACCAACGCGACCAAAGCCGTCTCCGTGCTGTAACCGGGCCGGAAACCGGACTGGAACGGGTCTAGATAGACAGTTTCATCCAGGTGTAAGGGAAACTGATATTTTTGCAGTATCCTTCCCCTGCCATGCCCACCAAGCCACGCCCACAGAACTGGTAGTAAAAAAAATTGGATTTCATCACTGCAGGCAGATATATAACATAGACACACACATACATATACACACACACTGTAAAAAAAGGGTGGAGCATGCAACATGACCCTCTTATGGATGCTCTTATGGATGCTTATGGGCTTTTATTTCTTTTATATTTTGATTTAATTCTCAGTTGCTACCACACTTATAGTATGATTCAGTGTCCAAATATTCAAATTATTTTAAAAAGTTAATATCCATATTTACTGACAATACTATGATCTGCTAAGCTGAAAGTTGGCCTTGAGTTTGCTTTCACTTCTCTTTCCCATTTTCCACTCAATGTGGGAAAAAGGGCCTCTGTGGCTCAGACTGGTAAATGTTATTAACAGCAGCTGCTTGCAATTACTGCAGGTTCAAGCCCCACGAGGCCCAAGGTTGACTCAGCCTTCCATCCTTTATAAAGGTAGGTAAAATGAGGACCCAGATTGTTGGGGGCAACAAGTTGACTTTGTATATAATATACAAATGGATAAAGACTATTGCTTGACATAGTGTAAGCCGCCCTGCGTCTTCAGAGAAGGGCGGGATATAAATGCAAAAAAACAAAAACAAAACAATTTTCAAGGAAGGTTGTAGCTCTTCATCAACTACAAAAATCTCCAATGCCTCTCATGAACAGGTATTGGCGACTTTTATATTTTCTCTTCTCTTTTTAGATAGTGCTGATACTAAGAAGTTTTTTTTCCCCCTAAATGCAGATGCATTTATTGTGCTTACTTCTATGTTATTACTTATAGTTTTATTTGTCTTCCCTGGAGGTGGGGGGAGAATAAGGATCAGATAGGTTTAATGTGACTTACTTAACTCCATTTGTAGAAAAGTGCATTAGTTTCCCAAGTCCAGATAAAAGAGGATAGCTGATTCCCTGCTAAGGGGATAAATTGAATATGGACAGGCTACTGCATAAGGGGTAACCAATATACCAGCCTTGTCAAATAATTGTGGTGCACAAGATGCTGGGAAAAGGTTTACTAAAAGGGTTTCTCTGCGCACAGTCACCCATGCCCTCATTACATCTCGCCTGGACTACTGCAATGCTCTCTACATGGGGCTCCCCTTGAAGAGCACCTGGAAGCTCCAACTGGTCCAGAATGCAGCCGCGCGGGTGATAGAGGGAACACCTCGTGGCTCTCATTTAACACCTCTCCTGCGCGGGCTGCACTGGCTTCCACTGGTGGTCTTTCGGGTGCAATTCAAGGTGTTGGTTACCACCTTTAAAGCGCTCCATGGCTTAGGACCGGGCTATTTACGGGACCGCCTACTGCCACAAACAGCCTCCCACTGACCTGTGCGCTCCCACAGGGAGGGCCTCCTTGGGGTGCTGTCGGTGAAACAATGTCAACTGGCGACCCCCAGGGATAGGGCCTTCTCTGTGGGGGCTCCTGCCCTCTGGAACGAGCTGCTTCCGGAGCTTCGCCAACTCCCCGACCTTCGGACCTTCCGCCGTGAGTTGAAGACTCTTTTATTCCATCGAGCTGGGCTAGCCTGATTAAGTAATTTTAAATGGGGTTTTAGTTTTTTGTATTAGTTAGTTTTCTAATATTTTTGGCCACTATTTATATAAATTTTTAGTCTGTTTTTAATGTGTATTTATTGTATCTTTTAAATTGGCTGTTAACCGCCCTGAGTCCTTCGGGAGAAGGGCGGTATACAAATGCAATTAATAAAATAAATAATAAAATAAATACTAATGCTAATCAAAGAATTTACTAAATTTACTAATCAAAGAATCGATCACAAAAATAAAAATAGACCATACCAAAATTGGATATCCAGATAGCTCCTTGGAGTGTATTTACAAGATAATACGTTGATCAAAAGGAAATCATTGCCCCAAAATGATTACATCATGACATTTTAATAGTGATGATATATGGATTGAGATTAAATGAATTAGGGAGCAAAGCACATTCCAGTGATTAAAAAAAACCCTCAGAGAGAGTAAGTCAGCTTCACCCTAGATAGCGTAGAAACCATATCACATTGTATATTATATCAATTCATTTAGTGTTGTAAGCCGCCCAGGGTCGCATTGTGGCAAGATGGGTGGCAAACAGATTTAATAAATAAAACTAATAAATATTGCCATATTAGGATCTTTATCTCCCTAGCTATCCTATCATATACATTTTCCATTTATGCATACAGTTAACAAATTTTCTTGCAGCGGGGGAAAAGGCAGTGCTGAAAAAGGGGTAAATCTGAAAGAGGTTCATAAGGCTAAAAACATGTTTTACATTTTTATAACTTCGTTTTACGATAAAAAATTCAAGAGCCAAAACCAGAAAATAAATAATTAAATAAATCTAAAGGACAACTAAACGTAAAGGTCACTGGATTTATGAACTAACCAAAATTAGCCCAGATGATGTCAACAGTGATTTTTATGCCCATCTTCAAAATGCTTTTAAATGCATGCCCGGGAGAATTTCGTCATAATAGCTGATGACTTAATGCTTACATGGGTGCAGATAAAACGGTCTGGGGGAAAATCCTTAGAAAATAGACAAAGTAAATGAAAATGGTGTCAGACTGCTACAATGTGTTGCAGCTAATATCTTTTTAGGCTGGAACAGCCTCTTCTGCCACCCTCAAAACATCAGTTCCAATGGATGGGAGACTTCAATGCTGGGTTACAATCAAGTCAACATCTGCTTCCAACCACCCATCAAAGATGTGTGATGCAAGATGCTGATTGTGGCTGTGATCATTGCTTAGTCTGTGCAAAAATTCAGCTTGTACTTCAAAGCATAAAACAACAGATGGTTTGATTAGTGAAAAGAAATTGGTCAGAACTGGCTCAGTTGGAATATAAACATAAATTCCAAACAGCATTAGAATACCGGTCTGACATTCTGATATAGTCTGGTAACATGGAAGTTTCTGAAGCGATCTACAAACATGCCAAAAACACCGTGTCTGACCTCACAGCACCAAGCAGAAATATGGATTGCAGATGAATGCTTAAGTTTGGTAAATCAACATAAATAAGCCAAGCTTATAGAAAATGCAAAATATAAGGCAGTTCAACCATGATGCTTAACATCAGTTAAAGGCAGAGCATGAGGCATATTGAAACACTATGGGGATTCCTAGGGGAATGAGAAAAGACTGCACACAACCACAAACTATGCTGTGCTCTTTCTCTCTTTCAGATACCTGTGTAGAAGAATAAATCAACAAATAATACATATGCAAGGATAATAGGACATTTATATGACCTTCAAATGAATGTTTTCAAAGTTAAAGATAATTTTTCCAGCAATTTATAAAGCCACAAAGAACTGCAGTGACCACCAGAAGAGCTATCACTCATCAAAGCACCAGAATATAAAGCTTTGATGCTGAGCCTACATTAGAGGAAGTAAAAGCACCAATAAAAGTACTGAAAAATCTATGCAGCTGGTATGGATAGAGTCATGGATGAGGCACTCCATGCTGGTGGAAATTGTCTAAGCAACTACATTCTGTTACAACCCATTTGGCATGCAGAGAAGATCTTCCTCACATGGAAAACACGTTATTATAATTCCTATTTTGAAAAAGAACAACAGTTACTGAGGCATAAGTCTATTAGAAGAGTCATTATAAGTGTCTTCATGAGAATCACGTTTCCAAAAATAAGGAAAACAGATATTTAGTGTTCATTGACTTTTGAGCAGCCTTTGACAAAGCGTTATTGTTAATATTTCTGGATTCCTGACAACTCCACGAACTAGCCCCTGCAATTTTCTTGGCAGCATTTTCAGTAATGATGTGCCATTACCTTCTTCCTAAGGCTGAGAGGCAAGACTGCCCCCAAATCATCCAGCTGGTTTCATGCCTATGCCAGGACTAGAACTCCTGGTTTCCCAGTTTCTAGCTAGTGTCTTAGCCAGTGTAACAAACTCTGGCTCTCTTCACAGTGTTTACTCTCCTGTTTTATAGGAGACACTGAAAAGCAACTAGGTGCTTGTAAAAATTACAGGCCTGCTGTAAGAAACAAACAGCAATTACAGTAGCTATGTGTTGTCAAAAGAATAATTTGGACTTCCCACTCGAGCCGGGGTTGTGCAAGAATAAATAAAAATGAGATCTAGACAGCTGTCAGGAAAGATGAAATATTTATTTCTAAAAGCAAACCATTTGCCTTTAGGGGCAGCTGCGGAGAAATGGGATACAGCGGCAGACTTTTATAGGGGAGCTTGTCCTGGTGTGGAAGAGTCTACGTGCTGATTCTAGAGTGACACTTGAGGGATGTGTGTGCGCGTGTAAGTATGCATTCTTGTGGACAGGCAGTTCCGCTGGGAGACCTAATTTAATAAATTCTATAGTGTTCTCAGACCTTATCCTTTGATATGTGGATTGGGTTTGGTAACTTATTTGGGAGTTTGAGGACATTTGAGTAGAGGATTTTCCCACTAGTTTGCTATTTTTACTTGATTAATTTAGTTTCAGCTTGACTGTCAATTATCTACTGGAGATGCTGATTGTCAGGCCAGTGTGGATTCTTTTAATGTTTGAAGGGAAGATGAAAACAGTATAAAGAATAAAATACATTTTGACTTAAAACTTCTCACACTGTGCATGTGAAATGAATTTTCAGCAGAATTCCCAGTTTTACGCCAGTGGTAGGCAAGGCAATGTGATTTCACCCCTGTTCTTTTGCACTCACCAGCTATGTATAGCAGTGTTCGCTAGCACAGCATGCAAGAGGCAGCTAATTCACTTCCTTGCCATGTGAACATGCATGAAATCCTACTCCCTTTATGTCCCCAAAACTTTGAAAAAACATTTTTAACTCTGTAAGGGCAATTGCAGTGAGTCCTTCCCTTCCTCTTCACTTTCTACATTGCAGACAATATTTCTGCATGTCCATGCATCCAAAATGTCTGCTCTGTAACGAAGGGATATCCATTCTGTGCAGATCTACAGGATATGTAAGTAACCCCCTCCTAAATTGTGCAGAAATTAATAAAGAATCATAGGATTGTGCTGCTTAGCTACAATACACATGTGCTTCAAATCCCTTCTGAGTAGGACTTTCTCACGAGTAAATACAGGTAGTCCTCGACTTACATTTCATTTAGTGAGCGTTCAAAGTTACAATGGACTCATGACCATTTTTCACACTTACGACCACTGCAGCATCCTTATGGTCACGTGATCAAAATTCAGATGCTTGGCAACTGGTTCATATTTATGATGGTTGCAGTGTCCCAGGGTCATGTCATCCACTTTTGTGATTTTCTGACAAGCAAAGTCAATGGGGAAGCCAGATTCACTTAGCAACTGTGTGACTAACTTAACAATTGTGGCAAGAAAGTTCGTAAAATGGGGCAAAACTCATTTAACAAATGTTTCACTTAGCAACAACAATTTGGGGCTGAATTGTGGTCATATGTCGAGGACTACCTGTACACATGAGAACTGTGTTGGCAAAAGGGAAGATGTGTGGTTCAGGGACTTCAGCTAGGCTGAAAGAAAAAAAAAAAGCCACAGCATCAAGATTCATCTTATCTATATACCCCTCAGCATATTATTTTTACTTTTTTTAATTAGGCCTAATACATATTTATACAATCTCAACATTTTTCCAGCTATAAATCATTGACTACGAACTAGTCCAATTGCCAATGGTACCAAAAAAAGAAAAGAAAAGAAAAATGAAACAAATTCCAGTACTGCTAAAGTTTCTTATGGCAATAGATTTGAGAAAATAAATAAATTAGTCATTTGCAAGAAGATACCTTTGTGGGAAAGCCACAAAATATAGAAATTGGCTAAGTGCAGAAAATGATCTTCCTTACAAGTAACATCAATTGTTCTAAAATATTAAACTTTATCTAGGGAAAAACAATCACACCCTAGTCCCTGAATATTGATTTGTTTGGTTAAAACATTAATATCCAAACAATAGTAAAATTTCAGCTTTATTTTTTTATACCCTGGATATATTATTTTTGCATTTACAATAACCAGTTGACTTTTCATTGTATAGCCAAGTTTCTATCATTAATGCTTTGTCTCTTGATAAGGGGTTGCAGGATTTGTTTTTAACTAACTGGTTCTTTGACCTGAAAAAATGTGAAAACCTTGATATAATTTATTGCCAGTTTTTCATCTTTTTCTCTATCCCTATTTTTGTCTGCCTTTTGGCTGGTTGTCTCATTTTGCCAGTTAACAGTTTCTGACGTTTACTGATTAATAAATAAACATCAAGTTGTGCTCTATTTTTGTAGTTGAACTGAGTGGCCGGTGTGCTTGCCTCGATCTGGTTATAGAGACTGACTAGGCGTCTGCTAGCTCACCCCATTACACGGCACTAGGGCTTTGAACCATTGAACTGTCAACCTTTCAGTCGACAAGCTCAGCTTCTTAGCCACCGAGCCACTTTACCCAGGGCTAAAAATCAGGCTGGAGATGAATTTGGGGAGACTCTGGGAGACAGCCAGGGATAAGGGGGCCTGGCAGGTTGTGGTCCAAGAGGTTGCAAAGATTTGAGATATGACTTATTTAAGTTTGAAAAAAATCAAACTTACTTCTAAATGAAAATAATATATAGACGTATAGAGTTTGCTGAGTTAAAATCCTTATTAGGGGCTATATTTTTACAGTAGGTAGTGCATCTTACTTACTTATTTAATCATTTATTAAATTTTTTATGCTACCCATTTCCCCCTACAAAGTGACTCTGGGCAGCTTAGAAGCTTTAAAACAAGTTTAAAAAATCATTAAAACTTATTGTTTTAAAATATTATTAAAAACTGTACTAAAACTGAAACTAAGCAAGCTAAGAGATGGACATTATAGGGACGATATCTTCTTATCTCATCATCCAGCTCCAGTGATGAGCATCCCCTTTAGCAGAGGTGGGTTTCAGCAGGTTCTGACCAGTTCTGGAGAACCGGTAGCGGAAATTTTGAGTAGTTCGGAGAACCGATAGTAAAAAATTCTGACTTTTTTTTTTTTGAATTTATATCCCGCCCTTCTCTGAAGACTCAGGACGGCTTACACTGTGTTTAGCAATAGTCTTCATCCATTTGTATATTATATACAAAGTCAACTTTTATTGCCCCCAACAGTCTGGGTCCTCTTTTTACCTACCTTATAAAGGATGGAAGGCTGAGTCAACCTTGGGCCTGGTGGGACTTGAACTTGCAGTAATTGCAAGCAGCTGTGTTAATAACAGACAGACTTAGTCTGCTGAGCCACCAGAGGCCCCACCCCCATCTATTCTCTGCCTCCCAAGTCCCAGCTGATGGGGAGGAAATGGGGATTTTGCAGTAACCTTCCCCTGGAGTGGGGTGGGAATGGAGATTTTACATTATCCTTCCCCTGGAGTGGGGTGGGAATGGAGATTTTACAGTATCCTTCCCCTGCCACGCCCACCAAGCCATACCCACCAAGCCATGCCATGTCCTCCAAGCCACACCCACAGAACCACTAGTAAAACAATTTGAAACCCACCACTGCCCTTTAGGGCGCTAGTTTAACTGGCAAAGGCAGGCTTTTATACCCTTCTGGAAAGTCGAAAGGAAGTGGGGTAGTTCTCACGTCAGTTGGTGGAATGCTCCTCCACAGGGATGGGACCACAGCAGAAAAGGCTCTTCTCCTTAGCCCGGCCCTGCTTCAGTTCCTCAGTAGACAGGATCTGTAGCAGGCCATTTCTGCTGGCATGAATGGGGTGAGCTTGTCCCATTGGGGAGAGACAGCTCCTCCGATACCCTGGACACAAGCCATGTAAGGCTTTAAAAGGAAAAAAACAACACCTTAGTTCTTTATTTTATTATTTATTTGATTTATTTGATTTTTATACCGCCCTTCTCCTGAAGGACTCAGGGCGGTGTACAGGCAAAAATAAAACAGGTAATACAATGTACAATTTAAAATGCAAATTAAAAAACTTATTTTAAAACTAGCCTGAAAAGTTAAAATATATAAAAAACTAAAACCCCATTTAAAATTAATTAATAGAAAAATTTAAAATTAATAAAGAATCATAGGATTGTGCTGCTTAGCTACAATACACATGTGCTTCAAATCCCTTCTGAGTAGGACTTTCTCACGAGTAAATACAGGTAGTCCTCGACTTACATTTCATTTAGTGAGCGTTCAAAGTTACAATGGACTCATGACCATTTTTCACACTTACAACCACTGCAGCACCCTTATGGTCACGTGATCAAAATTCAGATGCTTGGCAACTGGTTCATATTTATGACGGTTGCAGTGTCCCAGGGTCATGTCATCCACTTTTGTGATTTTCTGACAAGCAAAGTCAATGGGGAAGCCAGATTCACTTAGCAACTGTGTGACTAACTTAACAATTGTGGCAAGAAAGTTCGTAAAATGGGGCAAAACTCATTTAACAAATGTTTCACTTAGCAACATCAATTTGGGGCTGAATTGTGGTCATATGTCGAGGACTACCTGTACACATGAGAACTGTGTTGGCAAAAGGGAAGATGTGTGGTTCAGGGACTTCAGCTAGGCTGAAAGAAAAAAAAAAGCCACAGCATCAAGATTCATCTTATCTATATACCCCTCAGCATATTATTTTTACTTTTTTTAATTAGGCCTAATACATATTTATACAATCTCAACATTTTTCCAGCTATAAATCATTGACTACGAACTAGTCCAATTGCCAATGGTACCAAAAAAAGAAAAGAAAAGAAAAATGAAACAAATTCCAGTACTGCTAAAGTTTCTTATGGCAATAGATTTGAGAAAATAAATAAATTAGTCATTTGCAAGAAGATACCTTTTAGGGAAAGCCACAAAATATAGAAATTGGCTAAGTGCAGAAAATGATCTTCAAACGACAGCCGCTCATCCAGGAGGACACCTAAGTTGCGCACCCTATCCTTTGGGGCCAGTAACTGCTCAACAGTCAGCTGCGGCTGCAGCTGACTGAATCGGGTGCCGCATCCACAGCCACTCCGCCTTGGAGGGATTAAGCTTGAGCCTGTTTCTCCCCATCCAGACCCGACGGCTTCCAAACACCGACAGCACTTCAACAACTTCATTGGGGTGGCCCGGGTGGAAAAGTACAGCTGGGTGTCATCAGCGTACTGCTGGTATCTCACCCAAGCCACTGATGATCTCACCCAACGGCTTCATGTAGATGTTGAACAGAAGGCGAGAATCGACCCCGCGGCACCCCACAAGTGAGGCACCTCGCGGTCGACCTCTGCCCCTGTCAACACCGTCTGCGACCGGTCGGAGAGATAGGAGGAGAACCACCGATACGGTGCCTCCCACTCCCAATCCCCCAACTGGCGCAGCAAGATACCATGGTCGATGGTATCAAAAGCCGCTGAGAGGTCTAATAGGACCAGGGCAGAGGAGTAACCCCTGTCCCTGTCCCTCCAGAGATCATCCACCAATGCGACCAAAGCTGTCTCCGTGCTGTATCCGGGTTGGAAGCCGGACTGGAACGGGTCTAGATAGACATCTTCATCCAGGTATTGGGGTAGCTGTCGCGCCACAGCACTCTCTACAACCTTCGCAATGAAGCGAAGGTTGGAGACCGGACGATAATTACCCAAATTAGCTGGGTCCAGGGAGGGCTTCTTGAGGAGGGGTCTCACCACCGCCTCTTTCAAAGCGGCAGGGAAAACCCCTTCCAACAAAGAAGCGTTGATAATCCCCTGGAGCCAGCCTCGTGTCACCTCCTGAGTGGCCAGTACCAGCCAGGAAGGGCACGGGTCCAGTAAACATGTCGTGGCATGAAGCCTCCCAACAACCTGTCCACGCCCTCGGAGCCACAGGGTCAAACTCATCCCAAACAGACTCAACAAGACGTGCCTCCTCTCCCTCGCTTGATCATCCCAATTTCGGTCCAGACCGTCCCGAGCTGAGCGATTTTATCGTATAGATAACCACTAAACTCCTCGGCTCGTCCCTGCAAAGGGTCATCCCGCACCTCCTGATGAAGGAGGAGCGGGTCACCAAACAGGGCGGCCGGGCGGTTATCTGCCGACGCAATGAGGGTGGAGGCGTAGGCGCCTCGCCTCCTCATTGCCACTAGGTAGGTCCTAGAATAGGACCCAACTAGTGTCCGATCAGCTCGAGCGACTGGACCTCCAGGTGCTCTCTAGGCGTCTTCTCCCGTTTCATCTCCCTCAGCCCCTCGGAGAACCAAGGGGCCAGACGAGATCTGCGCTGGGTCAGAGGCCGCAAAGGCGCGACACGGTCCAAGGCCCCAGCCGCGGCCTATTCCCAGGCCACAACTAGTTCCTCAGTCGTGCCGTGGGCCAGATCCTCAGGGAATGGCCCAAGCTCCGTCAGGAACCTCTCGGGGTCCATCAGGCGCCTGGGACGGAACCAACGTATAGGTTCCGTCTCCCTGCGATGGTGGTGAATGGCGGTTGAAGTCTAGGCGAAGGAGAAATGATCTTCCTTACAAGTAACATCAATTGTTCTAAAATATTAAACTTTATCTAGGGAAAAACAATCACACCCTAGTCCCTGAATATTGATTTGTTTGGTTAAAACATTAATATCCAAACAATAGTAAAATTTCAGCTTTATTTTTTTATACCCTGGATATATTATTTTTGCATTTACAATAACCAGTTGACTTTTCATTGTATAGCCAAGTTTCTATCATTAATGCTTTGTCTCTTGATAAGGGGTTGCAGGATTTGTTTTTAACTAACTGGTTCTTTGGCCTGAAAAAATGTGAAAACCTTGATATAATTTATTGCCAGTTTTTCATCTTTTTCTCTATCCCTATTTTTGTCTGCCTTTTGGCTGGTTGTCTCATTTTGCCAGTTAACAGTTTCTGACATTTACTGATTAATAAATAAACATCAAGTTGTGCTCTATTTTTGTAGTTGAACTGAGTGGCCGGTGTGCTTGCCTCGATCTGGTTATAGAGACTGACTAGGCGTCTGCTAGCTCACCCCATTACATGGCACTAGGGCTTTGAACCATTGAACTGTCAACCTTTCAGTCGACAAGCTCAGCTTCTTAGCCACCGAGCCACTTTACCCAGGGCTAAAAATCAGGCTGGAGATGAA
The DNA here is from genome assembly GCF_028640845.1 of Ahaetulla prasina. Lineage (NCBI taxonomy): Eukaryota > Metazoa > Chordata > Lepidosauria > Squamata > Colubridae > Ahaetulla > Ahaetulla prasina. Next base: position 71,116,573 of record NC_080539.1, read on the forward strand.
TTTGGGGAGACTCTGGGAGACAGCCAGGGATAAGGGGGCCTGGCAGGTTGTGGTCCAAGAGGTTGCAAAGATTTGAGATATGACTTATTTAAGTTTGAAAAAAATCAAACTTACTTCTAAATGAAAATAATATATAGACGTATAGAGTTTGCTGAGTTAAAATCCTTATTAGGGGCTATATTTTTACAGTAGGTAGTGCATCTTACTTACTTATTTAATCATTTATTAAATTTTTTATGCTACCCATTTCCCCCTACAAAGTGACTCTGGGCAGCTTAGAAGCTTTAAAACAAGTTAAAAAAATCATTAAAACTTATTGTTTTAAAATATTATTAAAAACTGTACTAAAACTGAAACTAAGCAAGCTAAGAGATGGACATTATAGGGACGATATCTTCTTATCTTATTTTTTTTTTTGAATTTATATCCCGCCCTTCTCCGAAGACTCAGGACGGCTTACACTGTGTTAAGCAATAGTCTTCATCCATTTGTATATTATATACAAAGTCAACTTTTATTGCCCCCAACAGTCTGGGTCCTCATTTTATCTACCTTATAAAGGATGGAAGGCTGAGTCAACTTTGGGCCTGGTGGGACTTGAACTTGCAGTAATTGCAAGCAGCTGTGTTAATAACAGACAGACTTAGTCTGCTGAGCCACCAGAGGCCCCACCCCCATCTATTGGCCCCACCCCCATCTATTCTCTGCCTCCCAAGTCCCAGCTGATGGCAGGTTGAAATCCCCCATGACTATAAGTCTGGGGGTCTCAACCGCCACAGCGGCAAGTACCTCCAACAGCTCAGGCAGGGCTGTGGTCACGCAGCAAGGAGCCAGGTGCGATCACCAAGCCATGCCATGCCCTCCAAGCCACACCCACAGAACCACTAGTAAAACAATTTGAAACCCACCACTGCCCTTTAGGGCGCTAGTTTAACTGGCAAAGGCAGGCTTTTATACCCTTCTGGAAAGTCAAAAGGAAGTGGGGCAGTTCTCACGTCGGTTGGTGGAATGCTCCTCCACAGGGATGGGACCACAGCAGAAAAGGCACTTCTCCTTAGCCCGGCCCTGCTTCAGTTCCTCAGTAGACAGGATCTGTAGCAGGCCATTTCTGCTGGCATGAATGGGGTGAGCTTGTCCCATTGGGGAGAGACAGCTACTCCGATACCCTGGACACAAGCCATGTAAGGCTTTAAAAGGAAAAAAAACAACACCTTAGTTCTTCTTACTTCAACAGTCTTACATCTGAATAGAATAGAATAGAATAGAATAGAATAGAATAGAATAGAATAGAATTGAATTGAATTGAATTGAATTGAATTGAATTCTTTTTTGGCCAAGTGTGATTGGACACACAAGGAATTTGTCTTTGGTGCATAAGCTCTCAGTGTACATAAGAAAAAATAAAATATATTCATCAAGAATATAAACAATGATCTTTCATTTCTGGACTGGCAAAATCTGTTCTCAACCTGTATTACTGCTGAAGACCACTATAGAGTTTTCCTACTCGAAATCAACAGAGTCATCGAACTATACGTACCACAAACTACCACCAAGATCAGGAAAAGCAAACTACCCATATCAATAAAAAAGCTTCAATCTAAAAAAAGATCCCTTTGGAAAAGAAACAAAAAGGGCTATGTAGCTAATTTTAAAAATCGCTACAGAACTATATGCAACCAAATAAAAACTGAATGCACAAATTACCACACCAAGCAAGAAGAGGATCTTCTGCGCACTAATTCCAGTCGTGCCTTCTATAATTTTGTCAACAACAAGCTTAAAAACTCTAGATGCATGCCACCACTAAAAGATTCTGATGGCAATGTATACAATGATGAAGTAACTAGAGCAAACCTCTTTAACAAATTCTTTGCATCAGTTTTTGTCAACAGTGATGGCACTCATCCCACATTTCCTAATTGTACAAGCAATGAGCATGACAACTTAACTAATGTTGATTTTACAGAAGAAAATGTTGGTAAAGCTCTAAGTAAATTGAAGCCATCTCTATCCATTGGACCTGATGGACTTTGTGCTTACTTTTTAAAAAACTCTAGATGCATGCCACCACTAAAAGATCCTGATGGCAATGAATACAATGATGAAGAATCTAGAGCAAATCTCTTTAAGAAATTCTTTGCATCAGTTTTTGTCAACAGTGATGGCACTCATCCCACATTTCCTAATTGTACAAGCAATGAGCATGACAACTTAACTAATGTTGATTTTACAGAAGAAAATGTTGGTAAAGCTCTAAGTAAATTGAAGCCATCTCTATCCATTGGACCTGATGGACTTTGTGCTTACTTTTTAAAAAAACTCTCTAGTAATCTAGCAGAACCCCTAAGTATAATCTTTAATATAGCTATTACAACCAGTTCCCTTCCCAGTCTCTGGACACTAGCCACAGTCATTCCAGTTTTCAAAAAAGGCGACCCCAGCTTAGTTGATAATTATAGACCAATCTCCCTATGTTGCGTCGCCTGCAAGGTTATGGAATCCATCATCAACCAATCCATTACCTTACACTTAGAAATACACAACCTTCTCTCAAATAAACAATTTGGCTTCAGGAAAAAATTATCTTGCAATTTACAACTTCTCCACTGTAAAAACCTATGGACTACAAATCTTGATCTAGGTAAATCAATAGATGCAATATACATAGACTTCTGCAAAGCTTTTGACTCAGTAGTACATGATAAACTTCTCCTAAAATTAAAATCCTATGGCATTTCAGGACCCTTACACCACTGGATATCTGCTTTTTTGTCAAACAGACAACAAATAGTTAAAATTGGTAATGCTCTTTCAAATCCTGTTCCTGTCAAGAGTGGTGTTCCTCAAGGCAGCGTTCTTGGACCTACTCTCTTTATAATATACATAAATGATCTTTGTATTCATATCTCAAGTAACTGTGTTCTCTTTGCTGATGATGTCAAACTTTTCAACACCACTGACAATGCATCCACAATTCAAAAGGACCTTGATCATCTATCTGCCTCGTCTAAAATTTGGCAACTACAAATTTCAACCAGTAAATGCTCAGTCTTGCACATTGGAAGAAAGAACCCAATCACAAAGTACATGCTTGATGGACATTGCCTCGCAGATGACCCCCACCCAGTCAAAGACCTTGGAGTTTTTACATCTAACGATTTAAGTTCCAAAGCCCACTGCAACTATATAGCTAAGAAGGCTCTAAGAGTTGTCAACTTAATTTTACGTAGCTTCTTTTCAAAAAACACCACGCTACTGACCAGAGCATATAAAACATTTGTTAGGCCAATTCTTGATTACTGCTCTCCTGTCTGGAACCCTTACCATATATCTGACATCAACACAGCTGAGCGTGTCCAAAGGTATTTTACGAGAAGAATTCTCCATTCCTCTGAAACTAATAAAATTACCTTATTCCACCAGACTTGATATCTTGGGTCTAGAAAACTTGGAACTTCGTCGCCTTCGACTGGATCTGGGTTTAGCATATAAAATCATCCGTTGTAATGTCCTTCCTGTCAATGACTTTTTTAGTTTCAATAACAATATCACAAGAGCTACTAACAGATTTAAACTCAATGTCAACTGCTCCAGTTTAGATTGCAGAAAACACGATTTCTGTAACAGAATTGTATATACTTGGAATGCATTACCTGACTCTGTGGTTTCTTCTCATAACCCCAAAGGTTTCACTCAAAAACTGTCCACGGTTGACCTCACCACTTTCCTAAGAGGACTCTAAGGGGCGTGCATAAGAGCACAAACGTGCCTACCGTTCCTGTCCTACTGTTTCTTCCCCTATGTATATATATGTTTTTAGTATCTCGTTTCTCCTCATGTATACGTTCATATATTATATAACCCTTTATGCAACGCTTATATATATATATTGTTATATTGTTATGACAAATAAATAAATAAATAAATAATTAAATAAATAAATAAATAAATAAATAAATAAATAAATAAAATAGAATAATAAGTAGAACACTTAGTGATAGTCATAATAAGCAATCAAATCATACTAGGAAACAATAAAAACAACATAAGTTGTAAAGATACAAGCAACATGGATATAGCCATAAGTGGGAAGAGATAGGTACTAGTAAGGATGAGAAGAAGAATAGCAATACAATTTTAGTACTTAATTTGACAGTGTTGTGGGAATTAGTTGTTTAGCAGAGTGATGTCATTCAGGAAAATAACTGTCCTTGTGTCTTGTTGTTCTGGTGTGCAGAGCCCTATAGCATCATTTTGAGTGTAGAAGTTGAAACAGTTTATATAGACATGCATAGATTATATTCCAATTCAATGTTTCTTAACCTTTGCAACTTTAAGATGTATGGGCTGGGGAATTCTGGTAGTTGAAGTCCGCACATCTTAATGTTGTCAAGATGGACAAACGCTGATCTAAGATCTAAATGGGCAGTGGGAGCAGCAAAATGATCGCCCTCCACATTTAATGAGTAAAATTTTGCACTTCCAGCATTAGCTGTGCTGACTGACACTACTGGGAATTCTAACCAAGGTTCCTTTCCTCCTTTCTTTGTGATGCCGTGACTCAGTATCCCCATCAGAATGGACTGTTGCCTGGCCTCCTCCCAGCCATGTATGAATTTCACTGCTTTGCAGCTCTCCCTTTCAACCCTTATCAGACAGAGCAAGCAAGGATGGAATTGCCAGTGTCTTGTTAGTTTTTTTTTCTTTCTCTTTTAAACAAGGCTGCAAAAATTGTTGGTCACTGGCTGTATATTCCTTCCCTTATGAGTATAGTGGAGGGCAAAGGGATTTCAATTGCTACAGAACTACTGCTCAAGGCGGTAGCAGTGATTTTTGCTGAAAGTGCCTGTAGAATTTGAAAATCTGCATCTTTGAAAAGCAGCATCGCATCACTGCTTTCTCTGGAACTTGTGTGCTTATTCAGAGTAGCAGATTTCCCCCTACCAAAGTGCCCAACAAAGTACTCTTCACAGCCTCTGGCAGAAGCTTCTAATTGGTAGTAGGGTGGAGTAACAGTTTCCAACTGATCCTTCTAGTCTAATGACCATATAGTTATTTTGAAGAACAGCATCCAACACTGGGTTTTTAAAAAGATTGGACAACCATCTGCCTGAAATGATACAGGGTTGCCTGCTTGAGCAGGGGGGGTTGGACTAGAAGACCTCCAAAGTCCCTTACAACTCAGTTATTCTGTTATTCACCACAACAACTTCCAGCCTTAATGGAGTCAAACACAGTTGGACTCCTCGTCCATTATTGTGAAAGACAGGTACAAATGAAATGTGAATTTCAGGATAATAACCTTGGATTGCCAATTGAATTCCCAGTTCAGTTGAGAAAATCTTGGGAATATTGGGGAAAATGCTTGTTCAATTATCTGATTCAGGATTCAAGAGCTGGACATTTGCTGATGGGTAATGGAGTTCTTTGGAAATCTACTTCCAGGCCACTGCACTTGTAACAAGAAGACAATTCTGCATATTCTTAATTAAGAAACAAAATAAGATCTGAAATCTGGGAAGAAAAAAACAACATTCAGAAAAAGTTAAGATTCACCGAATACAAAGAAATTTTAATACTGTATGATAATTGTCTAGTTTCTTTTTTTCTTCATGCAATTATCACAGTAAGGAACACAGTCAGGAGAAAACTCCAGAGTGAGCTTCTTCTATCTATTTTCAAAGAAAAGATAACGAGTTGATCACCAGTGTTAGCATTCATACTTCCTTCGTTAAAAAATCTTACTGTTTTTGTTAATCTCCCCCTCCATTAAATCCTGCATTTTTGTTTGCCAAAATTATTCATGTGTTAAACTAAAAGACTTGGCTGTGGTACTCATCCCATCTGCCTTTCCCTCTGCGGAAAAAGTATTATTTAACTTAAGGTGGCAGTTATGTAATTTAGTTCTTATGTTCCATTATTAATGAATTTTATCATGAAATATTTAGGCTCTTCCCCTGTACTGCCTTTCACAGCCTTGGCTGTAATTATGTCAGCTCAGATTTTCTTCTTTTTTTGAAGAGGTATTTATTAGCAAATCTGTCCTCTGTGGCTCTGTCACTCGATGTTTAAATGGAACAATAAATTGTCCTCTTTCAGTTTAAAGTCTTTTGATATTTCAGATTTAGAGAAATTGTCTTTTCCTTTACACCTCTTCCCCACTTTACAATTAAACTTTATGGAGCTCCCATTGGCTCAGCTCAGAATCAGTCAGGCTATAAGTGTTCAAACTGAGCAGTTCCATTTTTTCTTTTCTTCTCCACTCTCTTTGGGAAAGTTGGAAAAAAACAGGAGATCCGGGGAAGCAGGAAAAGCTTGATAAAACGGATTCATGTTTACAGCCAGAACATAACTGGGTTTCCACATTGCACCAAACCTTGGCATGATTTGTTTGAGTTTTGCTCAGCGCAATGCGATTTCCGCCATTGTGGTTTGTAAATTAGGGTTGATGGATCAGCACAGAGAGGCACAAAGTCCACAGATGGTCAAACATTCATTTTGCAGCCTCAGAATCCATCTAGACTGGGTGGGAAAATGCATCAGTTTTTAAAAGGCTGAACATGTTTGTCCCATCAGTTTGGGAGGTTGCAGAAAAGACGTTTTGTGGGCCACAGACTCTGTTCTTCTGTGTTGAGTCATAAATGTCCAATTTTGAAATATCACACCCAGCACACTAAGCTAAGCCTGGTGTAGCTCCCAAAGCAATTGAAATTGATTGCTCCCAACTTAACATTATATGAGGAAACCATTATCTAATATTTTTAATAAATTAAGCCTTAGCACAGAAGTGAGCAGTCCCTAGGATACTTTCAGGTTTCAGATCCATTTTTGTAACTCCAGAATACTCCCACATGATGCCACCAAAATTTGGTAACACTGTTAAAGATTAAACCAAGAAAGGTGCCTGAACCAGATGGAGTATCAGGTTTTTATTATAAACGTTTTGAGGAAAAACGTTTACAGCCTCAACAAAATATGATGAACTATATCCAACAGGGAAGAAAGTTGCGAGTGAGCTGGAAATATAGCACCAACACTTACAGAGGGTCAAGATTTGATTTTATCAGTATTGAATAATGACTACAAGTTGTTCACAATGGTTCTAGCTGATAGACTGAAAACAATTTTGCACGAATTTATTCATGGGGATCAATGTGGGTTTTTATCTAAAAACAGTTAAAGAGCGATGTGTTAGACATTTTGAAATATTTGGACAACATAATGAAAAACAAGCCACATTGATTTTCCTAGATGCAGAGAAGGCCTTTGACAATTTGAAGAGGGCTTTCACATTCAAGGTTTTGGAAGATATAAATTTTAGGAGAATTTTATAAAATGAGTAAGATCAATTTACATTTCACCGAAAGCACAAAGAAGGATTAATGGAGATTTAGCAAAACCTACAAGATACAAAAGGAACAAGACAATGATGATCATTTCCCCCCCTTATTTTAATTCTTAAAAATGCTGAATAGAGACATAATACCAGATGAGAGGATTGGAGGGATAAAGATTAATAAAGAGACTTATAAATTAAGAGCTTTTGCAGATTATTTAGTTTCGGCTTTAGAAGATTCTTTAATGGGGAATTGAGACATTAATAGGAAAACAAAAATAATTTTGTGCATTAACGAATCTTAAGATTAATAAACAGAAGGCAAAGATGCTAACAAAAATATGGAAGTACAATGTGAGAAGTCCATCTTATTAGATAAATCTTTATACTGGTTTACTATGTTATGTGTACAATTGCACCTTGGGTATTTACCCAGGATCAAATAGAACTGATGAATAAAACAAGTTTTAAGATTGGAAAGAAGGTTAAATAGTGTGATTGTGCGGTTGCTGATGAGGGGGTGGGGGTGGGGGTGCTTGTGGGGGTGTAGGGTGAGGAGGTTGGACTGGAATCTAAACCATTTTCAAAGGAGAAGTGTAGCCTCCAGGCTCCAAAAGTGAAAGTGTTGCCTTTTCAGGCCTTTTTAACAATGTGAACCCTGCTGATAATGAAGCTCAAACCAAAGAAACAACATTGTCTAGTGTATGAAGCCAGCCTTTGTGCGCATTGCCAATCCCAGAATCACTGACTTTCAAGTATGTCTAGAGGAAAGCTGCAATTACAGTCAGGGAATGGCTAGGGGTGGGAAACTCAATCCATTTTAATTCCAGCAGGGATCTTCCTGTCTGAGCAAGCCTCGTTCCTAAGATAGCCGCTAGTCAAAATTTTCTCCTCGAAACATCTCTGCTATATGTTGAAATGTGTATCCCATGTGAATTTTGGCTCTCAGTCTGGAGTGACACAGCCCCGACTAAGATTTATTACCTTGTCTGATGTTTCTGCAAAGCTGAACCCGGAGACCATCTTTCTGATAATTGTTCCATGAATGATAATCTACCATGTAACCTTTCTAAATGGTGTTATCGCTGCCCTGTCACTTGGTTTCCGAGATGCTCATTCTCACTCCTATTTGCACACACAGATGAAGCTCAATGGGTCCCTAATTGCATACTTGACTTAATTAACATGCAATTAGTTTAATGAATAGTTTAACCTCATTATGTAGTTACTCATCTTTATCTGTGGGATAAGCTGGTGCCCAGCTTTGGTCTGTTAGGAAGACAAACCAAATGAGGCTTCTGTTCGTCAACTGCTTCTGAAGATCTGCTGTGCTGCTTTCATTCATGTTTCTTGTAGAGGTGATGAAAAGAAAGTGAAAAGAGATAGGCGGAAAAATACTGTACATAAATCCACTGCTCGCTCTATCTTCACCCAATATGGATCGTTATGTACAACCATTTGTTCAGCGACTATTTGAAGTTGCAATGACACTGAAAAAGGTGATTTATGACCTGCAATGGAAATTATGGCCCCATTTGTGGTCCTAAGTCAAGGACTACCTCTAAACATAACAGCATACCTCTTATAGGCATTTTTACGATTAAATGTCTGTATTAACTGAGGAAGTGACTTTTATATATTTTTAGATCCTGACCATGCCATCAATTAATATATCTTATTGCTGGTAATGTTTTAAGCAACCAGAGAATCCAGATTATCTGGTGGAATAAAAATGTGATTTAAATATACATTTAATTCAGAGGGAATAAGCCTCCACATGTATGATGTATGCCTACAAAGTTAAATAGTTTGGGGAGAAGATCCTATATGTTATCAACATAACAGTTTAAAAAAAATGGAGAACTTTCTTTTCTTTATTTTATTTTATTTGTAGGCGATAAATATTTCTTGCTAGATCTGCATTGGATTCTGTTTCTATAGCCACAAAATTACAGGGAAAAGTTTGGAATTTGATTTCATCAAATAAATTGCTCCAATTTATTTATTTTGCTCCAAAAAGGGACCAATTATTGAGGGACCAAAACTATGAAAATTAATTCACGAATACTTTTCATTGCATTTCAAGGGCTGAGCAAACATTCAATTATCAGTATGATTGCCAATGAGACAAAAATCATTGCTGATTTTCTTTTATTTCCAGATGAATACATTGCTCCTTGTTTCTATTTATTGATATATTATTTAAATATCTGTAATTTAAAATTTAGTATTTATTTCAAGATCCTCCCCATTGTCTGGCTCCAAAGTGCAGTTTGCACAATCCCCAAATGGCTTTTTCTGGGATAGATGGTGCTTATAGAAGGGGAAAGTTGCATGATGGAGTACAGCGAAGTGGCATTTCCCAGAAAGGAGAGAGCAATTTCAGGAAGGCGGGGGTGGAGAAGAGAAGAGGAAACACAGCCTGGATCTGGAGTCAGAGGAGGAGAGCTGGGATATCCAGTCTCTAGAATCCCCCAGAGAATGTCCATTGGGGTGGGAATAGTAAACGTTTAGTCTGGCAAGATTCTGTCTATTTGTGCAAGCAAACAAAGAACTGAACTCTAACTGAATTGTTCTACATTTTTCTTGGGCTTGGCCTGGCATTTTCAGTTTGGTTTGACACAATATGCTTTATGCCTTGGTTAACAGGTCATGTCATGTCATGGAAGACAAAATTATTTGGCTTTTTAGTTTTCCCTGTCATGAAATCATAAGCCATAAGTGAAGTCAATTAAGTGCTATGACATTTCTAAGGAAATATACATGGGCTTTTAAGAGAAGAGGCTGTCTGCAGCTAACCCTTAAGATAGCCCTTCTTTCCAAACATGTTAATTATCATCATCTTGAGGCATTTTGGCTACGGACAGTAGAATATATAGCCTAACGTATTTTAAGGATACCAGTCGGGTATGAAATTAGCAGCCATTCATATTATTATGAATTGTGGCAAGCTGTGCCAGTCTCATCTTTTTGTGAGAGAAATTACTGGTTAAATGACCCAGGATGGATGATCAAGATCTCTTTATAGAAATTAATTGTCAGATGATGACAAGCAGAGAGTATATGAAATTGTGTTAATTTGGTTAATGTTACTTAAAATTATGAAGTGACCATTAGCTAATATAGGGCTGCTAAAGAATGGCTTGATGAGTGAGTGACCATATGAATTGAAGGATCAAATCAGATAAATTGAGATTGCAAAGAGATAGAGAAAACTCTAACTCTTTGCTGACATTGAATTGTCATCTTAATTTTTGTTGGCCACATATCATAGCGTTAGTTAATAATATGTATTATTGGGAAGGAAAAGGGAAAGAAAGAGAAGTGGGCAGAGAGCAGTTTTTATTTTGCTTTAGAGAATTTACTTTTTTTCCCCTCCCCTTTTTGAGTCTTTTCAGAACACAGCAAAGATCCCTTGAAATTTGAACTCTCTTTAAACTTGGCCTGCAAGATAATGTTTGCCTTTGTCTTCCATTTAGTTACAAGTCAAGGAGAGGATGAAAGGAAAGAAATTCATGTCCAAGTCATTCAATCGTTTTTAGCCTTTGAGCTACAATACATTTCAGTTTGTTCTTTTTTTGCTTTCAATACTCTTATTACAGAGCTACTTGTAGAAGTTATCTGGGTGGTGTTTTGCTACATGACTTGGGAATTCCTGTTATGCTAAGCAAAAACTAGAGAAAAAGTTAATGCTAACATTGGCTGTGGTTCCCACTTCTGTCTGAGTTGCGTGGGCTGACTTTGTATTTGAAATATTGAGGAAGAATCAATTTTCATATGTGATGGACTTTCTGAATCTGGTAGCCTTCCTCTATGTTTCCAGTTTAAAAGAAATAGGTCCACTGAGTTTAGTCCAGGTGGACTAAATAACACAGCTCTAGTAGTACTAAGACAGGGTTCTCCAAACTTGGCAACTTTAAGATTTGTGGACTTCAATTCCCAGAATTCCTCAGCCAACAAAGCTTTGAAATCTGGAAGTTGAAGTCCACAAGTCTTAAAGTTGCCAAGTTTGGACACCCCTGTATTAAGATATATATGGGAAATGTGCAAGAAACATAGAATAAAGAGCTGGAATTCCTCATTTAATAAGGCTAAAGTTTTATGGTAAATGTATATTTTATTATCTTAAGATACAATTAATTCAACACAATATTATTTTATGTTTATTGGATGTCCCAAAAGCCATTTAAAAAGAATTGGGTTTCAACTTCTGTGGGACAGAACCTGGAAATGCAACATTATGGAAGAGAAGTGACTCTCCCGATTTGGGTTTCTTCTGTGATTACAACATTTTGCTTTAATATTTGTAAGTTTGTTAGTATTATGTTGGCAGGAACTATATGAATATTTGGTTAAATTGTATTTGGAAAAGTTAGAGTCTATTAAAAGTATGAAGAATTCTGGATTTATTGTGCATGGCTGGCACTTAAAAAGATTACTTTTCTCTACCAATCAACTGGCTTTTTATGACTATGATGGAAAGTCTTATCATTATTAGTGGTCAAGTTATTAATTGTTTAAGGACTCAGGTTTTTTTTCTTTCATATACATTTATTTCATTATATGTTGTATGGAAGTGTGTCTATTTTTTGTGTGCTTTGTATTTTGTTAACATTTTGCTCTTGGTTTATAAAATTTAAAAGATTAAAACGATAACACAGATCTGAAAATAGTTCCATAGTATAGCTACAGTTCCATGGTATGTATGATTTATGAATATACTCTTCTTGGACTATATTGGACTATATAATCTATATATGATATAGATTATCACTAGTAGAATAGAACAGCTATAAAAAGCCCTCAGATTTACTCTCAGGTGTATATTCTGAAGCCCCAGGTTTATATGTAGAGTAGAGGTAATCATCGCATTACGACCACAATTGAGCCCAAAATTTATGTTGCTAAGTGAAACATTTGTTAAGTCAGATTGCTCCATTTTACAACTTTTCTTACCACAGTTGTTAAGTGAATCATTGCATTTGTTAACATGGTTGTTAAGTGGAATCTGATTTCCCCATTGACTTTGCTTGTCAGAAAGTTGCAAAAGGTGATCACATGACCCCAGGACATTGCAACTGTCATAAATATGAGTCAGTTCTGAGTTTTGATGATGTGACCAAGGGGATGCTGCAACAGCCGTAAGTGTAAAAAATGGTCATGAGTCACATTTTTCAGTGCCATTGAACTTTGAACGGTCACTAAAGGAACTGTTGTAAGTCAAGGACTCTAGCATGTTCTCAGAGACCCAACAGTGGCTACCAAACTGTATTTTTTTTTAACATGACAGAAGGTAGGAGCCATTAATATCTGCAGTTATCATCTGTACCATATTTAATTGATTTTTTTTTATATTTTATTTTTTTAATTTGAATTTATATCCCGCCCTTCTCCGAAGACTCAGGGTGGCTTACACTGTGTTAAGCAATAGTCTTCATCCATTTGTATATTTATATACAAAGTCAGCTTATTGCCCCCAACAATCTGGGTCCTCATTTTACCTACCTTATAAAGGATGGAAGGCTGAGTCAACCTTGGGCCTGGTGGGACTTGAACTTGCAGTAATTGCAAGCAGCTGTGTTAATAACAGACAGACTTAGTCTGCTGAGCCACCAGAGGCTGTTAAATGCAAATGAGATTATTTTATATTTGAATATTAAAAAACAAGAGGAAAATCATCTTTCTATGATGATCTCCGAGTTTTTAGAAATGAAAAAAGAATGTAAGGCATTGCTTCATCTAAGGAAGGTATCATTTCAAAATACCTTTGGAATAGACAAATGCTATAAACTTCAAATACGTAGGTCACTTTCTAGAAGGTGGTAAATGAGATTTATAGAAAGAGTGGAGTCGTGAATCCTCAGATATTCAAATTTGACAGCCACATTTCATCCATTAATTTTACATAATTTATTCAACCTTGTTTTGTTTTCAATTGGATATGATCCTTGGACTCCTGTTTTACACAAAAAGAGGCAGTGGTGGTTTCCCAGCAGAGTCTTTCAAGATCACAATGGTGCATCTCATTACAACACTGCTAAATGGAATGCAAACCTTCTATTTCACAAAATAAAGGTTTGGATTATATTTAAAATTATTTTGAAAGAACAAATTGGTTGCAGAGCTGGTATTCAACATCAGACCATTTGTTCACACTAACTCACCTGTTTAATACAGGCTCCAGTCACAAGATGGTCAGTCAATTCCTATCACAAGCACATGAATCAACAACACTCAATTGATCTGACAAAAGCAGACCCTGCACTTGCAGGGAAAAAGCTAGGAAGACAAAGACCAGGGGAGACATAATAGCCGTCTTCCAATATTTGAGGGGTTGCCAAAGAGAGGAAGGGGTCAAGCTATTTTCTAAAGTACCTGAAGGCCAGACAAGGAATAATGGATGGAAACAGAACAAGGAGAGATTTAACCTGGAAATAAAGAGAAACTTTCTGATAGTGAGAACAATCAACCAGTGGAACAGCTTGCCTTTCATCGCTTGAAATTTTCAAGAAGGGATTGAACTGCCATTTGTCAGAAATGGTGTAGGCCATCGCGTGCCAAGAGGGGGAGCAGGGGTTGCAATAATTCTATACACCCCTCCCCCACACATGCACACACGACACCACCACCCCGCTCCTCGCACGTGATGGCCCGGTAGGCCTGTTTTTTTGTCTCACCTGGCTCCAGAGTCTTTCTAGGAGTTGGGGGAGGGGCAAAACGGGACCAGAAATTGGCAAATGGGCCATTTTTGGCCTCTGGAGGACCTCTGGGGGGGAGGCCATTTTCGCCCCCCCAACTCCTAGAGAGGCTCTGGAGCCAGGTGAGAGAAAAAACAGGCCTCACCCCACCCCAGGCCCTTCGGAGGCAGGAAACAGCCTGTTTCCCTACTTCTGGTGGGCCCAAAAGGCCCGAAAATCAGCTGGCCAGCATGCGCATGCGCACCGGGGTTGAGCTTCCATGCCCACTGATATGGCTACATGTGCCACCTGTGGCACACGTGCCATAGATTTGCCATCACAGGTATAGGGTCTCCTGCCTGGCGGGGTGGGTGGACTAGATTACTTCCAACTCTGTTAATCTATTAAATAATGCAGTGTTGCATTGTTGAGTTTCATGGTTCATTTGATACCATTGCCAGCAATAGGACTGAACTAAATTCCCAATTCTACTATTGATTAGTACTTCCTAGTTTTAGTGAAACAGTTATATGCATATTCTAATACAAAAGTGAAGCTTTCATTTAATGATCTGTTTGACAATATTCCATTTTCATTTAGTTGTAAATATGATTGTGTCCTTCCACCTCTGCAATTTATTTATAAATAGTATTACTGTATTTCTCTCCTGTCAAAATATGTGATAGAAGACTTGTTTTATTACTTTGTACTGATGATATGATTTTCATGTCTTATATCCAGATTTGTTTGCATAGATTATTAGGTCTTGCTCATTATTGTCATGGAAACTCACCAGAGATTAATTATTATAAAAAAAAAATCAAAAGTTGTGGTCTGTAGTATGCTTAAACTGTAATACATCATTACCTAGGTTTATTATTTTTGCCATCTGGAAATCTGCTTGTTCATTATGAGGCCCTAAAGTTAAAAGTTAATCAACATAAATTACATTTAAGTACATGAAAGGAAGTTATCAGATCCATTCAATCCTTCATTTAATAAGAACAAAGTTGTTTCCATTTACTTTATTTTATGTGGCTAATATGCAGTTCTAATCAAGTCTAACACTGAGTGATTTCCTGACCTCCAAAACACTGATTTTAAATATATAACAGTATATATTTATAATGTATATTTCAAAATAAACAATGCATTCCATTGGGATTTTATTGTAATAAAATGATAGTGTAATAACATTCCATGCACCAAAGAAAAACCATAAGATCAGCCTCTTTAGAATGACCTCTTCAGCCCCCAATGACCTGCAGAAATTGCCAGTTTTTAATAATTTAATAAATGAGGTGCAGTGGCTCAGTGGCTTAATGGTGTTGGAAGTGATCTTTGTTCCAGCAGTTCAAATTCTAGTACCATGTGGTGAGGTGAGCTCCCATCAGTTGCCTCAGCTTCTAGCAGTTTGAAATTATGTTATATGCAAGTAGATAAACAGGTACCTTCAGTGGGAAGACGAGCCAGTGCTTCATGCAGATGGTCCAAACCTTGCTGGTGCTGGACCTTTCCCATTTGCAAAACAACTTGGGTGGAGGGAAAAAGCCCTGGATTTGACTTTCTTTCTTGTGCAGAGCTAGCTCACCCCCTGTGGTGCAGCTTGAAAGCACATAAGTGTGAACAAAACAAGCTAGCAGTCTTAGACAGCCAAACTGCTACTTTGTATTAGCATTATAGCCTTCTGACTAATGTAACATCACCATATGCTAAATAAATAAATAAATAAATAAATAAATAAATAAATAAATAAATAAATAAATAAATAAATAAATAAATAAATAAATAAATAAATAAATAAATAAATAAATAATAACAACTTACTTACTTACTTACTTATTTACTTCAAGGAAACCTAACATGGACTGATGTCGGGGGAACATTAATAACAATGATTCAGAAAAGAAGAACATCAACTGAGGTGCCCTGAGCCTAGGATCCCTGCAGATGACATTCTTTAAAGATGGACCCATGGAGAGTGTCCTCTTCTAGAACTCATCAGAGACACAAAGATCATGGAGAGAAGGAGGTCCTGCAGATATCTAGGTCCAGAGCTATGAAGGCTGCAAAGGTGACAACTAACTCCTTGAATTATGCCCAGATATATCTTGACTAAGAAGTATCTTTTTTTAGAAATTACATATTTGCACTGTAGACAGGAATGCCATCTGAATTTCTAGCACCTCATATGCATGGACCTATGGAAGATCATTCCTAAAACAGGTCCATGTTCCCAGTTATGCCATATATCCACTAATTGATACCTTACACTCGGGGAATATCTCCTTTTGTGTCATTCTACTACATACTGTTAATACATTTTTCTCTTCTTGCTTTACAATGAATATTGTGAGTTTTAAGCCTCAGTGAGACAGAAATTATGCCTAAATATGTTTCTTAATCCACAGTTGACTATTCTCTAGACAAAAGATAATTTCATACTCAACTTAGCAAGTTTTCTCGGCTTATATCTTGATCAGCTTTTTTTAAATACTGTTTAGCAATTCATGAAATGGCTAATCTTTATTCATTCAGTACTTATATTTAAGTATCTGTGCATTGCTTTTCCTTTAAGGAAAAAAGTGCAAGGCATCTAATAATCATTAAAGTTTAACAAGAAAAAAAGAAAATTTAGAATCTTATAGCAAGATAAAAATTAGAAGTAATGCATCAACGTGCCAAGAAAATTGCTGACAGAAAGAAATCAATAAGAACTAGTACTAAAGCACTACATGGTTAAAAACGTACAGCAAAATGCTGGAGCCACCTTCTGAACAAATAAATCACACCAGAAGTTGCCATGTCTCTGCCATTGATGACAAAATTCTAGTCTGCATTGTCTTTAATTTTTACCAGTATTCACAGAGGAAAAGAAGTCCTTGAAGGATTTGTCCCATACCTCCTCTAGGAATAACCCTTTAGGTATCTAAAACCTGGCTTTCTCAGAGTTTCTCAGGGCAGTACTAGTATTTCACATTGGGTGCGAAAGAAACTGTTGTAAAATTAATGTGATGTGCTCTGAGTGGCACCTGCTTGCAAGTCTCTGGTATAGTTATGTGTTCTAGCAATAGCGGTTTATTAACTGATTAATCTTATGAGCGTATCGAAGAAAATAAAATAAAAGTAAAGTACAACATCTAATTCCAGGCTAAAATAGATAAAAGAAAATGTAATAATAAGATAAATGTGTGTGATGAATACAAAGAGTCAGAATTCAGATAAATTCTTAATTGAACTGCTTTGTCTATAAACTTATTAGCTCTGCTCACAATGTATACATTACAGTTCAGGACAAAATAAGACAATCTGTGGTCCATGTCCCAGAAGGCTGTTCTCTGAAGTAGGAATGTTAAATATCTAAGGCTACAAGGGGCATAGAGTTTGCAGTTAAGCACAACATAAACAATATCTTCGCTGGCAGAGGAACTGCATTTAGATATCCTGTCATGATACAGCAGGTGACAGACGTGCCCTTATTTGGCCATGGAATCCAACAAACTCAAATCTTCCTCTAGAACAGTGGTTCTCAACCTTTATAGTGCTACGACCCCTTTAATATAATTCCCCACAATGTGGCGACCCCAACCGCAGAAGGGGGAAAAAGCGGCAAATTGTGTTTTTTTTTATTTATCACGCCTGAAGCCGTATTGGCTAGCAATCTGAACTCTTGTGATTGCCTTGAGGATGGAGGCATTAAAGCGGAGACTCCTCCCCTATTAAGTTTATCGCGCCTGAAGCCAGATTAGGCTAGCGATTGGGAGTGATTGCAGCTGGCTTGAGAGGGAGACATCAGAGCAAAGATTTCTCTCTTTTTTAATTCATCGCGCCTGAAGCCAAATTCGGCTAGCGATTTGAAGAGCCTGCAGCTGGCTTGTGGAGTCAACCATTGGAGCGCGATTCTTCGACTCGCAAGTATACTTCCCATATTTCCGATGGTCTTAGGCGACCCCTGGCAAATCGTCATTTGACCCCCAACGGGGTCGCGACCCACAGGTTGAGAACCGCTGCTCTAGAATAGGCCCTTCTTAAGAATCACAACAAGCTTATTGACAGGTATTGTAAGGCCCGGCCTCTCCCCCTTATTCAAGAAAGTAAAGACTCTTGAAACTTGGCATTTCAAAAGGAACCTTTTATTGAATAGAGGTGATAGCAGGACGAAAAGAAAGTAGGCTCTGAGGGCCCTCAGGCCATGCAGTTAGAATAAAGGAATTAGAAACCCCTCCCAACAGTCCGATATGGATTCAGCCAATCCACAGGTGCAAAGATATTATAGTATCGGCCGCTCTGAGAAAGTGATAAGGGAACTTTCTCAGGGTCATCTTTTCGCTGGCTCTCGAGCGATGAAATCCACCTTACATTCCCCAAAAGGTGAAAAAATGCTAAGCTGCTTAGGCGCCAGGCTAGAAGGTATAAATTGCAGGATACAGGATATATCGGGGAGAAAGCCATAAAGTATGAATGCAATAATAAATGCAAGGGTCCCCCTCTTCCCCCTTGAGAAATGGCAGATTCACAGATCAGACAGGTATTTTTGAAATTGGAAAATGGTTTTGTTCTTAGCCAGATGATTTAAAGATCTATTGTTTGCCAATAACTCCATGCCTGTTTTGGCACTGATATCTAGGACTCTGTTTACAAATTTCCTTTGCCTTGGTAGCAGTTGAGAGTAAACAAAAACAACAACAGCAACAGCAGTAACAACAACAACAACAGAGTTGGAAGGGACCTTGGAGGTCTTCTAGTCCAACCCTCTGCCCAGGCAGGAAACATTATACCATTTCAGACAAATGGTTATCCAACATCCTCTTAAAAATCTCCAGTGTTGAAACATTCACAACTTCTTCAGGCAAGTTGTTCCACTTATTAATTGCTCTAACTGTCAGGAAATTTCTCTTTAGTTCTAAGTTGCTTCTCTCCTTGATTAGTTTCCATCCATTGCTTCTTGTTCTACCCTCAGGTGCTTTGGAGAATAGTTTGACTCCCTCTTCTTTGTGGCAACCCCTGAGATATTGGAACACTGCTATCATGTCTCCCCTAGTCCTTCTTTTCATTAAACTAGACATACCCAGTTCCTGCAATCGTTCATATGTTTTAGCCTCCAGTCCCCTAATCATCTTTGTTGCTCTTCCCTGCACTTTTTCTAGAGTCTCAACATCATTTTTACATCGTGGTGACCAAAACTGAATGCAATATTCCAAGTGTGGCCTTACCAAGACATTATAAAGTGGTATTAACCCTTCATGTTATCTTGATTCTATCCCTCTGTTTATGCAGCCCAGAACTATGTTGGCTTTTTTGGCAGCTGCTGCACACTGCTGGCATATTGGATGAAAAACTGTGGTTGTGAAATAACTTTGGTAAACTTTACCCAGGAGGTGGCCTGAACTTATCTGTTCAACTAAACTTATTTTGGCTAACTTATTAGGGTCCCCTGAATGGTTCCAACAGATAGACCGTGTCGTGCCTTTGCGGCCTCTGACCCGGCGTAGATCCCAACCGGCTCCTTGGTTCTCCGAGGAGCTGAGGGGGATGAAACGCCGGAGAAGACGCCTAGAGAGTTCCTGGAGGTCCAGCCGTTCAGAGGCTGATCGGACACTAGTTAGATCCTATACTAGGACCTACCTAGTGGCATTGAGGGAAGCGAGGCGCTACGCCTCCCTCATTGCGTCGGCAGATAACCGCCCAGCTGCCCTGTTTCGGGTGACCCGCTCCCTCCTTCACCAGGGGGAGCGGGATGACCCGTTGCAGGGACGTGCTGAGGAGGTTAACGGTTATCTATACGATAAAATCGTTCAGCTTAAGGACGGCCTGGACCAAAATTGTGGCGATTCGGATGGGGCGTCTGAGGGCGGTCTTGGTGATGTTGTTTGGGATGAGTTTGACCCTGTGACTCCCGAGGACATGGACAGGTTGCTGGGTAGATTGAATGCCACCACGTGTTTACTGGACCCGTGCCCCTCCTGGCTGGTGCTGGCCACCAGGAGGTGGCCTGAACTTATCTGTTCAACTAAACTTATTTTGGCTAACTTATTAGGGTCCCTGAATGGTTCCAACAGATAGACCGTGTCGTGCCTTTGCCTCTGACCCGAGATCCCAACCGGCTCCTTGGTTCTCCGAGGAGCTGAGGGGATGAAACGCCGGAGAAGACGCCTAGAGAGTTCCTGGAGGTCCAGCCGCTCAGAGGTTGATCGGACACTAGTTAGATCCTATACTAGACCTACCTAGTGGCACTGAGGGAAGCGAGGCGCTACGCCTCCCTCATTGCGTCGGCAGATAACCGCCCAGCTGCCCTGTTTCGGGTGACACGCTCCCTCCTTCACCAGGGGGAGTGGGATGACCCGTGCAGGGACGTGCTGAGGAGTTTAACGGTTATCTATACGATAAAATCGTTCAGCTTAGGGACGGTCTGGACCAAAATTGTGGCGATTCGGATGGGGCGTCTGAGGGCGGTCTTGGTGATGTTGTTTGGGATGAGTTTGACCCTGTGACTCCCGAGGACATGGACAGGTTGCTGGGTAGATTGAATGCCACCACGTGTTTACTGGACCCGTGCCCTCCTGGCTGGTGCTGGCCACTCAGGAGGTGACACGAGGCTGGCTCCAGGGATTACGAGTGCTTCCTTGTTGGAGGGAGTCTTCCGCCGCCTTGAAAGAGGCGGTGGTGAGGCCCTCCTCAAGAAGCCTTCCTGACCCGCTGTTTTAGGTAATTATCGTCGTCTCCAACCCGCACGCGAAGGTTGTAGAGAGTATGGTGGCATATCAGTTTCCTGCACCTGGAGGAAACTGTCTATCTGACCCGCTCCAGTCCGGCTTCAGGCCTGGTTTCAGCACGGAGACGGCTTTGGTCGCGTTGGTGGATGATCTCTGGAGGGCCAGGGTTAGGGGTTGTTCCTCTGCCCTGGTCCTATTAGACCTCTCAGCGGCTTTCGATACCATCGACCATGGGATCCTGCTGCGCCGGTTGGGGGGATTGGGAGTGGAGGCACCGCTTATCGGTGGTTCTCCTCCTATCTCTCCGACCGTCGCAGACGGTGTTGACGGGGGCAGAGGTCACCCCGGCGCCTCACTTGTGGGGGCCGCGGGGGTTCGATTCTCTCGCCCCTTCTGTTCAACATCTATATGAAGCCGCTGGGTGAGATCATCAGTGGTTTCGGTGTGAGGTACCAGCTGTACGCTGATGACACCCAGCTGTACTTTTCCACACCGGGCCACCCCAATGAAGCTATCGAAGTGCTGTCCCGGTGTTTGGAAGCCGACGGGTCTGGATGGGGAGAAACAGCCCCAACCACAATCCCCCCAAGACAGAGTGGCTGTGGATGCCGGCACCCCGGTACAGTCAGCTGAGTCCGCGGCTGACTGTCGGGAGCGAGTCATTGGCCCCGATGGAGAGGGTGCGCAATTTGGGCGTTCTCCTGGATGAACGGCTGTCTTTTGATGAACACCTGACGGCCGTCTCAGGATATATCGGGAGAAAGCCATAAAGTATGAATGCAATAATAAATGCAAGGGTCCCCCTCTTCCCCCTTGAGAAATGGCAGATTCACAGATCAGACAGGTATTTTTGAAATTGGAAAATGGTTTTGTTCTTAGCCAGATGATTTAAAGATCTATTGTTTGCCAATAACTCCATGCCTGTTTTGGCACTGATATCTAGGACTCTGTTTACAAATTTCCTTTGCCTTGGTAGCAGTTGAGAGTAAACAAAAACAACAACAGCAACAGCAGTAACAAAAACAACAACAGAGTTGGAAGGGACCTTGGAGGTCTTCTAGTCCAACCCTCTGCCCAGGCAGGAAACATTATACCATTTCAGACAAATGGTTATCCAACATCCTCTTAAAAATCTCCAGTGTTGAAACATTCACAACTTCTTCAGGCAAGTTGTTCCACTTATTAATTGCTCTAACTGTCAGGAAATTTCTCTTTAGTTCTAAGTTGCTTCTCTCCTTGATTAGTTTCCATCCATTGCTTCTTGTTCTACCCTCAGGTGCTTTGGAGAATAGTTTGACTCCCTCTTCTTTGTGGCAACCCCTGAGATATTGGAACACTGCTATCATGTCTCCCCTAGTCCTTCTTTTCATTAAACTAGACATACCCAGTTCCTGCAATCGTTCTTCATATGTTTTAGCCTCCAGTCCCCTAATCATCTTTGTTGCTCTTCCCTGCACTTTTTCTAGAGTCTCAACATCATTTTTACATCGTGGTGACCAAAACTGAATGCAATATTCCAAGTGTGGCCTTACCAAGACATTATAAAGTGGTATTAACCGTTCATGTTATCTTGATTCTATCCCTCTGTTTATGCAGCCCAGAACTATGTTGGCTTTTTTGGCAGCTGCTGCACACTGCTGGCATATTGGATGAAAAACTGTGGTTGTGAAATAACTTTGGTAAACTTTACCCAGGAGGTGGCCTGAACTTATCTGTTCAACTAAACTTATTTTGGCTAACTTATTAGGGTCCCCTGAATGGTTCCAACAGATAAAAACTTTAATTATTTGATGGCTGTGAATGGAGTGGATACCTGTTTTTGTTTTGACTGCCGAGAGTGGTGTGTTCTTGTCAGTTCCCAGTATTTTTCTTAAAAACTGGACTTGTTCAGGTGAGGTGGCATTTGTAGGGCCCCACAATTCCCCACCATAGATCAGCATCAGGATTATTTTTGCCGGAAATATTCAACTGTTGTAGATCTGGGTTCATAGATTGTACATAGATTGTACTATCCATAAGGTAGCAGTCAGAGACATAATTGTGGTTTTAAATGCAATTTAATGTTTTAGATAGCTATGTGGGAAGTAATACTGCCAATACTGCCATCAGACATACCAAGAGAGAGTGAAAGAATGTTCTGTTATATTCATAGTTCTTGCTATTGCCTCCCTGCTGGTTTCAATGTTGGGAAGGGCACTAAGCTGCCCAGCTCTCTCTGTGGAAACTCACTTCTATGAGCTTTCTTTCTCTCTGTGGGAATCCTTGCAGAGAGAGCAATGGACATCAAAGATCCTTACAAAAAAATCTTCAGCAAAATGCCACTGGAAAGTGAAGAAGAAAGCTAGCACTGTTTCCTCCAGGCTACATTTGTTGTTATTATTGTTGTTTTTGTGTCAGCAAGGTTAACCAGAGAAACAGAGTGGAAAGTGAGATTATTGGGAACAGCTGCAGATGGATTTTCAAAGCTTTCTCCAACACTTTACAGAATAACAAACATTAATGACACTATGCATGGTGCTACTTCGTTGACCCTAAAATGACTTTGTATTGAGTGAGGAATCACATACACAGAAACTGAATGAGGGACTTCTGTTGTTTTTTTTAAAGTATTATTTTCTCTTCCTCTTTAACCCATGACTAGTAAATAAATAATCATCACAAATGCAGGCCTGGATCGATTCAGAACCTGGACTTAAAATCCAATATTACGCATTGTGAAAGGTATTATTCTAAGACAATGGTGCACCAAAACTTTAAGCTGTGTTGCCTGTGATTCAGAAAATTAATATAAAATCAAGAATTAATAGTTATTGGTGACTTATTTCTCCATTAATTTATCATTTCCTTTCTGTCTAAATTTGTAGCCATCACATCTGGTGGCAGTGAGAGAGACTGACTGCTTCAAAGTCACCCAGCTGGCTTTCATGCCTAAAGTGGGATTAGAACTCACGGTCTACTCATTTCTAGCCTGGTGCCTTAACCACTAGACAAAACTGCCTTTTTATTTTATAATTCATTTATAACTTATCAGGTCCCAGCCTGCTACTTTTCTACCTGCTTCATTAGTTCGCTGCTTCATCTATTTCACCTGGGAGTCATCTTGAGGTGAGATCCATCTCTTATTACATCTTATAAGTTTTCGTGCTGGGATTTCCCTACATATTACGTAAATTACAATCCTACAGAACAATTCTTTTTGCTTCGAAAACTTGCTTTAAATCAAGGGTGTCAAACTTGTAGCCTTTTGGGCCAGATGCATCACAAGCTGGCCCCGCCCCTGCCTGGTTTAGCAAAGGGGGGGAAAGTCTCAATACGTCATGGGACAATGCTTTGACAACGCAGGTTTGTGCACATGTTCATAAGCATGGCACAAGGTACTTCATAGACATAGGAATCAACAATAGTGCAGCAATATATATGAAACTACATAACAATCCTGGTAACTTGTCACTATGTAAGTCTTCTTTAGAGATTTTTTCCCCCACTATCATAAAATCTAATCTACAAGTACTACCCAGGTTCAATGCATTTAAGTCTTTCAAGGTCAGCCAAGTGCTGCCACCTGCTGTGAATGTTTCCATTCTATACAGTAAATTTTATACACTTGTCTCACACACTCAGATCCTCTCTCTCTCTTTGCACATTTATCAGCTGAACAGCTCTATTAGCATTTGGTTCTTCACAGTCCTAGTCCCATCACACTGGTTTTCTTATTCAATTAAATCGGAAGGGACGTGATCATGGGGAGATGTTTTCAGGGAGCCATGTCAGCTATGGAGGCTACAAAATCCTGCAGAGACAGGTGACAGAAGAGAAAAGATAGACCCATCAGCTGTGGCACTTTGCAACAGTTAAGCAAGCTCATCAAAATACTGCTCTGAAATTTGGCATCTTGACACAGAAGAGATTCAGTAGCTAGTTTGGCAGAGAGAAAAACTTTCCGGAGACTGGCAGGGAAACGTGGACAAGGCATTTGAAGGAGTTAAGGGCCTCTTTCAAAACGCATTCGCCATCACTGTTGCTCTTGATGTTTTGGGTGATGTTTTAAGCCTTGCCATGTTTCTTTCAATGAAAACACATCTCCTTAAATTAAAGATTCTTGTGCTGTAAGCAAGACCAGCTCTACTGTTCAGCAAAGACATTTCTAGGATTAGGATCAGAGACATCTAGTTACTATTTTCTCAGCCACGTCATAAGTTAGCCTGTTACTCTCAGATGTGTATATAGTGCTGTTTCCAGGTGTATTGAAAGTTTCAGTTGTCAGACAAATCTGATTTGGAAAGTAGACTTGTGATGGAGAGTACAGGAATCCTTTATTCAAACATTTGTGCTCAGAGCCAGATAGTCTTTTCTCTTGGAAGAATCTGATATTTTGCGGAAGAGATAGCTGATATTGGAGTGGGATACACACATAAAATACATAAATAAGGGAGCTAAGGGTGAGCCCTCTTCATCCATTTTGCTTTTACTTTACTTGCCCTTCAATTTTTTTCTACTACCTAAAAATTATTGGCAGATGAGTAAGAGTAACAGGACTGGGAGTCATAAAAGGCTGAACCATTCTACTGCCCACACTAAACGTTTAAGTATTTCATTCTAAAACTATAACTATTTTGATATGGTAATAGAAGCATTTTTTGTGCCTTCGAGTAAGTGTTGACTCCTGGTGACTGCTTGGACTAGTCCCTACAGTAAGATTTCAGAGATGGCTTGCTATTGCCTTCTTCACAGGGCTGAGAGAGAATGACTGGCCCAAGGTCATCCATTGTGCCTAAGGCAGAACTAAAACGCACAATGGCTCTGTTTCTAGCCTGAAGCAAGGAAGGAGAAAGTTGATAATGCTATTAGTTCTGTTCCACGTAAAGGCAGATCACTTTAGTTTGATTCAAAATTTACAAAAAATAAATCCCTGAACAATTCCCAAAGCATAATTGTTGACAACAAGAATTTATTTGCCAGATTAGCAAAATATAAATAGTCATAGTAATAGAGAAGTACCAAAACTAATTTGTCAAATAACATGAGTTTCCAAAAAAGCAAACTGGCCTGGAAAATCTCTGTTTAGCAGTTAAAGGACTTTCTCTCTAGATGTAAGCAAAAATATTATTTTTTTTATTATTTACATTTATATCCCGCCCTTCTCCGAAGACTCAGGGCGGCTTACAGTGTGTAAGGCAATAGTCTCATTCTATTTGTATATTTACAAAGTCAACTTATTGCCCCCCCAACAATCTGGATCCTCATTTTACCTACCTTAATAAAGGATGGAAGGCTGAGTCAACCTTGGACCTGGTGGGACTAGAACCTGCAGTAATTGCAGGCAGCTGTGTTTTAATAACAGGCTTCTTACAGCCTGAGCCATACCGCAGCCCTGTGTAATAAAAATATGAGCCAAAGGTACAACTAATGTGTGATGAAAGTCAGTTTTAGGCAAAAAAAACCCCCAAACCTATGTTTCTCCGAAGACTAGCTAGAACATGTGAAAATGACTCATTCTCCTTCCGCAGATAGAGACCCTACTGTGGCAGAGAAAGAGGAAAGATGGCGACTTGCAGCAGCAGAAGAGAGAACCACAGCGGTAGAGAAATGTCCTGTGTCTGCTTTACACACTACCATCTGCTCCTCTCTAATCATCCACAGCTTGTTTATTTCCCTTGGCCAATTAAAGATGAAACAAAACAGAACCTCTCTTCCCCTCCCTCCACCTTATTTCTGAAAACTGAATCAAATGCGACCATAATGTACAAAACATACTGATCCTCATTCCCTCTCCCCACCACCCTCACATACTTGGCTTTATGGAAAGGGATCCACGTGCACACCAGAAATGTTACTTTTGCCTAGAAGACTTTGCCATGCTTAGTAAAGCAACAAGTGCTGAGGGTTGGGGGAGGGGAATAAAGCATAGAAGTTCTTCACTGTGTTTTCCTTAAAAGATTTCATGAGACAACAAAGGACTTGCAGAGGGCCAGATCAGATCGTGCTTATCCAGGCTTATTCTTAGCCAGGCTTATCCTTATTGCTCAGAATTAGCATTGAAGAGTCCATCATTATGAGGGTTTGCAAATAAGTTTACATAATCCGTTCTGGAGTAAATATAATTCTCTGTAATGCCTCTTTTCCTTTTTTGGTACTTTCCAAATGAGCTGAGAGTGTACTATATACAGATCTGCCCAAGGGCATGGCTTCCCCATTTCACTTTACTTTTACCACACAAGAGTTACTTTCTGTATAAGCAAAGCAGAAGTAAATATTGTGTTAAGTGTAGATTAGATGTGTATGTCTAAAATATCAAGGATATATTTTTGGCGTCAGAAACATGCCAAGATAGAATCAACAAAAAAACAAAATCCAATTAATGTATGGAACTTAACACATTGTAAATATGTATTGTAATTTGTGTTATCTGAGCAAATTCAAGGCCTACTTCCATTTTCATCTATGCTTTGTGTCACCTCTGTCTACCTGAAGTTAATTTCTCAGGAGAAATGCTTTCTTATTTCACCATTTATTTATTTATTTTTAAAAAAAACTACATTAAGGATGTATAGCAAGTATAAGGGTATGAAGACAGCATAACCCAGAATTCAATCCTGCTGAGTTGACACATAGCAATTGGCTTCTGGTAGTAATCAGAAAATGAATATGTGAAAGTTCTGATCAGGTTCTACATGAGATGGAAAGACTTCTTAAAGTGATAATCTTTGAAAGCTGAAGTTCATATTAGGCAGAAAAATATTATGAGCCATTTATATACTCTCTGCTACCTTTCAAGAACCCAAGGCCTTCCTTGCAATGATTATAGTTTCCAAATTTCTTCCATCATCATGGCCAATAGGATTTGTAGTGCCCAGACTTGAGGACACCATGCTGGCCTGCTCTAGGTCCAATGGGCACAGAAAGCAATGTAGGCATGGCACATCCACAATTTCTTTGGCACATGGTATGACAAGTGTTAGATTCATGGATAGAGACAGGAGACAGGCTTCAACAACAGCTCTTTTATTTACAACTGTGTACAATCCGGCAGCTAGCCTCTCTGATAGCCAGCCCTTTTATAGGAAGCTGTCAGCAGAGCTAGCCAATCATATCTGACCTATTTTCCCACTTGAAAAATGGACCAGATTGAAACTACTGTTGTCAATATCTAACAACAAGGTTATTATTGAAATGCATAGTGAAACTTTGTTAGAAGGAAACTGTATGTGTGACTTATCTTTTTGTCTCTCTCTTTCTCATATACAGAAACCTGAATATTTGATATAATATACTAAGCCTTATTTTTATTATTGTTGTTGAACTCATAGTCAGACAGATGATTAGACTGGATTTAGCGTTTTTATCCATCTATCTTCCCAAGGATCAGGGATAGGCAGACATTGTTCTTTGATGGTTCTAAATCCTATCCTATCCTTACATCCTATCATTGCAGGATGTAAAGCTGCCTTTTGACTAATGGTGATTTTTGTCAATGCTGATGGTCTCCAGATGTTTTGGGATCAGATGTTATTATCCTTATTAGTCAAGGAAGGAAGGAAGGAAGGAAGGGAGGGAGGGAGGGAGGGAAGGAAGGAAGGAATTTTATTCATTTAAATTTATTATGGCCATCCACTCCAGGAAACTCTGGGCAGCTTACAAAATCCAAAAAAAGTTAAACACGTAAAACAACATAGACAGTACAGACTAAAACAGTCGTAACAGTACTGGGAAATCATAACTGGGATCCCACAAATACATTAACTCCAGGCCAGGGACCACAGCCATAACACACTGGTAAATGCTTTCCAAAACCTCAGGACAGTGCCGCCATCCATATCTCTGTGGGGAGGCTATTTCAAAGAGCAGAGGATGTGACAAGAAGACACACATTCTCGGTCCTATAAGGTTAGAGTGTTCAGTAGAGGTGACCTGATGAAACATACCAGTGGGCAGAAACAATTGATGATATTTGGTCCCTCAGATGACCAGGCCCAATTCCATTAAATGCATTATACATGATGACCAGCACCGTGAATTACACACAGAACTTGAGCAGCAACTAAGGTAGCTCATATAGCTGAGGTGACACATAAAATGTGTCCATTACTACCACAGCTCTTTGAACCACCTCAAGTTTCTAGATCATGGATGTCAAACTTGTGCCATCATGTTGCCGTCAAATGATGTTTTCCGATGTTTTTCCCATTAATGGAGCTGGGGGGGGCATGGTCTACACGTGACGGATCCACAGGCCACCAGTTTGACACCCCTGTCTTAGATAGTCTTTAAGGGCAAGCCCAATCAGAGCAGATTGCAGTATCCAATTGTGAGGTGACCAGGACATAAGTAGCCATCTGAAGTGCCTCCTAGTTGAGGAAAGGAAACTAGTGCATAAGATAAACCTATGCATAGGACCTCCTAGCCACAACTGCCACCTCTGACTATTTGATTGATTTGAATACAGCAACTTCATACAAGCCATGATTAAAATTGCTCAGTAAAATGTATGAACCCAGCCACAGAATTCACTGTTTGCTGCCTTATTCGTCTTAGATTATAATTACAATTACATATTACACATCATTTTCTTGAATAAATTAGGGCTCTTTCTCCCCATCTCCTTCTTCTATTTGAATTCCCTCACAGGCACATTTTCAGCGTTGGCAGATTTGCAACCTAATAGGTTCCATGTCAGGCAGCAGGTCCTCCTAGCCAAGCAGATTTGAAGCAAGGTATTATTAAGCACAACATTGTGGGACAACCATAGTTGCCTTTTTAAAGGATTTGAGGATTGATATGTTCATCCCAGCCAGATATATCACACTGGAGCACACTGGAACTAAAATGCATCTGAAGCAGGCTATTTGTAAAGTATAAGGAAAAAGCTTTTTGAAACTGTTTCTTTTCCTATTACAATGCTCTGAGTTTGAAAAAAAAATACAAAATAAATCTTGCCTTTTAAAATTCTGCCTAGTGTTTTTCTTAAGTCATCCAGCGCATAAACATCTTGCTTGCTGAATCTCATTGACAATGGAACATTTCCTGACATTTTTGAATAAATTGTGTAGGCATGTTTTGAGATGAAAATAATATAAATGGCCTACTGTTTAAAATGTTGGCAAAGAGTCTAGGAGCTTCTTCTGTTTATCCTGTCTGCCCATTGAAATTACAGACACCTATGCAGTCTGTACTGACTGTGTATTTTTTTAACCATTGAAAATATAAAAATGGGATCTCCTAAGAGAGAATTGAGAGAGTCAAAATAGCAGCCAGATCTACCATCTTGATTTTATTGATCCCTTCTATATATGGTTCTGAACCATGACGTAGGCATAGGTTTGGTTCATATACTGCAGATAACGTGCTTGGTTTGGTTTTAGTGTAATGCATTTCATGAATCCAGCCAGTTGTAGCTTCCTTAATGAACTATATCTGAACAATTGATCACCGATTCTGTTTCTTATGCCAACAAGACCTGGCACTCTGGTGCTAATTGTAACAGATTAACAGACTTGGAAGGGACCTTATAGGTCATCTAGTCCAACCTCCAGCTCAAGCAGGAGGCCCTACACCATTTCTGACAAATGGCAGTCCAATCTCTTCTTGAAAGTCTCAAGTGATGAAGCTCCGAAGGCAAGCTGTTCCACTGGTTGATTGTGCTCGCTGTCAGAAAATTTCTCCTTATTTCCAGGTTAAATCTCTCCTTGTTCAGTTTCCATCCATTATTCCTTGTCTGGCCTAAAGGTAATTTAGAAAATAGCTTGACCCTTTCCTCTCTGTGGCAGCCCCTCAAATATTGGAAGACTGCTATCATGTCTCCCCTGAGTCCTTCTCTTCACTAGACTAGCCATGCCCAGCTCCTGTAACCATTCTTCATATGTTTTAGTCTCCAGTCCCCTAATCTTCCTGGTTGCTATCCTCTGCACTTTTTCTAGAGTCTCAACATCTTTTTTATCGTGTGGTGACCAAAACTAGATGCAGTAATCTAGGTGTGGTCTTGCTAAGACTTTATAGAGTGGTATTAGTACTTGATCTTGATATTTACGGGACTGCCTGCTGCCACCAATAGCCTCCCAGTGACCTGTGCACTTCCATAGGGAGGGCCTCCTCAGGGTACCGTCAATCAAACAATGTTGATTGGCGACGCCCAGTGAGAAGGGCCTTCTACGTGGGGGCTCCTGCCCTCTGGAATGAGCTGCCTCCGGGGATACGTCAACTCCCCGACCTCCGGACCTTTCAACGCGAGCTTAAGACCTTCTTGTTTTATCGTTCAGGGCTGGCCTAACATATTTTAAATGTGGGTTTTTATTTTGGTTTTATCACTGTTTTATTCGTTTCGGTCTAATTTAAATTTAGATTTTTAAAATGTTTTTCATTTTTGTAATTTTGTTTTATTTGGTTGTAAATCGCCCTGAGTCCTTCGGGAGAACGACGGTATATAAATTAAATAAATAAATAAATAAATAAATAAAATAAATGAATGAATGAATGAATGAATGAATGAATCCCTCTGTTAATGCAATTTATGATTGCATTGGCTTTTTTGGCTGCTGCTGCAAACTGCTGGCTCATATTTAGATCCTCCTCACAGTCACTGCTATTAAGCCTGATTTCCCCCAGTTTATATGTGGCTTTTGGTTTTTCTTACTTAAGTGTAGGACTTTACTTTTCTCTACATTGAATTCCATTTTGTTAGATAGGGCCCAGTGATCAAGTCTGTCAAGATCCATCTGGATCTTGAGCCTATCTTCTAGAGTGATTATTATTCCTGCCAGCTTAGTATCATCTGCAAATTTGATAAGTTCTCCTTACCTAAGATGGAACCTTGTGGCACCCCACTGCTTACTTCTCTCCATGTAGACTTAGATCCATTAAGGACTACTCATTGAATATGGTTTGTCAGCCAGTTGCAAATCCATCTGGTGGTAATTGTTACATAAGGTCACCACATGTGACAAGAGAGCTTTTATTTTTGTTTATTTATGTATTTACTTATTGCTGAATAAATAAAATTGCCACTATATGGGACTCACCAGTGCACCCTGGGCAGTATGCTACTTTCTCTGTCTCCTACTTCATCTTTTCCAAAAGCTTTATTGCTTTATTGGACTGTATCAGCAGATTGCAAGGGCAGCCATGCTGGGTTTATCAGCATCTTTGGAAATTACAGATGCCTCTTTCCCCACATGGTACTAGATATCACATGGCAAGCATTTAGATGACTGCTGTCTCACTTATCCTGAGCCAATAACAAGAATGTTTTCTGAAACAGATCTCGTAAACCATTAGGCAAATCAATTCAAACCCAGCAGGGCCAAATGGACATTTCCCTGAGCTACAATGTTTGCATGTGCCATTGATATATGTTGGAAATTGATTGTGACAGAAAGCTGACATTTAATAATAAAGAGGATTAGTATGATATAAAGCCAATAATGAGATCTTCTGAAAATTTGCATTGAGGCCAGTCCATGTTGAATATATTCCTAAATGTTCAGGAAGCAGCAGTAATAATAAAACACTCAAGTAGCGAGGGCACTTGATACAGACTGATAAAATTCTAGCCAATAAAAATCTTTAAAAAGATGCTTTAAAACTGGATGTGTGGAATATCTTGTGAATATTTATCCGAATGAAATTCTATGAAGTCAGTAGTATATAGAATTCTAGTGCATGTAGCAGAACAGCTGGCAAAACTTACAATAATATACACGGTAGGCAACAACCCAACAAAAAAACATTGTAGACTTTCCAGTGGGTTTAAATTAAATCTATTTTATTCATAATGCACTAGTTTAATAGGATGGGGTAGAATAACAGGTGAGTTCTGAGGAACTGGGAATTGTTGGGAAAGATTTTAAAGAAAAGAAGTATAATATAAACCCTACGGTTTAAAAAGCTAAACTAAAAAAAATTGAAGAAAATGTTTTTCTAAAGTTTAATAAATTACCTTCCAAAACTTCTTGTCCTCCAGTATGCTAGACTACTACTATTCTGAGAATCCCCAAGCCAGCAAGGACATTTGCTGAGAATGCTATCAAATCCAGACTGAGGTCTCTGTTGGCCATCAGACTGGGATTAGATTGGAAGACTGTGCATCCAACTTTCTATTACTATACCATATTCAGTTTTAGTTTTTCTATCTTTCAAATATTTTTGTAGAATTGAACAAACCATTTGAAAGGAAGGTATGTTGATGAAGGAAGATTGAACAAAGTGATGCTTTCTCAGCTAGTAAAATATTTCTGGGTGAGTCCCTGAAGCAATCAATGAAACTTGAACAGAGGGAGACCGAAAGAGACAGAAAGACAGATTTGAGTAATATATTTTTTCCCCCTCTTCAAATGTTTCCACGCTGTAATAAAATTGACTGCTAATAGTTTCTGAATGTAAATAGAACCTGACCTAATTTAAGATATATGTGACTATATGGAATCTGTGCCTGACACTATCAGGGATAACTTTCAAAAGATGGTTCACTCCTCTAGCCTGGTAATTTCCAGGATTTACTGAATAATCTACAAACATAATCCATGCTATACAAGTTAAGTTTACACAACATACTAAACCAAAGCCAAATAAATCAAACCATGTCTTGATGAAAAAGGTAAACCAATCCAGTCTGTTTCTTCAGGCTCTTCTCTCTTATTGAATTCAAGAGCTGTCCTTCAGGAGTTGACATAAATCAGTGTCGACTCCCTCTCCCCCATTGCCAACCCCTATCCTGCCTTTACTGCCTCTTTCCTGAATCACTGCCAAATGATGTTGTCCTGATTTGTGACTGTGCCACTAGTAGTTATAACATGATTGTATTTCTTCTCTGTTTTTGCTTACATCCCCTTTGGGCAAGTCCTCAGCCAGGAAAGAAAACATCCACAATCAAATCTCCCCTTCTCACACTCCATTTGGACACCTTGAAAGTTAAAAGTAATGTGAAATAAAGAAACATACAGAAGTAACCTCAGAGAGGTGAGCAGTAGCTTCCATTTCTGTAGGTTCTTTACAATAGAACTGAAGAGCTATTGGGCAATCAATGACTTAATTGATGGGAGGATGATTGAAACTGACAAATATTAGGGAAGTGACAAATAAGGAGGCCAACATGCATGTAAAAAGGGGCAGGACTTCGATCTGACTTTTCTGAACCTCTCTGGAGAAGCCTTTGATACTCTCTCCATTGTCTCCACAATAACCTCTACGGTAATAAGATAGTAATTGGTCCAGAGTCACTTAGTTATCTGCCATGGCTGAGCTACATTAGCCAGTACATAACCTCTACATACACACATACATGCATGCATGTACATGCACATGCACACATACGCACAGAGAGAGAGAGAGACTGGTTTTGAAAGAATTTGGCTTTAAATATTAATGGAGTACTCTTTAGATTTTGAGAATATAGAGACATTACTTTCCAGTCATACAATTCAAGGAGCTGCCTTTGCCAATGGAAAATTGTTGCTATAATTATTGTAGGCAGACTGTGCAGTGCTTAAGCACAAGTCTTTATCAGATGTGCTTGCATGTTAAATCACAACATAATAACCTATACTTTGACATACATACCCCCTCAAAATTGGAGAACAGTTGTGTTGTTGGAAAAGATATGCATGTCTTTAAAGTAGCTGAGAATCATTGTAATATTAGCTGAAGAGTGTGAAATTTGTTGTGTCTTTATTGTTAATTAGTATTAATGCTTTTTAATATGCAGCCTACTAGATTGTTGCACTTACCATCTAAACATTATTTTGAAAATGGGATGGAGCTAAACTTTTGTTCAGTTATTGCAGAGATTATTTCTGATTTCTAATGTTTTTGTTCCACTTATGATGCAAGGCAGACACTATAAGCATTTGTGGGAATAAAATTTAGTGAGATAGTGTAAGAGGTAAAAAGGCTTTAGTCACTAGAGATTTACTTATGCATTTACTTATTTTAAAGGTTTTAAACTCCGAAGCTAAGTTTCCTGACAATGTTTTTAATAAGATTCCCAGGAAAACATAACTAAAACATCTTTCAAACATTACCTCCAAATTAAATCCTCTGAATTTTATAGAACCTCAGCGGTATAATTTTCTGGCAAAAACAAGGGATTGATACAGCTATTATATATAACCTTTCTAGATGAACCCAATTACAGTTTATTAGATAAATTATATACAAAGGTATAAAGCAACAGTAAATTGGAAGAACAACTTAAATTAATGAAATTTAGTTGGTATATGCTTATGTACCATTTCTGCTATTTAAGAATAATTTGATATAGATTGTGATAGTTTCTTTAAATCATATTTCCATAAATATTGTATGGGTAAAATTGTAAGAATACAATCACTGGCATGGGGGAAAAAAACATGGATTGCCCCATTGGAAAATTCATTTTTAAAAGAATATATAATTATTAATTTATAATTTATATAATGTAGATATTATAGATATCTAACTTATTAATAGTTTATCAATTAATTTATCTAATTCATAACTAATTGATAACTGTATAACTAATGTATATTTAAATATTTATCAATAGTTTGTAATAGTAATGTCAGGGTTCCAAGTAATACCCCCAAGGAAAGAAGGCAGCCATCCAAAGTGGTCAGTTCCCTTCCTACAGAAGATTATTTTTTGTGAACATGAACAAATGTAGTTTTTCTGCAATAGCAGGAGAGAAGCTACTACTGTAGGAGATGGTAAATAAGGCATTGTTATTATTTCTTTTTTCTATTATTATTTTTATTTTATTCAAAAAAGGTTAAAATACAACAACAACAACAACAACAACAAAAGGTTAAAGTTTCAAAACCCTCTGTTAATGAACTATTATTGTGATCAACTCATAGAAAAGAAAAGAAATCCCTACTGTTCAGCAGCCATCTTGGGGAAGAGTCTAGCATTGTTATTATTTCAGACTATGGTCCCCCAACAGATGAACAGGTGGGGAGGTTTCACAGGGAGTCCATGCATCAAATACAATACAGTGTACATCCACAGAAGACGGAGCTTTGATCAGAGGGCTTTGACTGCTCTCTTAACTAGTTTAGCCCACCCTTCTCCATTTACACCAGAGGTCTCCTACCTTGGCAACTTTAAGCCTGGAGGACTTCAACTCCCAGAATTCCCCAGCCAGCTTTGCTTTGTGGCTGGGGAATCCTGGGAGTTGAAGTCCTCCAGGCTTAGAATAGAATAGAATAGAATTTTATTGGCCAAGTGTGATTGGACACACAAGGAATTTGTCTTGGTGCATATGCTCTCAGTGTACATAAAAGAAAAGATACGTTCATCAAGGTACAACATTTACAACACAATTGATGGTCAATATATCAATATAAATCATAAGGATTGCCAGCAACAAGTTATAGTCATACAGTCATAAGTGGAAAGAGATTGGTGATGGGAACTATGAAACGATTAATAGTAGTGCAGATTCAGTAAATAGTTTGACAGTGTTGAGGGAATTATTTGTTTAGCAGAGTGATGGCCTTTGGGAAAAAACTGTTCTTGTGTCTAGTTGTTCTGGTGTGCAGTGCTCTATAGCGTCGTTTTGAGGGTAGGAGTTGAAACAGTTTATGTCCAGGATGCGAGGGATCTGCAAATATTTTCACGGCCCTCTTCTTGATTCGTGCAGTATACAGGTCCTCAATGGAAGGCAGGTTGGTAGCAATTATTTTTTCTGCAGTTCTAATTATCCTCTGAAGTCTGTGTTTTTCTTGTTGGGTTGCAGAACCGAACCAGACAGTTATAGAGGTGCAAATGACAGACTCAATAATTCCTCTGTAGAACTGGATCAGCAGCTCCTTGGGCAGTTTGAGCTTACTGAGTTGGCGCAGAAAGAACATTCTTTGTTGTCCTTTTTTAATGATGTTTTTGATGTTAGCTGTCCATTTGAGATCTTGCGATATGATAGAACCCAGAAATTTGAAGGTTTCTACTGTTGATACTGTGTTGTCAAGTATTGTGAGAGGTGGAAGTATGGAAGGGTTTCTCCTAAAGTCTACCACCATTTCTACGGTTTTGAGTGTGTTCAGTTCCAGATTGTTTTGGTTGCACCACAAGGCTAGTCGTTCGACCTCTTGTCTATATGCGGATTCGTCATTGTCTCGAATGAGACCAATCACTGTTGTGTCATCTGCGAACTTCAGTAGCTTAACAGATGGATCATTGGAGATGCAGTCATTGGTATACAGAGAGAAGTGGGGAGAGCACACAGCCTTGGGGGGCCCCTGTGCTAATTAAAGTTGCCAAGGTTGGAGATCCCGAATTTACCCCATTTTGAGTAGGATTTGAAGAATAATTGCCTTTTAATGTCATAGTTTATGATACTGTATCAGTGTTGTAAGGCAAGATGTGTCCAGGATTGCCCATGAGATAAAATCAAAAAAAGTAAAAATGGAGATTATAACTACCATCCTGATTCCCCCTGCAGATGCCCCTGGCCAGGTTTCTGAGTTCCCATGTCATACTTAGTATAAAATTATAATATAGCAAATGTTTTCTCTTAGAGCTTCGGTGACAATAGCTGGGCTGACTCCCTCTCAGGTGACTTGAGCTGGGCTGCTGCTAAGCAAAAATAAGCCTTTGGGAATTTCCCAGTACATTTGAGGTAGATGATTGGGTGAATAAGTAGATGCTCAACCCTTAGGTTACTATAAATTTATCCAAAACATTATCCAAAACACTCAGTGGGGGGGGGGGGGAGTCCAAATCAGATTAAGTTTTATATGAATTCAATTGTTGTTTTATGAGAGATGCTACAAGAACCGTTACATTAATTTCAGACTGCCTTTACTTTAGAGTGATCTGGGAAAATCTCTCTCTCTCTCTCTCTGTCTCTCCTTCCCTCCCTCCATCTATCTCTCCCTCTCTTTCTCTCTGGGGTGGGGAAGGGAATACTATTTGTTCATGGAAATAGACTTCTCAAGGTCAAGTGGATTTAGATGGCTTTCCCACAAGGATCTCTAACAACATTGTGTTCTTATGGTAATGCTGGTACCACTGTTCATAGCTTAGATGGAGACTTTATTTCTGGAGGCAGTTCTATTCTTCCTTAAGAAGAATAATCTAGGCCTCTGATCATACAGCAGCATTGAACAGCATTACAATTGACAGGATGTAGCACAAAATCATATTTCTCATCAGAAATTCCAACCAACAAAACTTTCCAGTTTCCTATAAAACATCTGTGGGAAAAGTACTGTTATTATTTGCTATCATTCCATAGGATAATATAGGCTTAACATTAAAAATAGGCAGCATAAAAGAAGGAAGTGGAACTTGAATTAGTTCTGTAATACATAGTCATTAAGTTTGCTTTTATATTGTGTAAATTACAGGGAACCTATATGGAATATTCTATTTTCTTATACACTTATATCTATATAGAACCATAATCCCCTGTCTTCTCATTACTGTTTTGCTCCTTTTTTTGTTCAACGTGGGGGGGGAGAAATTATTTACTCTACCAATCAAGGAGGATGTTGTGATATTAAATTTGGCTATGTGACAAGAGATAGCAAATCAAATCTTTCATTACCCTCACAAGCCACTTCCTCTCTGATTGTATTATGTGGAATTGGCATAATGTACCTTTATTTTGCAAAATATTATAATTAGTAACATTCAAGGTGCAAAGAACCATGTGACATGGAGTTCCTCTGGCACCTGACATCGGCACTAAAAATTCAAATTCCCCTGGAAAAGCTACATGTCCTAAAATAATTAATATGATTGCATTGTATAAAATACCAGGAAAGAAGGAAAACTAGTTCAGTTTACAATTCCAGTCAGAGATTCAATTCACACACTGCACCGAGGGCAAGGTTGTTTTAACTAAAGTTTGTTAATCAAACCCCAATTATCTGGGTTAGCACAAAAGGCCAAACATTAAACCATGCTTAGCGAATCATCCTCCCAGCCTCCCATGTCATTCTAAATGAACCCAAACCATATTATGACTTAGTATGAATCCTTTGAAGGAAATGGAAAGTAGCTTTATAATGCCCCCAAGCATTTCATACAGAAAATGGTTTGTGTTCCAAGTTAATTACATATCTCAGCACCATGTATTGCTATAGTTAGGAACAAAATCCAACCATTAGAATTCACCTTTTGCATTCTTAGTACTCAGTTTTATGGCTAGAGTCTCCTATAAAACTCAATGTTCTTAAGGTATTTTTCTGGAAATAAATGTTTTCTTCTCCTTCGGGCTGTGTGCACCTTTAAGATAGAATAGTAAAGGTGCTGTGTGTGTGAGAGAGGAATTCCATTATCTCCTTTTCCGTAAACATCCTACGGCACCACTTTAAATCATAGTGGAACTGATGGAACGAGTTATTATG
This sequence comes from Ahaetulla prasina, assembly GCF_028640845.1. Classification (NCBI taxonomy): domain Eukaryota; kingdom Metazoa; phylum Chordata; class Lepidosauria; order Squamata; family Colubridae; genus Ahaetulla; species Ahaetulla prasina. The sequence continues at coordinate 71,155,619 of NC_080539.1, forward strand.
ATAGAATTCCCACTGCTTGTCAACCAATGTGATCAACACTGATTTTAATTGGAACACATATTACTCAAAAGATGGGCTAGGATCATTGTGATGCTGAAAATAATGTCCTGGTGTTTGAGGTCACTTCAAACAGCTTTTAGGAGCTAATGATTGAAGAGAAGAAAGGGTAAATAAACACATCCTTAGGGTGAGAAATAGAAACAGGCTTATTTTGCTTAGTTTTTACTGTTAATGAAAAAAAAAAGGCTTTGTCTTCCCCACCCCAACCAGAAAATGTATTTACACAAAAAGCAAAAAGAGACACAATTAGAGCAAAGTGAGAACGTGAGAGACAAATGTAGCTTCTATTATGCCGTCACTACTTTTATTAGGAACTGCTCAAAGACCTGGAAAATCAGCAGCTCAGAATCAGCAGTTTCATTAGGAGTGTTGCATTGTTTTTGCATGGGGGGAAAAAAATCTTTAAGAATTCCATTTATTTTGAAGGAGCTAATTCTAACGTTTTTAAGAACAGTACTCCCAGTTGTAATTAACTCCCCCACCCACCCATCCCACTGTAAGAAATGCATTGAACATAAAGTTAAAGAACACAAAATCATGGCAATTTAGTCATGGACTGCAGGACTTCAAAAACTGCTTCACTGCACTTCCTCAATGCCTAAAAATGAAGTTTATTGCGCACCTTTCATTATGGTATTCTGTAAAAATTATAACGGCTGGGTCGTAAAACAAGTAAATAAAAATCAAGCCCCATTACGGTTTAATGTAATGTGACAATCTAGCCATACATTCTCGCCCTCTTTCTAGTGTGAGAATACAGCCTCTAACATCTAATGCTTCTTCCTTTATATGAACTGTGTTGAAGCCAAAAGAGACGGTGGGTGGGGGGAGAATCTCAGGTTTAAGAGCTACCTGATGAAATCTTAAGACTTATTTCAAAAAGGAAACATACTAGAGGTAGGTGATGGAAATGTCAGATCTAGAGATAACTAGGGCACAGCTTCATCTATCACAGAAAAAGGAAAAGAAGACCGGAGTATCCCAGACTATTGCCTGGAAGCATCAACCACAGAAAATTAATAGTATAGAATCTGGACCTTGGTATTCTCCAATTCAGTAGTCATCTGTAGTTTGGTAGCGCTGTGAAATATATATGACTTACTTTCTTTGAACACCTTATTTTTCCTTCCTCAATATAGAAATGTGCTAGTAGGTATTTATACATTTTTAAAATAAAAATGTCTTAAGAAAATATGCTTAGGTTAGCCAATGAAATGAATGCTTTTGGTCCCAACTGGAGGATTTATTTTTTGTGCCTAAATCAATGTCAGAAGCTAGTTTTCAATATTTTTAGTGTATAACCTGTGGAAACAGGCAGGTATGGAAGTACTAAAAGGGTAGAAATAAATGTTTGTATAAATAAATAAATACGTAAGAAAAATGATGTGAAAAAAAAAGAAATGTCTCACTTTGCAATAAGGAAACTGAAAGGTAATGTTTAACGAGTGTTATAAAGTGATAGAGCCGAGCAAATAATTCATAAGTTACCAGCAAATGTAGTCATTTTTACACTTTCTAGAATATCTGCAAATAGACCGATGGCTTGTAGTACATCTTTATTATTCCATTAATGTTATATTAATATAAGCAGGTGGATTATGAACAATGTACCTTCTGTATGATTTTTAGGATGTATTATTAAATCATAAATAAGTCCACACGATATTTCCATTTTTTTTTTACTGGACCCACATCCTCGCTCTGCTCCCCTCTCTCACACACAATCTATCTATCCATCCATGATCAATCTGTCTGTCTGTCTGTCCGTCCGTCCGTCCGTCCGTCCGTCCGTCCGTCCATCCATCCATCCATCCATCCATCCATCCATCCATCCATCCATCTATCTATCTCTTAAAAATAAATGTTTATATTGTTTAAAAAACAATGTTTTAATATAAAGGTTTAGTTTTGCAAATAATTTAATTTCTTTTTCAGTACCTTTTCTCCTTTGCAAACAGAACAAGAGATGCAAACAAAACAGGTATTTTCCATTAATATTAATGCATTTTTCATATTTGTATTAATCACCTGGATCAGCCACTTGCCGCTAAGGACCAAGCTATAGGTAGGAATTATAATGAAAAGTTCAGACAACAGTTTATATGGGTTTATTTATTTACAATAGGTATATCCTGCTGGTTTCCAAAAACTCCCAGCACATATACAGAATAATGCATACATAAAACTTCAAATAAGTTGACTTTGTAAAAATATACAAATAGAATGAGACTATTGTCTTATACACTGTAAGCCGCCCTGAGTCTTCGGAGAAGGGCGGGGTATAAATGTAAACAAAAAAAAAAAAATCAGTCCCATTCCAACTAGACTGCAGGACTTTCAGGAGAAAGATATCTAAAGGAACCTGTCAAGAAGGGCACCAACTGAATCTGAGGAAAGAGGTGCGTATCCACTTCCACAGTGTCTTTTGCTTCTCTTCTCCTAACTCATCTGGGATAGTACTAATTGGACTTACATAATCCACACTGTGGACTATGAAAGCAGGATACCCACCCATTTTAAATAAAACCTGCAAGGCCATAGGTTCCTCTTCTTGCATTTAATTAAAATTAGCATATTTTCATGAACATAGGAGATGTCAATTTCTGTTCCTCCAATACATGTCAATCAGTTACTCTGATTAGGGCATTGACTTGGAAGACTTGCCTGCTCCATGAAAGGCTGTCTGGATTTACTGTTACCCAAAAGATGTTGCTCAAGCAGGAAGATGCAATAGCCTCACTTCTCCTGAAAGCTAATCATTTGCAGGCAAATTAAGATCTTTTGAAATTAACAGAGTTAACTCCCAAGTTAATTTAACTACGAATAGGTAGCAAGAATATTCTGCACCCCAGGTGGGGAACCTTCAGGTTGTTGTGTGATCTATAGCCAGTTCAACCAGCAAGTAGGACTGTTTGGCACAATCTTTGGAGTGATGCACTGCCTATTTTATACTAAACAACTCTTGGAGCACTCAGTAAAGGTGGACATTAAACATCCTCCTAACTCCTCCTGGGCATGCAGATTTCTCAAACAACTCACTTGTAAATGAAGTAACTTGGAGTACAGTATTTCTCCAGATCATTTCTGCCTTCTCCCGATTTATTTATCAAAGAATATGGTCCCAGTTAATAGCCTGAGCTGTTCCACCTCCAACATTGAAAATTGGTCATTCTTCTGAGAGCTACTCTGTCAGTTCTTGCTGTCCCTGTTGCTGGTGTCAGCAAACTGCTCCTTTCCATGGCTGAATGCCATTTATATTAAAAGTAACTGCTTACTAATTAGCAGCTGTGTCTGTTAACTGCTTATTTGTTACAGACTGAGTTGGTAACCAGACTTTGGCTGGGCCATAACTCTTTATAACTAGGAAAATGATTCTTGTTCATAGTAAATCAATAGCCCACCAGTAAAAAAATATATTATCCCCCACCTCGGGTATCACACTGCCTTTCTAGCAACGAGTAAGATGCGGCAGAGAGTGATGGCGGTGACACCTCCTAGCAGGTGAGCCGCTGTATATAGTGATGTATTAACAGGCATGATTGCTGAGGCAGCTACGTTCTTTAATGATGTATGGCAACCCCTTTTATAGAATTGCTGATAACTACATAACACAGATCCTGTTGAGATATAAATATATATGAATATGACTTTGGAAAATCCATTGAACAATTATCCAAAGGGACAATCCAGGCCGTTTTGTAATCAGACAAAGTCTAATATGTCTTTTCTGATTTCTAGAACAGCTGCATATAAAGGCATAACTCAAAAGTCAGCCAGTAGTGATCAAATCCATGGAAAGCTAGGAAATCCTAGCACACAGTACTGTTCTCTCTACAAAAGTCATATAGAAAAAAGAAATAAAAGGAAAGGTATGGTGCCTTTGGATGCTACAACCATGCCTTTGAGTTCTACTTAAAAAAATCCCCTACATCCTCCCTTGAGCCTCACATAAGAAAGGCAGGACATAAATGAAATATAAATGAAATCAAGAAATACATTTGAAGTGACACAGAAATGGCTCATTTAAAATACTGCTTGTCTGCAACAAAAACTTCCAACAGGTCAGTTGCAGACACTATAAATCTCGCCAGGCAAAAATGAATACAAAGTGCCTTGACAGGCTATTTTAAGAGATTTGGGCACTCAGGGCAGGACATACTAGATCGCCCTTTGGCAACTGAGAATATAGGTAGGGCTACCATATCTGGGTCCCAGAAACCAATTAACCACTAGCTTCAGCAAACTTGGAGGTTTCTACTGCCATCTAATGATGACTTAGATTTTTCTAGCCCAATTATGATAGCTTTCTAATGGGATGGCCTTTAAAAATAAGCCTTTATTGTTCCTTCAAACACCATTGACTTTGGCTAGAAGCAGGACGAGGCAGAACCTGCTTTGGAAAATCTATGAATCCAGATCGAGTCATTGAGAATCAGACAACATACATGTTTGCTATTGTTGTTATTCTATTGGCTCAAGCAATGTGCCTGTAAACCACATATGCCTTCCAGATCTGATGGTTGCATTCCCTTCTCTAATGAAATAAAGGGGATAATGAAGCAAAGGCCTAGAAGAGGAGACCGCCTGAATTTTCACCAAAAGGTGAAGCTCCGTGCAAGGCAAAGAAGAGGTAGGAAGGTTCCTGGTGGTTTGTAAACATTGAGTGGGATCCTTCCATCTCCACCAGGAACTCCATTTTGAATAGAGGCAACATGGAGACAGGCATCTAGAAAGGATCCTGGAAGGGCAACTCTCCTGCCCCAACCTCTACTGCCTTTTGTCTTGCTTTTTGCATGTGTAAAAGGAAAAGGGCCTGTTACTGCAGCTGCTTGCAAAAGAACCAGACAAAGAAAGAGGGGAAAAAAATCTCTGTATATCAAATGTACCTCCAGCTACTCAACCACGCAATGATCAAAATAAGAATCGATTTCTTCAATGCAAGGAGTTCAGTGGAAAAAATAAACACTAAAGAGTCAGTTTCCTACCACCACAAGGTTTCATGCTGAAATACACACATACCTCATTACTTGCAGGTACCTCAACCCTATTTCATGTGCTGGGAGAAAATAATGCTTTATACAGTGCTATTTTAAGACAAGGGTGAGCTGATGGGAGTTCAATTATCTAAGGAAATGTATTTAGATAAGGAGTAAAACTTAGCAGAACTATTAGCAGTTTTAGGAGGGCAAGACCTTTCCAGATTAATATTTTAAAATTTGTTGAAAACCTCACTTGCATTGTCTGCACACCTCTGCCCTACCTTTCTATTAGAAGAATCTTCAAAGGAAATGGCAGTGTAAACGTGCAAATTAAACCGGTGTGCCTTGAGGAAATTTAGTTTAATTCCCACATGAACATGATACACAGAAAATATATTTGTAAGAGGGCCAAATGGGAGCTGAGGAAGAATTTTTCCTAGATCAGTGTTCCTCACCACAATAACATTGAAATATACTGGGCCATAACTCCAACCATTCTTACTAACAGATATCATTAAAAGTGATTATGTAGAGTTTAGCCTGTTCTTCTTCATAGGTGATATTTCTTGTGAGCTGCAGTTCAAATGCTTCTGGCCAATGCCAGTCCATCTTTTTGTAATCTAGAGCGGTGTTTGCCCATAGCCACCATCATCTCTCAGCACAGTGAACCACCATGGTTTCTGGAAACAAGAGTTGTGGTCTTCTGGTCTATTTGAAGCTACAACATAGAAGGCTGGCTTAAATATGGAAATAGGAATATGATGGCCTGCAATTAGAGGATGGGATGGGATGGGATGGGATGGGATGGACAGATAGAGAGATAGAGTGAGTGAGCGAGCGAGTGATGGCCTTAAGGAGAAATTCACTTGCCAGTTAGATTCTGCCATTCGAGAGCCAACTACAGGCAGACAGCCCTTCTCTCTATCCTGGCCAAAGAAAAAAGGACCATGTTAACCAGAGGCTCCACACTTCCAGCTGTTTCCAGCAATCGGTCCCTTGAGGGAAATTTGTTGCGGTGTCGTGAACCGTCCCGCTCGTTTCTTGTGGAGAAGTTGTTTGTCTTCTCTTCTCCCCACCCCACCCTCGTCGCAGTGGGGAGCTTCGATCTCCTTCGGCTCTCGCAGCAAATGGAAAGCGCAGATAACCGCCCCATTGCCTCCGAACTACACTCGCTGGCTGCAGTTGCACCTAAGAATAATAACACATACCTAATGGCTTCGGCGGCCCCGGGCTAAAAACCCACCCAGCAGGGCCAGAGCGATACAGACACACGAGCGCTGAGCGGAATGGACGTGCGCTCCATCTCCAATGCAGCTGGACAAGGGGGCACGGATAGCCTCTACTACCCCGTGCCGAAAAAGGCAGCGCGCAACAACGGCGCGCCAACCGCCATGTGTGTAATATAGCCGCGCACCACGCGGGCTCCTACGCGGTCCACGTGCTCCTAAACGCTACCCCCAATTCAAACCAATCCTGTATGGTTGGCTTTGCCCCCCCAGCCCGGCTGCAACCCTGCTTGCTCTTCCAGGCTCCGTCGCCATCCGTTCCAAAGACAAGAAGCCTGAGGCGAGCAGACGATCTGAGGGGGAAAAAAAACAACAACACCCGCCGTTTCTTTTCTAGGATGGCTGAGAAACCGCTATTTCTTTGCCAAGGGAGAGAGGCAAAAGAAGAAAGGAGGAGCGCGAAAGCGAAGAAGGGGAGAGGAAGAAAACCACCGCCAGGCAATAAATAAAACAGATCGGTCTTCTTCTCTGCTCCAGCTTTTTGTTTGGTTATTTTCTAATTGGTCTCCAGCGACGCACGGGTGAATTGAGTCGTAGGCGGGACGCCGCTCCAACCCCGCACGGAGAATTTAATTGTGTCCCCCCTCTCCCCCCCACCTCTCTTAACTAGAAGGAATCAAACGGGGGGAGGGGAGGAGGAGTGAGGGGAAGAAGTAGACACGACTCGCAGCTAAACCTCGCAAGGTTCAACGTTTATAATTATAGAGGCCGCAATTAGCAGGTTGCCCTTTTCCAAGCCATGCAGGGAAGGCGGAGGCTGGCGGTGATTTGGACAAGGAAGCTAGTTTAAAAAGGAGAACCCCTAAATCGCTAACACTGAAGGGTCCGTCTCTAACCGGTCGGCCGTCTGAAATAAAAGACAAGACAAGCGAGCCTGCGAGCGAAGTGCAGTAACAATTTTCGCCCGCAATAACTGGCGGCGAACTGCAGCTGCGGTACGCGGGCTATTTTTTTTTTAAAGACAGCGTTCTTCTAAGAAGGGGCGGAGCCGGCGGTGGACGCGCCCCTTTCTACAGAACACCCTTTGCCTTTCAAGTTGAAAGCCACTTTCTGAAAGTTCCTTATTCTTCCACTCGCCGAAGTTCCAGTTAGAAATATCCTCTCTCTTCCCCGCCATCGGGAGGAAGAGCTGCGAAAGTCTGTACTTCTAGGGGAAGTAAAGGGAGAGAGAGAGAAGTTCTTAACTACTACGGTACCATCACTCGGCGTGCGGAAACTTCGCATCTGTGAGTAGAGGAGGAGGAGAAGGAAAAGTCGCATCCACGAACTGGACAAAGCGAACGGAAGGGACAGAAAAGCCCAAGGTTCATTCAGCAAGGCGGCTTTGGGGAGCGCGATGCGGAACGTTGCAGTCGAGCAAGATCATCAGCTGAGCAGCTAAAAGAAGCCAAGAAGTTTTGTTTTTTGTTTTTAAATTGGAATATAGGAAAAGACGCCCAAGAGGGCTCGTCCTTGCGTTGAATTAATTTCAACACCGGTGTTGTGCCAGCAAAAAGAAGAGAGAGGAGAAATTTAAAAGAAAGCAGCTTATAGGCAAGAAACTGAGAATTGCCTTTCGCCCCAGCTGCTGGATTTCTCCCCCAACCCAGCACACCCAGACTCCCGCCTCCTCTTCGCTTGGCTTGTTTGTTCCAGGGGTTTGCAACCAGAGGCTTATTAGCTAAACGCCCCCCTCCCGCCTGCCTGCCCCCCGAATCTGTGTCTTTCGCGTTGGCCCCAGTTGGCAGGCAGTTTAGGAAGCTAAAGCGTTCGGCGAGCACTTGACGTTTTTTTCTGCACAAACGCGATTGGAAAGATCGGGGCACCGCCGAAGGGCAGAATCGCCGAAGTTTCTCTGGATCTAAATTTCACCACCGCTGGGATCGCCTCTTCTTCCTAGCGACTTTTTCTTTTTTCGGTTAAGAACGCCACCCTTCATTTATTCCCCACTCCCTCCCTCCCGTGCATCTGGGCGTGAGTGAGTGAGGCTGTGTTTATTTTCTTCTCGGAGCTTGGGAAGAAGAGGACGGGGCAACGAGACCCCTGACTTGCCTGCTCCCCCTCCCATACCCACACGCGAACACACCTTTCTTTCCCCCTCCCTCCCCGCAACTCCGGGTCTGGGGAGGGGGGCTGTTTCACTCGGTTCCGACTGCTGCCTTGTGTGCGCGTCTGTTCGGAGGAGAGCGCGAGCTTCCCGGGAGGCAGATTGGCTGAGTCGAGTTCGCCAGCCGGGCTGAGCAACGCCTCCGTGGCCGGCCGCTGCTTTTCTCCGGAGCTTCATCCTTCCCCCTGTTTCGAGGCCGCGGAAAGTGGGGTACCAACAACTGGGATTTTTACGCTCCTCGCCTTTTTTTTAATACGGATCCACCATCTGAGGCTGTCTGGGTTGCCTTTGGGTCTGGCTTCTATTCTTCGCTGGCTATGAAGGTTCTGTCTTGAAGATGGAGACTCTGTGGCTTTTATTCCTGTCGCTGGTCCCGGTGTACATCAGGGGACAAGGGGTCTATGGTAAGAGGCATGGTAGTTTTCGTCTTCGCAGGAAATAAAAGGGTGAGCTTTTGGGGGGGGAGGGAGGAAGGGAAGTAGGGATTGGAGAGCTGGGCTGTATAATCGGATCAAAGTTTTGGGGGTGTTTGTTTTCAAAAAGCACCTGCGGCGAAAGAAAGTAAACGATCGTGGGTAGAATTAAGGGTGGGGAAGTTCCCGCTGCAACCCCCATCCAGCTACTTTGTAATAATCTCTTGCCGCGGTGACTTTGCCGCCGTTCCTCTCCTCCAACCCCGACCCTCCTATGATTTAGGAGACTGGAGATGTTATTTAAAAATAACATCTTCTTTAAAAAAAACCTTGGAAAAAAAGAGATTCGAAGCTGCGAGATTCCGTTCGGTGGAAACAAACCAACTTGTTGTTCCCAAGCAGAAAAGGCGCCCTTTAAGAGCCGGTGGGCCATTCGTGCGTCTCTAGCTTCTGCTGATCTTTGGGGAGACAAAGCTGGCCGGTCCCCCCTCCCCACTTCCTTCCTTCGGTCCTTTCCTGTGCCTGTCCTCTTTTTTGGATCGCCCATTCCGTTACTAAAATGACCCGCTAATCCTTTCCTCCTTTGCCAATATGGATTTACTTGTCGACACGCGTTTCGTTTCAAAAGAGGGTTGTTACGCTTGAAGAACCTAGAGGGGGCAAACGGGTCCCCCCCCCCACACACACAGCTCCTAAGATACCTTCCGATCTTGGGGCGGGGGGGGAGGAGGAGAAAGAGGCCAATTATGCCTGGAAGAAGGACCCGTTCCCTTTCTGCCACGAGGCGGCGGGAGGTGTGATTCGAAGCCGGGGGGGGGGAGCATTGCCTCCGGCTCGCGAGAAAGGCGTCCCGGTCCAGTCGTCACTGAGCTCTGGAGAATTTAAAATGAAGCGGGACGGAGCGAGCTCCGCAAAACAGCACAGCGCATGCACGGGCACTGTTGCTGCTGGGATCGCCACCCGCCCCCTCCCGCCCCTTTTGCTACTCCCGGGAGTGGAGAGAGGAGCTTGGGGAGCAACGGGAAAGGCTGAAGGCTGGCGTTGGACAGGAGCGGGCGCGGGAGTAGAAAAGAGCATTCCCGCCTGCAGACCGAGCGTAATGGTTGGAGCGATACTTGGAATGAAAGATTAAAAAGGCAATAAGGAATCTTTAGTACGGTAGTTTTCGTGGATCACGCTGTCCTCGTTGTCCCTCCCCACCTCACTTTTCCTGCCACTTTTTAAAAAGATCCCCTTTTTATCGAGGGTTGGGAAGGAGATCCGTTCCACAGAGTTAGGGAACAGGTTGGTATCCCGCTTTCAAAAGGATGCTCCTTCACACACAGGAACGGCCAACTTGGCACAGAAACAGCTGACACGCTTGTCAGGAGTACCCCAAGAAGAAACACAAGATTATTTATCCCTTGGCAGTGTAAAGGCAAGGCAGTGTGACACATGCTTGTCTCCTCCAGATGCCAAGGATGGACTAGAGCAGTGTCTCTCTTCAATCCCGCCTTTTGCTTTTGTGTAGTGCGTGGTGAAGACTTCAGCTTCCTAAGGCATAATAACATCTTGCTCTTTTGAACAGCAGCCTTGTTTATCCATAGCTGTGAAATCAAGTTCTCCAAACTCCCCTTTCTCTCCACCCCTGCAGGTAGAAAAGTTAAGGATCCTAAGCCTTATCTAGAACTTAATGGGGATCAACCTACAGTTCAGATGGTTTTCCAATGGATAACCTTTCCATTAAGATTGTAGTCCCCACCCCCACCACAATACAGCTAAAGCCTTTGCAGTCATTTTAATGATGCAGAAAAGGAAAATAAAAATAAAAGGGAATAGATTATTCTCCTCTCCATCCACTGGGGCTACAATTGTCAATTTCAGTTATTTGCTTTCAATATTGTTCTGTTTTGTCTCTTATCCCCCTCCCCCAATGCCTGATAAGAAGGGAGATATGGGGGAGAGATTAAAAACCTAGAGGGAAATTACAAGACATGCCCCAGAGAAGTGAGATGGGGTATGTAATGTCTTGGTTACAAAAGAAATGTTGTGTGTGCAGGTTTTCACATCCCCATGGGTATTTTATATGCTTCCAGCCAAACTTTTTATTTTTAATTAGCTTGACTGTTGCAGTCCAAGCAGAACTAGTGGTCTGGTTTTCTATTCTCAGGCCTCTTCAGGGTCTTTTAAGGCTGCCAATTTTCATACTTGACTGTATTCTTTCAGACTTATTTCTGACTCTTAGTTCTTAATGAACTTGGCCCCTTCTCCTCTTTCTTTCATGTCTAGATCTTTGTCTTTGCATTTCTTCCTATCTGTAGATGTTTAGCATAACATAAGAATCATCTATTGTAATGTCCTTCCTGTTAAAGACTACTTCAGCTTTAATTGCAACAATACAAGAGCAACCAACAGATTTAAACTTAATGTTAACCGCTTTAATCTAGATTGCAGAAAATATGACTTCTGTAACAGAATCATCAGTGCTTGGAATACTTTACCTGACTCTGTGGTCTCTTCCCATAATCCTAAAAGCTTCAACCAAAAACTTTCTACTATTGACCTCACCCCATTCCTAAGAGGACCATAAGGGGCGTGCATAAGCGCACAAATGTGCCTACCGTTCCTGTCCTATTGTTTTTTTTTCTTTTCTTCTTCCTATATATATATATATATTGATGCTTATACCTCCTAATATTTACTCATATATATGTTTATATACTATATAATCCTTTTTATATGATGTTGTGACAAAAATAAATAAATAAAATAAAAATAAAATAACAACTCTGGTATATCAGACACAGAAGGAGGGAGGGGCAGAATATGCAGAAAAATCAAACAGAAAAAGATGCAATACAGTACAGTTTATTATTTAATCAACAGGGGTTATTTGCTCCTTCAACTGTTATTTGTCTTCTCTTTTTTTCTTTTAATGGCTTATGGAGAGAATAAAACCATTTTAATTTGCAACTATATCTTTAATTGTGGTTCAGATGAGTAGAATCAGTATTCCACAAACTTTCCATGGTCAACCATCTGCAGTTCTTTTTCCAAAGCAGTTTTTAGCCACTGCTAATTATTTTAGTTTCTGAAGAGGGAGCTATTAATGTTTTGTGCAATGTTGAACTACAGCTTTTTGCTTTGGAAGAAAAATCTAATCTAGAATTACAGAGTCCTGCCCTCTCCTACTCCCTCACTAAATTTGAGCTGCAGCTGTAGTTTTGAGCTGAATGTGATATGAGAATTTGATGTTCTTAGTGGTTGACCCTTGTGACCCTGGAAATTTTGTGAACTGTTATGCATCAGTATATTCTCCCACCTAGGCATTACATTACATTACATACCATAATGGTTATAAAAGAAAGCTAAGAAGGGGTCCTTGTATACCTTGTCATGAAAACTGTAAATATAATCTAATAATCAAATGTCAGGTTAAATCACATTAATCTAGATGATTTACCTATTGTGGACTTTTATAAAAGGCAGCTCCCACATTTAATCAGAATGGATGGAACAAATTAGATTTGTGCTAAGAGAAGGACTTGGACCACAGGCTGAGAAGAACCTGAAAAAGCTAGCTATATAAATTGATCTTTGACACGATGACCAAACAAAGTCTGAGTCTTTTCATAATCTTCCTTTCCTTTGTTAGATGATTCCATCCATCTTTACCAAAAGGACAAACTTAAGCTGGCTACCAAAAAAATTGCACACATACCCCTTCCCTAACGCACCATAGCTGTGAAGGAGAACCTGCCAATGGTGGCTCAGGCTGTAAGAAGCCTGTTATTAAAACACAGCAGCCTGCAATTACTGCAGGTTCTAGTCCCACCAGGCCCAAGGTTGACTCAGCCTTCCATCCTTTATAAGGTAGGTAAAATGAGGACCCAGATTGTTGGGGGGGCAATAAGTTGACTTTGTAAATATACAAATAGAATGAGACTATTGCCTTACACACTGTAAGCCGCCCTGAGTCTTCGGAGAAGGGCGGGATATAAATGTAAATAATAAAAAAAAAGACTCTCTGACAATACTTGTCTTCCATGGCCAAGTTCACATGTGCATATGAAGTAGCTCATCACCAAGACAAATTCCTTGTGTGTCAAATCACACTTGGCCAATCAAAAAATTATATCCTATCTATATCCTATTTATGTTAACAGATCTCTTGTATAATTTAATTCCTATCCTTTTTTCAGCACGGGCTGCTTCATACTTTGCCGAGGTCACAGAATGCCGTTTTATGTAACCCTGAAGAAAAGTTAAACAAAATCCCTTGTCCACTACAAAACAAACTGTTCTGCATGAATGACTTGCCATCTAATAGGGCTCCCATAGGAAGAGATTTAAAGTGGCAAATAAATCAGGACCGGCTCTTCTATTGAACAGTGTGTTGCAGTTTTGCTAGGCGCCTGGATTTGAGTATTGTGAATGAGCAATAAATCTAATGTATCTTTACTGTGTTTTTACTCTCAGGAAGGGAAGCCCTGTTTGGCTTACTTGCCACAAAACACTTGGGCTGACCTTAGGTATTCCACATCTTAATTGGAGTGGGCACTATTTGTTATTCTGCAGTAGGCCGCAAGATTTTGTCAGCTGGCCCTGGCGGGTTACAGTTTTGATGAAAATGACTCCTGGGAGAGAAATAAATGACTAAAAAAATTACACACACATCAGACAGAAAAAACTCTTTTCATTGTTTTTCCCCCATAACCTCTTATTTTGGATAGTTGAGAATTCTGTAATGTTTTTAAAGGCTGTGATTGACAGAGTGGGCTATATTTTAGAGACAGAACTTGCAGTGAATAGTGACAGTTCAGAGACAGAACTCTTGATTCTGGATGAACTGGAGGGCGACACATCTGGATTTTCATGCCAGTAATGGTTATCTGCCAAAACTAGATTGTACTGTGTTAGCGAAATGATATATTGATATCAACTCTAATTATTTATTAGAAAAGTGGGAATTATGAAAAGATCTTTGGAAACTTTCCTCATATTACACTTGTCCATATGCATAAAGCATATAAAGATTGTTCAGCCATGGAAAGTATCTCTGTAGCAAAATATCCTAAGCATCAGATGAATTATATATACATACATACATACATACATACATACATACATACATACATACATACATATATATATATATATATATATATATATATATATATATATATATATAAAAATAAGGAAATTAAAATACCTATTTAAATTTAAACATGGGTTGAAATAGGTATTGGAGATGAGTGGAAAAAAAGGGGATTTGGGAGAAAGGAAATACTCTTGTTTTCCCAGACAAATATCAAGATTGCAGATACATTTTATCTTGGAATTAATATGTATATAGGAGGGGAGAAATGGTATTTTAAAGCTCACAAAATAAATCTTGTGAGGAGAGGGCTGTTCTGTTTGGAACTATAGAAGCTGGACTGTTGTTTTATTTACCTTAGAAGGAGGATTCAACAAGCATTGATAGGAGTGTTTTACTGCTAACATGGACCTGCTGACAGCCCAACTTTCTCTCAGTGCACTGAGGAAAAGGCTCAGCGGCTGGCAATTCCCCATCATTGTCCTCGTGCAAACAGCAAATCTTCAAGGAATCTTCCAGGGAAAAAAGAAGAAGAAGCCGAAGGGGGGAGCTTCAAAAGAACGCATTTGGCTGCATCCTTCATGAACAGTCAAACAGAAATCTTACAGGGGAAGCTGTAGTTATTGTCGACTTGGAAAGCAGACAGAATATGCACAGCAGGAGCTATTCTTCACTGCTGACGAGAGAAAAGAGCGGGAAAAATTTGGCTTAGTGAATGATTCCCCACTTTCTAAGACTATGGAGTCGGTACTGTATTTTTGAACTTGGCAAGGTGTATAGCGAAATACTCTTCTTTTACTTTAACGTCCTGGGAGTCAGGTTGAGGAGAGACTATACTATTGCTTTCTTTTTAACCACCGTGGTTTATCGTGCCATTCAACTGAAGAGTCCTCTGTTCCTTCAAGTTTTAACTTCACACTGATAGGGCTGGGGTTTCGATCTTTTGGCAAGCTTCATTGTGGTACTTTCAGCAGCTTGATGTGCAGGTGTTAATAGATGTTAAAGATTCACTAGGGCAAAATATTAATTGGTAACTCCAGTAAATTGAGCTGGTAGTGGAGGGTCAAGGTTTTCTCTAGTAGGGAATTCTTTAAAACCTCTTCTGTTTTAAAGCAGGGGTCTCCAACCTTGGCAACTTTAAGACTTGTGGACTTCAACTCCCAGAATTCTGGGAGTTGAAGTCCACAAATCTTAAAGTTGCCAAGGTTGGAGATCCCTGTTCTAAAGACCACTCTACTCTTCCTCTACTGAGGAATCACCTGGAGGATGAAGGGCATCCCCAAATCTAGGGATATCAACTGGTACTGCTGTGTTGCTTTAAAACAGGATGAAATGTGTTTCCTAGTGCTGCCGTGCAACGGGGTGAGCTCCTGTTACTTGTCCCAGCTTCTGCCAATCTAGCAGTTTCGAATGCACGTAACAATGCAAGTAGAAAAAATAGAGGCCACCTTTGGTGGGAAGGTAACAGCGTTTCGTGCGCCTTTGGCGTTGAGTCATGCCAGCCATATGACCACGGAGACGTCTTTGGACAGCTCTGGCTCTTCGGCTTTGAAACGGAGATGAGCACCGCCCCCTAAAGTCGGCAACGACTAGCACGTATGTGCGAGGCCTTTACCTTTGCCTTATTGATTACATGCTATTTAACCGTCCTTCCCTTTAAAGCAACTTTCATAGATCTTGCTTCTTCTTGTTCTCATGAAAATTGTCACTTTCCTAGCTTGAAGAGATCCCAATGGACTGACCATCTGTTAAATAATATTCCTTCTTAATAAATTATTTTCCTTTGTCCTGTGTTCCATTAGCATTCCTTGCCTATTTGATAATGACTATGTAATTTCTGGGGAAACCAGCCTTATCTTAGAGCAGTAAAATTCCTAAGTGAGTTTTGGTGCTCCATAACTGTTTTTCCAGTTTTTCTGTACCTCTTGCCACAAGCCCATGTCATTTTAATTTCACTCACAGAAATCCATCTTTGCAACTTTTCCTTTTTGTTTCTAACAGCTTTTTAAAATTTCTGTGGACCAAAATGCCTAACATCCAATGTGGATTCTAGCTTTCCTGCTGTTGCTGCACAGGAGTCATGTTTCCTGCCTGGCTGATGCTTCTCTTCAGTGTAATTGTCCTTGCCCTTTTTAATCCCTGAACCCAGCATTTAGACCATTTCATACAACCCCCAAACAACTCACAGAGCCATCTTAGTATGCAGGACTGGGAACCTGACATTATCCACCTGACAGGTTGTTTGCAACTTACTGGTAGGAGTCAAAATATTTCACTAGAGGTGTCATCAGAAACCACTATCTTATGCTAATTTTTGTAGGAACATGAAGACAGATGTTGAATAATTTGACATGAGCAACATAGCTTAGAAAATTATCACCATGTCAGGTTATTGTCAGATTTTTAGGAAATCCATATTCCAGACAACTTGAAAAGACAGAGTGAGTGAAGGTGTGGCAAGTGCCTGAAAAAGTATGTGTGTATTGGGGGAAGAGTGTGTAAAAAGGAGAGAGAAAGAAGGAAAACAACATTGGGGGGAAAAAAATATTTTAATGCATTTAAATTTTACAGTCAGCAGCATTAGCAATTCAAAAAGTGTTCTTTTTCTAAGTAGTTGTCTATAACTTCTTCAGATGGAGTTCCTGTTTGTTTAGACAAGTGGAGATTGCTGAAACAATGGAGCAGTTGCTTCAGGACTGTAATCCAAAGTGAACAGATCAGTTCTCACTGTAAAGTGTCCCAACAGTACTTCACCTATAACATTCACTTTGCTATTTTTTTTTTGTTTACATTTATACCCCGCCCTTCTCCGAAGACTCAGGGCGGCTTACAGTGTATAAGGCAATAGTCTCATTCTATTTGTATATTTTTACAAAGTCAACTTATTGCCCCCCCAACAATCTGGGTCCTCATTTTACCTACCTTATAAAGGATGGAAGGCTGAGTCAACCTTTCAATTCACTCTTAGATCTCTATGTATATGCTTTGAATTGTCTGCATTACTTGCATACCTGATCTTAAGGTCCACACAATTGTGTTTGCAAAACAAGGACAAGGACTCCTAATTATCCAGAAGCAGCTAGTTGCCATTTCAACCTTTAATTTCTCAATTACATTAATAAATTGCCTTTAGGAATTGTGCACCAGAAAGATTGGTTTGTAAAAAGGAGTCCCAAGAAAGCTGTTTGCTACATATCAGGTTTGTAATAACAATTCCCTTCCTCTCATGCCCCTTACAAGATGGGAACCAGGTCAGGTATTCTGACAGGCTTATTCCTGTTTGTGTTTTTGGAAAGTACTTGGGCTGTGGATCAGAATCTAGTTTTACTTTCTGATAATGCATGTGTTCAGACATAAAATACCCAATTAATGCATGGATTCCATACACATTAAAGCATTCCCCTTGTGTTGCCATCTATACACACTGGAACTAAAACTTCTGGATTCTTAGACGGGTTAATGAGGATCCCCAAAGCTGCATTTTCTTGGAAGATGTCAAGGGGCGCTACAGATGACATCCCATTGCATTGTACAGGTAGTTCTTGACTTACAACAATTTGTTTAGTGATTATTCAAAGTTAAAGGTAAAAGTAAAGGTTCCCCTCGCACATATATGCTAGTCATTCCCAACTCTAGGGGGCGGTGCTCATCTCCATTTCAAAGCCAAAGAGCCAGCGTTGTTCAAATACATCTCCATGGTCATGTGGCCGGCATGACTAAATGCCAAAGGCGCACAGAATGCTGTTACCTTCCCATCAAAGGTGGTCCCTATTTTTCTATTTGTATTTTTTACATGCTTTTGAACTGCTAGATTGACAGAAGCTGGGACAAGCAACAGGAGCTCACCCTGTTACGCAGCGCTAGGGATTCAAACCTCTGAACTGCCGACCTTTCAATTGACAAGCTCAGTGTCTTAGCCACTGAGCCACTGCGTCCCGTTCAAAGTTACAACGGCATTGAAAAATGTGACCATTTTTCACAGTTATGGCCATGTCTCACAGTTATGACGTTCTAGCATCCCCATGACCATGATCAAAATTGAGATGCTTGGCAACTGGATCATATTTATGACTGCTGCTGTACCCCAAGGTCATGTGATCACCTTTTGCAACCTGACACGCAAAGTGACTGGGGAAGCCAGATTCACTTAACAACCAAGTTTCTAACTTTCAACTGCAGTGATTCACTTAACAGCTGTGGCAAAAAAAGTCATAAAATGGGGCAAAACTAACTTAACCAATGTCTCACTTAACAACAGAAATTTGGGGCTGAATTGTAGTCGTACGTCGAGGACCACTTGTATTTCTCTAAAATGAATAAATGTATTGATCATCCCAATCTGAGATAATTTAGTATTGAGTTTGTGCACCGCGTGACTAGATAGCAGAAGATAAGTGCTTGTGAAATAAAATGCTTTCAAGCAATTATTTGTAGTATAATAATTTAAAGAAATGACATTTCTACAGAATTAGCTAGAATTATAATGTGGAAATAAGAATAAATAAAAAAATCAAACATTAATTTAGGCTGATGGTTCAGCTTCTACAGTGGTCTCTGGTGAGGAGTTTGAGGAGCAAAGAACTTTATTAACTAGTGAGAGAAGATCAAAATGAAATATTATTGTATGTGTTTGTATGTGTTAGATGTGACCTTTTGGAATCGGTGTGTTATCATTTCTAAAACATCCAGAAATAAATGTCAGCTATCGAAGAATGGAGCCTGTTTTTATGAGTTGGATTCTAAGCAATCACTGTATTTGAAACTTGGAAAGAAATTTTCTTGGATTGCTGCCAGGACATTCTAGCTTGTTTTGACAAATCAAAGATAAGTTTAAGCATGGTATAAGGATTGGTCATAAATCCAGACATGGCTTATCTTTTTTTTTCAGCTATATCGGAACAAGTAAAGAGGAATATCTTAAGCCTGGAAGACAGGATTGTTGGGGCTGAAAAGCTAGATGGGTTCCCACCATAGTGAATGGCATATTGTGATAATTGAAAATAGCACTATACACCCTCATATAATAGAATAATAACAGAGACATGTTTCTGTACAGGGTTCCAGTTCAGAGATATTTCTTAAGATTATCACCCCCTTAGGTCCTAAAACATTGGTTTCTTATCAGTTTGGATCCTACACCCACCCATATTCAACTGGCAAAAGACTTAGTTCTCTGAGTTCTGACCTTGGGAAGGGGAAAGAGAGCAGTGAATCATTAAGGGAGGAGAAAAGATAACAATTTTTCCTGAGACTATAGAAAGCATGAAGAGTCACTCAAACTAATCCTAGCTTGGTTTTGTTTGATATTAACATGGGGCAGAGAGAAACTCTGACAGGCTTTCAGGAGCCTTTTATTCAGTGGTGGGTTTCAAATTTTTTTACTACTGGTTCTGTGGGCGTGACTTGGTGGGCGTGGCAAGGGAAAGATACTGTAAAATCTCTGTTCCCTCCCCACTCCAAGGAAAGATTACAGCAAAAGTCCCCATTTCCTCCGATCAGCTGGGACTTGGGAGGCAGAGAATAGATGGGGGCAAGGCCAGTCAGAATTTTTACTACCAGTTCGCTGAACTACTCACAATTTCCACTACTGGTTCTCCAGAACTGGTCAGAACCTGCTGAAACCTACCTCTGCTGTTATTCTATCCCAAAGTTTCCCAATTTTGCAACTTTTAGCTCGCCTGCATTTCACCTCCGAGAATCCCCCCACCATCATAGGAAACAGACTCTCAGTAGCAACCAGTATTCTTGGAGCTAAAAACTACTTGCCTTAAAATTGCTAAGATTAAGACACACAGCACTATCCTTATACATGGAAACCACTTTTGGACTTTTCCTTGAAACTGAAAGAAATACATTTTAACTTTGGGCTTGGACTAGAAATGTTTATGATTATAGATGGACGGTATTTATTCTAGCTCAAAGAGTTAATATATTCCATGCTTGCATCTGTACTGAAGAAAATTGGAAGTTATTTTTTCCTATACTGTATTCTTTCCCCTTCTTGTCTGTATCCCTAACTTTGTATCTTCCCCGCTTTCCTCTCTCTTCCCCCCGCTTTTTTTTTGTTCTTTGTATATTATACCTTTCTGAAATCTCATAAAGTTGTCAAAATAAAAAAGAGAAACATGACTTTATCCTACAGTAATAAAGAATATTCCTGGAGTTCCTGCCATGCTTGTTTTTTTGACCTTGCTTGCTTCGAGGGCTAGCAAGCTATTGTTCTCTTGGGTTATGATAGTTGCATTGGAAGGATTTAAATTTGGCTTGGGAAAGGATACCACTGTTGTGATGAAATATAGCTGTTTACACAGATGAAAGTTTTGCTTTGCTTTGCTGGCCTTGTGAGCCAGCAGTCTTAGAATCCTTTCTAAGGATTGTGATGGGGAAAAGAAGTAACTGCGACAAAAGAAAGTCTGAAGATATATTTTCAAAATAGCCTCTTTTGAAAGAGCAGGCAAGTAGAATGGAATGGAATGGAATGGAACGGAACGGAACGGAATGGAACGGAACGGAACAAAACAAACAAAACAAAACAAAACAAAACAAAACAAAACAAAACAGAATAGAATTCTTTATTGGCCACGTGTGATTGGACACACAAGGATTTTTTCTTGGTGTATATGCTCTCAGTGTACATAAAAGAAAAGATACATACGTCAAGAATCATAAGGTACAACACTTAATGATAGTCATTGGGAACAAATAAGCAATCAAATCATATCAGGAAACAGTCAATATAAATCGTAAGGATACCAGCAACAAAGTTACAGTCATACAGTCATAAGTGGGAGGAGATGGGTGATAGGAGCGTTAAGAAGATTAATATTATTAATTATTGAGTCTGTCATTTGCACCTCTGTAACTGTCTGGTTCGGTTCTGCAACCCAACAAGAAAGACACAGACTTCAGAGGATAATTAGAACTGCAGAAAAAATAATTGCTACCAACCTGCCTTTCACTGAGGACCTGTATACTGCATAAATCAAGAAGAGGGCCGTGAAAATATTTACAGATCCCTCACATCCTGGACATAAACTGTTGCAACTCCTACCCTCAAAATGACGCTGTAGAGCACTGCACACCAGAACAACTAAACACAAGAACAGTTTTTTCCCGAAGGCCATCACTCTGCTAAACAAATAATTCCCTCAACACTGTCAAACTATTTACTAAATCTGTACTACTATTAATCTTCTCATCGTTCCCATCACCAATCTCTTTCCACTTATGACTGTATGACTGTAATTTTGTTGCTGGTAATCCTTATGATTTATATTGATATATTGACCATCATTTGTGTTGTAAATGTACCTTGATGAAGGAAACTTTTCTTTTATGTACACTGAGAGCATATGCACCAAGACAAATTCCTTGTATGTCCAATCACACTTGGCCAATAAAAAAAAATTCTATTCTATTCTATTCTATTCTATTCTATTCTATTCTATTCTATTCTATTCTATTCTATTCTATTCTATTCTATTCTATTCTAATAGTAATGCAGACTTAGTAACTAGTTTGACAGTGTTGAGGGAATTATTTGTTCAGCAGAGTGATGGCATTTGGGAAAAGTATTTTTTTAAAGAAAAAAACTAACCTGTTCCTCAAACTAGTTTTGAGAAAGATTATTGTCTGAACAATTTTTGTTCTAGCTGAATGGTAAGTACAGCATCACTTGATGGTCCCACTTGTTTCCATACATGCTTCTTGTTTCCACACATGCTGAGATATCATATTAACCACCAGGAGGCAGTACATGACCAGCTTCATTCTTACTGGGTCTCATCAGATATATATATAGCCAATTTTTTTCTATGGGATTCAGACATTCTGCCAGGAATTAAACTCACAAACCATTGCATTTTAGATGACTATATCATCATCAGGTCCTGTGCTAAGCACATTGGGTTACAAGCATACTCCACAATTTTCAGTTCACAAGTACAATCTCTGCATCCTTCCATTTCAGGTTGAGATTTTTCAAATCTTCCTGAAATGTTTGGTCCACGTTTTCTTTGGCCTTCCTCTTTTTCTCTGACCATCTGGTGGTATCCAATTGATTGTGGTTTTTGCTGGACATTGTTCATTCATGCGGAACACATGTCCTGCAAAGTACATTCTTCATTCTGTCGCTATCTCAGACGGTCTTCAGAAATTATTTCTTTGTAGAATTTCCTTGTTTGTGACATGGTCCTGATATGAGATGTGAAGGATTCTTCTGAAACAGCATTGTTGGAAGATGCTGATCTTATGAATAATTATTTTTGTAGATATCCAGGTATCACTAACATAGATTTCCAGGTATCACTATGACAATGGCATTAAATACTCTGATCTTGGTTGATGTGTTTGTAGTGGGTATGGTCCATACTGAGTGCATTTGTTGGAAGGCAACAGTTGCTTTAGCTATTTGGCATTCATATCTGCTTCTGTTTTCCCGTCTGTAGCCCTGATACTACCAAGGTAGTTATTTTGTTCCACAAAATTTTAAGGCCTGCCCTCCTAATGTTAGCAGAGTGTTGCCTTGAACATTGCCAACTTGTATCAGCTTGGTCTTGTCTTCACTAATTTTTAAGCCCACTTTGCTTGTCTCCCTCATTAACTTAGAATGGGGAGACATGGAGACAACCTTGGTGAAATTGTTCAGAGATTGTTACAATAATAGTATATGCATATGCATGCTTTGAGCCCAGGAAACGGGATGTATTAGAAAGAGACTTAGACTACTCCCAGGAGCAGTATAATACTTTTATTATTCTCTTATAATTTTCGCTGTTTTATTGTTATTTTATTGTAGTTTATGACATTCCTATGTTATGACCCATGGTTATAATAATAAACTTATTTACTTACTTACTCCCAGAGATATAAGAGGGAGGCAAGGCAAGGGAAAACACAGGTGTACAAGATTTTGCTCCAATATTCTAAATCAATCAATCAATCTTACACTCCATATTTGCTTAAACTCAGAGAGAGTCAGATGTCTACATCATGTTATATATCCATATATGAGGTTTTAAATGGTTTGTAGGTCTATCTAAAACCTTGTACTCAGGAACACTATAACTCTACTCTGAGAGCTTAAGGAAGGTAGACTATATACCATTCTGATAAAAGCCAATGTATATGCGGAGCAGACATACAGTACTGATAGCTCCCTTGAAGAGGCATCAATGATTAAGAACTATTGTTTTGTTATTGTATTTATTTATTTATTTGTCAATCATATATAAGATAACAGGTAAAAGTATAAACATAATTTGAATACATGAAAAGAGTAAGTAAAAAGGAATATTAGGACAGGGAGGTAGGCATGCAGGTGCGCTTATGCACGCCCTCTTAGGAATAGGGTGAGGTCAACACTAGACAGTTTAAGCTTTATTCTGGGGGTTTGGGGAAGAAACTAAAGAGTCAGGTAGTTCATTCCAGGCATTGACCACTCTGTTACTGAAGTCATATTTTCTGCAATCGAGTTTGGAGCAATTTACTTTGAGTTTGTATCTATTGTTTGCTCATGTATTGTGGTTGAAGCTGAAGTAGTCATTGACAGGTAGGACATTGTGGTAGATAATTTTATGTACTATGCTTAGGTCAGACTGAAGCTGGCATAGTTCTAAGTTGTCTAAGCCCAAAATTTGGAGTCTGGTGGCATAAGGTATTTTATTGCGAGCAGAGGAGTGGAGGACTCTTCTTGTGAAGTATCTCTGGACTCTCTTGATTGTATTTATGTCCGATATGCAGTGTGGGTTCCAGACAGCTGTATTCAAGAATTGGTCTAGCAAATGTTTTGTATGCTCTAGTTAGTAGTACAGTATTACCAAAGAAGAAGCTACATAAGATCTTCTCATGTGGAACAGTTTACAGAATGACACACTGTCACTATAAACCATCATCCAGAACCAAAGGAATGCAATTCAATGGAGGAGTGTTGCCTGCCCAATGGACAGCCACAAGCTCCATTCTGGGCTTATCCTATTAAAAAGAATTGGACACGTTCTCAAGAACTTGATCTGTAAAAACTGTGCTCTTAATTTGGCTGCTTCTGGGGAAACTGTATATGCTTTTGTGTATATTCTGGTCTGTAGAAGCCAAAAGGAAGAATGCAGTAATAATAGAGAAGTCAAATTTTTCATTTTGCTTTCTTGCTTTTTGAGGAAGGGCTTTTCTTAGTGTAAAATGGATGTGATCACAATGTAATGCCCCTGCTTTAGCCCACTTTCATTGTAAAAAGTGAACAATTATGCCAGTTATAACCAGTAATTTGTCTCCAGATTTCAGCAGTGTAGTTTTGGGATATTGGGAGCTGTAAAAAAGGGGCTGGAAAAGTAGGCAACCTGTGAGATACTACCTGGATCTGGGATAATAATAAAAAAAGCCATTGGTTTTTTTATGTGACAGCTTCATAATTATGATGTATATTACAGTATGTCTGTGGTAATTATGGAATTACTGCAATTTAGTTAATTAACAAATCTCCAGGTTGAAGAAGATGCAGTAACAAGCGTGCAGTGTACCAATTTCTAAGTTACATTAGTTTCATTCACCAAATAAAATTGGTCTCCTGCTACACTAAATTCAGACATATATTTCAAAAGCCTTCTTATTCCTGCAGCTAACTTGCAAGATTTCCATTTACAGTTTTAAAAATATGGGAAAAGGTCTTTTTGCAATTAACTAACTACTAATTCAGTTTTCTGCATCAACATCTGTTATACTCAGAATCTGAGTTCCCCCACATCCAGCATGACAGATCTGAATGGTTAAAATCCATAAAAAAGAAATGTTCAGCTTTCATCATTCCTCATTTTTTTTCCTTACTCAAACCACTTTTCTCCCCCAGCCTTGTAATGTAGCTGCAATGATTTATTTATATATAATATCCATTTCTATCTAGATGCAAAACAACAAAGCATATTGCTTGTCATTGGAAACCCAGGCATCAGCTATTTGATGATCACCAGGTATATATCTCATTTTGATATTTCCTCTACCTTTGCTAGTATCTGGCATTCAGCATTCTCAGATGGTGACCTACAGAAATAAAACTTGCTTTGGAGGAGGAGGAAAAAAAAAAAGATTGCTCAAGGGGTCCTATGGCCCTGTAGGATCAGGCATGTATATGTGTGGGGCAGAGAGTTACAGAACCTAATTAGAAATTATTATTAACCAAATATGCTGAATATCGGTTTTCTTGTTGGGTTCTGCAACCCAACAAGAAAAACACAGACTTCAGAGGATAATTAGAACTGCAGAAAAAATAATTGCTACCAACCTGCCTTCCATTGAGGACTGTATACTGCACGAATCAAGAAGAGGGCCGTGAAAATATTTACAGACCCCTCGCATCCTGGACATAAACAGTTTCAACTCCTACCCTCAAAATGATGCTATAGAGCACTGCACACCAGAACAACTAGACACAAGAACAGTTTTTTCCCAAAGGCCATCACTCTGTTAAACAAATAATTCCATCAACACTGTCAAACTATTTACTGAATCTGCACTACTATTAATCTTCTCATAGTTCCCATCACCAATCTCTTTCCACTTATGACTGTATGACTATAACTTGTTGCTGGCAATCCTTATGATTTATATTGATATATTGACCATCAATTGTGTTGTAAATGTTGTACCTTGATGAACGTATCTTTTCTTTTATGTACACTGAGAGCATATGCACCAAGACAAATTCCTTGTGTGTCCAACCACACTTGGCCAATAAAATTCTATTCTATTCTATTCTATTCTATTCTATTCTATTCTATTCTATTCTATTCTATTCTATTCTATTCTATTCTATCTGTTCCTTTAAAGATGATTTTATTTCTTTTTATTGAAAATTCTCACAAGCTCTTATTTCTTTTGAGCAGAAAATTAGCATACAGAAGGTTTTACTTTAATTATTATTATGTGCTGCTCTGCAAAGATGGTATCAAACTGACCCTTAAAATGAGTTATGAAGGGAATCAATAACCTGAAGCAGGAAATAAAGAAACCGAGAGCAGAAGTCACGCACAGTCTAATAACAGTTACATCTACTGTAGAGAAGTTACCAAATGGATAAAAATGGGATTCTTGCAGGACATAAGTGAGTTTTCACAGAAGAAACTGATGGCTGGATGTGTTATATCAGGCTGCAGGTAGGAACCTCAGACAGATAAACAAACTTTACATGCAGAAAACTAACAGATCCAAGAAATGGTTCTTGTACAGCCTTTTCTTTGCTCTATTATTATTATTTTTTTGTATGCTAAGATTGTCTACTTGGAAGAGGGTGGTTTTTTTTGTTTTGTTTTTTTTGTTTTTTTGGAGACAGTGGTTTTTCTGTGCCATCTGAAATGGTAGGCATAGCTTAACTACCCTGTTTCCCCAAAAATAAGACCCAACCGGAAAATAAATCCTAGCATGATTTTTCAGGATGCTCTTAATACAAGCCCTACCCCTAAAATAGGGGCCTCTGAGTGGCTCAGACTGCTAAGACAGTCTGTTATTAACAGCAGCTGCTTGCAATTACTGCAGGTTCAAGTCCCACCAGGCCCAAGGTTGACTCAGCCTTCCATCCTTTATAAGGTAGGTAAAATGAGGACCCAGATTGTTGGGGGCAATAAGTTGACTTTGTATATAATATACAAATGGATGAAGACTATTGCTTGACATAGTGTAAGCCGCCCTGAGTCTTCGGAGAAGGGCGGGATATAAATGCAAATAAAAAAAAAAATAAGCCCCAGTTAAGATTGTCAGCCAGATGGATGCATTTAGTACCGTATTTCCCCTAAAATAAGACCTAACCAGAAAATAAGACCTAATGTGTCTTTTGGAGCAAAAATCAAAAGAAGACATGGTCTTATTTTCGGGGAAACACTATAGTCTTATGGAAAACAAGCGTGGTCTTCTCAGCCTGGTTCCCATGGGACACCTGCCATGACCAATAATATGTACTGTCTATCCCAGGGAACTCCAACCCCTGGTCCGTGGACCAGCACCAGTCTGTGGCATGCCAGCAACCAGCCACACAAACAAGTGAAGATCCATCCGTGGGATGGAGGCAGCATGTAAAAACCCACAATTCCTCTGGTCCACGGAAAACCCTTTCTCCGTGGAACTGATTCCTGGTACCCAAAAGGTTGGGGGCCACTAGTCTATCCTACAGCACCTCCAGAGAGTCTAATTACACAATGTTTCTTTACTTCACACTGAAAAGAGGATCACCCCTTTGCCTGCAGCTGTTTCACCCAATGTGTTGATCAACATCAACCATATTCTACAGTAGCATTTTCATGTTTGAACATCTATTCATTGTCTTTAGCCACACTTCTTTTGAACCTTGATTTTGGGGTGTGAGCGAGTATATTTCTTACTGTGTGTACAAGGTGTGTTGTTGCCCAGTGCTTACAGGTAGAGGGGTGCATGGAATTAGCTTTCCTCTGCTTATGCTAACCAGCAGGGGGAGTGCTTGTCACTATTATTCTTGCATGAGTCCTTCTGTATTCTGTAAGTCCCCAAAACTGTCTTCTAATTACTTCTAACTAGCCCTCCCTGTTTGTCTAGTTGACCTCAGTTTAATTCATCCTGAGTTTAATTTATAGATATATAGATATAGATATATACATTCAACTATTATAAAGATACTTCCCTACAGTTAGACACATGAATCATGCCTATTTAAAAGGAACTGTAATGAAAGCTGAATGCTTAGGTAGTAATATCTGCGCAATATAAAACACAAAACGCTTTCTAGAAAGAAAACTCCACCCTATATTTGTGTGCTTTTTCTTTTTGTCCATGGAACCATTTTCTAGAATAAAAAGCTAAAAAGCTAATGTCAGAAGAAGGAAGAAGCTTGTGATTTAGATTAGCCAGAAGGGTTATATCATGTTTGTTATTCAAAGGGGAACAGGGATTTCAAAACACACAGGGACATTTAATGTAGCACCTTAAAGCAGCTATTACCAGAACAGTATAATAAAGGGAATACATATTTAATTTTGCATGTAATAACGGCAGCAAGAATAGTGTTTGCCCAACAATGGAAAAATGAAGAGATCCTGACAGATGAAAGTGTAATAAAAAAAAATATTAGGATGTGCTGAGATGGACAGATTGACACTTAAGATAAAAGAAAAGGAAGAAACAGAATACTTTTTAACATGGGATATATTTTACCAATGGTTAACTAACAAAAACAAAGGTTAGAATTTAAAAAGAATTCAAAGAGATAATAAAAATTGAAGTGTATTGAAACTTTTGCAAGATGGACAAATTAATTGTTTTATTATTTTATGATTAATATTGATATGTTTATTAAGATTACTAGTATGATTATGATTATTGTTGTACTTTTATTTAAAATTAATGATGCCCAGACAACACGCTGTTCAGATAGACATGGACTTTTTTATGTTTTTAAAGAAAAAGTGTACCAATAAAACATATATTCAAAAAAAAAAGCAGCAATGTCTTTTTATAGGATTGTATCCTCTGCAGCTGCAATGCAATCTTGGGAAAATACCCATTTAGCTTAAGGAGTTGTCCACAGGTACTGTGTGATCTTGATACACCTTTAAAATCCATTGTTCGGGGCAGCATTTTTTTCCCTTTTCAATCTGAAAAGATAAAACATAACTTGAGCAGCTTTAAGACTGTTACATTTATGAAAGTTTTGTTGAAAATTGCCATTTTTAATTAAAATATTTGCAACATTTTTCCTTGATTAAAAGTCTCCTATTTGTAAACTGAGATGGCTTATGGAGAAACTCATTGAATTTAAAATTAGATATAAGCAACCTCATTGTCTTACTGCTATCACATTTGGGAATTATTATGCTAGATATTGCTAATTAGTGGCCAAATCCCTGAAATTAATGTTCTTGTTGCAGATCCATCTCCAGTAGAGATAAAAGTCATTTCTGGGAAGAGCATCAAATAATGTATCACTGAGGTATAGATATAGGGGGATAACTTCTTATGAGAGACTTTATATCTTAGTCTCCCATCATGAAAACGGTGACGTGATTTATGCATTCTCAAACCAAGTATTTCAGAGGTATGAAGGTTCTCAGTTTAATCATTGTGCATGGTATTTGACTAAACAATTTGACTTTGAAAATACTTTAAAATACCCAAAGAAAATACATTTGACACATGATGTGGACCAGTGGTGGGTTTCAAAATCTTTTACTACTGGTTCTGTGGGCGTGGCTTGGTGGGCGTGGCAGGGGAAGGATATTGTAAAATATCCATTCCTACCCCACTCCAGGGGAAGGTTACTGCAAAATCCCCATTTCCTCCCAATCAGATGGGACTCGGGGGGGCAGAGAATAGATGGGGGTGGGGCCAGTCAGAATTTTTACTACCAGTACTCAAACTACTCCAAACTACTCAAAATTTCCGCTACCAGTTCTCCAGAACTGGTCAGAACCTGCTGAAACCCATCTCGGGTGTGGACTAAGGAATACTTTAGAAACCTCTTAAGAATGGTTATTATGAGAATGGTTATTCTTGATTGCTCTGCTTGAAATGGATAATGATAAGCAGTGATTCAACCATTTCTGGAATGGTAAAAGTCCTTTGAGAAAAAAGTTCTACCTCTAATTTTTGAATCATGATGATTTATCTAATCCTCTTATTATTGTTACCATAATTTTACCAGTGGTATCCAGTAATTACAAATATATTGGTTTCTAATCATTACATTGAAGATGTGGAGGGAGGGAGGGAGGGAGGAAGGAAGGAAGGAAGGAAGGATATATGAGATTCACTTCAAGTCAGTACAGAGGCACAATAGATTTAACAAGACATGGTTTACAAAACAAAATAAAGTGTTTATGTGAATTGGATAAGATACTGGTATTTGAGTAAAAAGTTTAGTGTACCAAGTTGGGACTGAACAAGTCTTGTTGGAATCTTTAATAGTAGATGGGGACCATAATACAACAGAATCCATTGCATAAAATGAGGTACTGTGCATGATAGACAGCTCGCCAGCCTGCATTCTTCTGAAACTCAGGCATAGCATAGCAGCTAGTAAGACACTGAACTGATCTTTTATGTTTGGGTATGTGGGAATGTAAATGAATGAAGTTTCTAATTAGAAAGTGAACAATAAAAATGCATTTGTTTTCCCATGTCCTGAATGTCTGGATAATTAAGAGTAATTAGTAGTATTAAAATAGCAAGTATCACTTTACCATTTATTGTAGCCCTCTGTGAGATTATCCATCCTTTCTGCTCCCACTCCTCAGGAGGAGTTTTCTCTAAATGTTGCTGGCAGAAACTGAATGTCCTGCCACACACTAATTAAAACAATTTATTCTGAATTTCATGCAAGGTCATTATTTGAAGTTACTTGTGAAAACTCTGGAAGAAACCATTTTTCGATATTATTAAAAATGTTGGTAAAGTAGCTTCTTTACAACATGATAAATCCTAAGTGTTTTCTTCAGGATCAATTTTTTTCCTTTGCACATGTAATCCCAATATTTCTCACCTTAGAAACCCATAAAGGCGTCAAATAGTGTCAATCTATGTTACAACTGCATTAAGGATATGAGGTGATACAAATCTTGCTTTTACATTTATTACAGAACTAGGGAGCCAATGGTGTGCCAAATGTTTCTGGACTAGAGCTCCAGGTGGATTAGCAAATATGCACAATTGTGAGGACAGCGAGAATTGTACTTTAACAAACTTGAGAGGCCATAGATTCTCCATTCTTGCTTTATTTGGTGAAAAAAAAATATAGGCATATTATTGCAAAAGAAATGACTGACATAAGGAAGGAGTTAACATTTTTCTCCCACCAGCTCTTTTTGCCTACATTAAGAAGTAGATTTGAATAATCTATTTTTCCTTCAGCTTTTCAGCTTCTGTATTCTTTCTTCCCATCCTTGAAACTTTTGTCATTATTCTTAATTACAAAAACACAAAGGTTAGGATTTCCATATCTACACAGAGATTGAGAAATGCAAATTATATAAAGAATAGAAAAAGCAATACTTGTGTCAACACACAATGAATTTGGATTTGCTTGTGCAGGGCATAAAATATAAATGAATCTTTTAAAAAATATGTGTGTAATAATAAATTGTATTATGGTGTCGTTCTACCATAAAGAAAAATCACACAGTGTAATGTTCTTAAAATGGAAACTTAAATATTTTGCTCTATCCTAGTATAGAAATTGACCCTAGTGGCAGCAGAATCTGCAATTACAAACAAACAAACAAACAAACAAGCTTGCTCTGGTTATCTGAAGTTTATTTATTTATTTATTTATCAGAAGTTGACCTGATACTGAGAATTGTCACAAATGCATCAAAGTTTTAGATGTTTCAAATGAAGTAGAATAAAAAAAAATTTGTTTTACTATTGTTCACTGTAGTATAAACAACAGTAATTTTTCATTCATGGGTGGAAGCAGATTTAATAAAATAATTCTATATTAGAGTTTTGGACATAGAAGAAGTAATGGGTAGTGAAATGCACATCGGCTTCAGATTCTCTGTGCAAATAAAAGACATGCAGCAAGGGAATATTTAGGAAACCATTTGTGAACTTGAGGGAGAGCCATGGAAAAGGAAAGTTAAAAAAAAGGCAAGGTAATGTCTGCAATCACATGGTGGCGGCTGCCATCTTGATTTTATTTGATATTCCCCTCCTAGTGAACTTGCAAAGACAACATGAAGTTTTAAAGGAACATTGTACCTTAGCTTTTTGGTGTTTAACATGTTTTAAAAGAAGACTGCTCCATCTGGTCATTGGGTAGAAAAGTTAGGAATTCAAAATATGGGATTCCCACCCCCTACAATGAAATATACCAGCTTGTGAACAGTGCTTCAGTGCTTTTCAATGTTAAAAGTCTTTAATGCTGCCTAAATTTCATCTGTATGTTTGCAGTTGCATCAAATTCAGCTGATATTCAGCTTGCAATCAACAACCACTCCAAGTTATTTTTCACATGTACATTTGCCAGGTCAGATAGCCCTCATTTTTTATTTCCTATGTGAAGATCTTTACATCTCTCTGTCTCAAATTTATTTTTGTTATATTTTATTTTTGTATTCAAGGATATTAAATATCCCATAAGTTTTATCATCTGCTAATTTGATAAGCTTTTCCTTCACACTTCCATGCAGAAGCTTGGACTGAAGCTGTTTTACCCTCTACTGAATATTTTCCTCCAACATGAAGAGGGATTTTGAGGTGTATGGTGTCTTGAGTCAATTATGCTTCATCCACCCCAGGTTTAACTAGCCAGCTACTAGTATCAATACTGTTGATACTTTCTCAAATGCTTTTCTGAAATCAGTGCATTATGCTTATATTGTTCTTGCAATCTATTTACACACACACGTTAATGGCAGTGTGGAACAACATATTCTTGACAAATCCATGCTTACCTCTGGTTTCTGGTGCTTGTTTTCAAACTACTTTCTTTGATTCCCTTATGAACTCCTCTATTTTTTTCCCCCAGGTGTCAGAGTCAATCTGATCTATCTTTCAGTCCTTCCTCCTGACCTTTTTTTAATGATAGAGACAACATTTAATCTCCTGCGGAAATCAGATATTTGAACCATTCTTTGGGATTTTTCCAAAATAAATATATAAAGCCTCTGTTTGTGAGACCTTCAGCCAGTACTTTCAGTATAAATGCAGTTTATCTGGCCATAGTGATTTACACTCTAAGACTAAACAGGTATTTTGTGATCATGTTTCTCTCACTCTTTATTTGGAACTTCAGTCCTGTATCTTCATCCTGTCTTCACAATTGCCAGGTAGAATGCATATTTTGCTGTTGACTGAATAGGTTGCACAAAGTATTCCACGCACAAACCATTCTGTTCTTGAAAGAGCTGTTTTCAGGTGGCCGATGCTTGAATCAAACCATAAATGTTTTTGCATGTTTTGTTCAAAATTCAAAACTAAAACAGATACGCACCAAAAGAGCATGTCTGAGTAGAAATGTTTAGGCTGCTGCCTTCTGTTTTAGATGCTATAATTGGAAGATGTCTCTTGAAAATCTTTTGAATTACCTACTTTGGACCAAAATAGCAGAAGGAAATGGTCAAGTTCTTTCCACTGTTAATTTAAGATTGAGTGGGTGGCCGAGCGGTTATCTGAGTGGAGCTTTGGAACGAAACGGTATTTAAAAAGCCCATGGCATCTTTCTCTCTCTGTTGAAGAAAAAAATGGAGAGCAAGCTACAGAGAAATAAATTGCCTCAATGGTTCACTATATTCAGTACATCTACTGGAGATGTGATGAATGGTGGTAAGTACGGTAGTTGATTGTCGGCTTGTCTCTGAGGCAACATCCCCATCCACAACTTCATTTTCTTTTGTTTTCTTTTAATTCCAGCTTTCATTTACTGAAGTGGGGTAACCAGAGGTTTTAGTTAGAGAGACCCAGACAGAGACACAGACACAGAGATAGAGAAAGAAAGATGCAGTCTTTCACTCCCTTCCACGTCTTTGTTTTTTAAATTACCGGTATCTCTCTTTTGAGTTTAAACAAGGTTTTCTGTCTTAAAAAAAGCAACAATCCTCCAGTCAATTGAGGCTTGATTGCTTTGTTTGTGGGAATTAATTCTTCCAATTAATTATTGTTCTAAACACATGCACACATTATATAGAGCCCCTTTCCTGTCTTACAGCTTTTTTCCTCACAGTCATGCACATTTTGTTTTGGACTGGTGGATTATATTTTCCATAGTCTTATTCCCTTCAATAAAATTCTACGGAACAAAGCATGGGTGGAAAAGATAAGGATTAGTAGAAGGGTAGGTAATGCCAATGCTGGTCAAGAGAAGGGCGGAGGGCAGCTGCTAAAAGGCTTGGTATTAGTGTCATGCCAACTTCTCCAGGGATGCTGGTATAGGTGAAACTGAGATATGGCCCACTGCTGGAAGAGGAGCTCTTCCCCTCTTGTACAAGCAGATTCGGCTGCTTGTCCAATATGGGTGGTGACATTTTACACTTGTCAATCCCCTCTAGCTCATTAACAATCTAGGCATGGGGGCTTAGATGGGAAGGGGACCTCCCTGAAATAGAGTCCTTAGAATGTGCTGAGCCCTGGTGGCGCAGTGGTTAGAATACAGGTTACTTCTGCTGACTGCCAGCTGACTGCAGTTTGGCAGTTCGAATCTCACAAGGCTCAAGGTTGACTCATCCTTCTGAAGTTGGTAAAATGAGGACCCAGATTGTTGGAGTCAATATGCTGATACTGTAAACCGCTTAGAGAGGGCTGTAAAGCACTGTAAGCAGTATATAAATCTAAGTGCTATTGCTATAGCTATAATCCACACATGCCAGCAGTTCAGCCACTACAGCAAAGCTGAGGATAACATTTATTTATTTATTTATTTATTTATTTATTTATTTATTTATTTATTTATTTATTTATTTATTTTGTCAAATACATATTAAATAATATATAAGTATGAATTGAATACATAAAATGAATACAACTAAAGGGAACATTAGGACAGGGACGGTAGGCATGCTGGTGTTCTTATGCATGCCCCTTACAAACCTCTTAGGAATGGGGTGAGGTCAACAGTAGACAGTCTTAGGTTAAAGTTTTGGGGATTTTGGGATGAGACCATAGAGTCTGATAGTGCATTCCAGGCATTAACAACTCTGTTCCTGAAGTCATATTTTCTGCAATCGAGATTGGAGCGGTTCAGTTTAAGTTTGAATCTATTGTGTTTGTTTATGTTTATTTAAATTTTTATACCGCCCTTCTCCCGAAGGACTCAGGGCGGTGTTCAGCCAAAATTAAAACAATTAAATATACAGAATTAAAATAGCAATTAAAATACATATTCAATAAATGGCCGAATTAAAACCGTCAAATTGACCGATACTAAAGTACCCCAATAAAATTATTAAAAAATCAAAAATTTAAAAATTTAAAAATCAAGCCAGTCCCGCTTGGGTAAACAAATAAGTTTTCAATTCATGGCGAAAGGTCCGAAGGTCAGGTAGTTGGCGCAAACCGGGGGGGAAGTTCGTTCCAGAGGGTAGGTGCTCCAACAGAGAAGGCCCTTCCCCTGGGGGCCGCCAGCCAACATTGCATGGCGGACGGCACCCTGAGAAGACCCTCTCTGTGAGAGTGTATGGGTTGGTGGGAGGCATAAGGTAACAGCAGGCGGTCCCGTAAGTACCCGGGCCCTAAGCCATGGAGCGCTTTAAAGGTGGTAACCAGCACCTTGAAGCACACCCGAAAGACCACAGGTAGCCAGTGCAAACTGCGCAGGAGTGTTGTTACCCAGGAGCAACGTGAAGCTCCCTCAATCACCCGCGCAGCTGCATTCTGGACTAACTGGAGTCTCCGAGTGCACTTCAGGGGTAGCCCCATGTAGAGAGCATTGCAATATTCCAGACGAGAAGTGACGAGAGCATGAGTGACCGTGCATAAGGCATCCCGGTCAAGAAAGGGGCGCAACTGGCGAACCAGGCGAACCTGGTAGAAGGCTCTCCTGGAGACGGCCGCCAGCTGGTCTTCAAACAACAGCCGTCCATCCAGGAGAATGCCCAAGTTGCGTACCCTTTCTGTTGGGGCCAGTGACTCGCCCCCAACAGTCAGCCACGGTTGCAGCTGACTGTACCGGGGTGCCGGCATCCACAGCCACTCGTGTATTGTTGTGGTTGAAGCTGAAGTAGTCACTGACAGGAAAGACATTGTAGCAAATGATTTTATGAGCTATGTTCAGGTCATGCCGAAGGTGGCGTAGTTCTAAACATGATAGGGGAACATTCCAAATTTGTTATGTATTATGCAGTCTGCAACTACGGATCAACAGTCTGAAAGACACATCTTTTAACTTTGTGTATGCCTAAGCACCTGTTTAGGCATAATTCAGGCATCCTTCCCACCTCATGCTGCCAACTAGTCATAAGCCCCTATTCTCAAACTGAGAAGGAGTGCCCTGTCTGCACAGTGGTTGAAGAAGACAGCAGGTAGCAAGAGATTCGATTTTGGTGTCTCTTCCATCTGGTTGTCATTAACAATTAAATCTCATTATCTCTTATTTACTGAATAATAGTGAGAATAGGTTAAAAACGATTTGATCCTGTGAACTCCAGCACTTTCCTGATGCACAACCCAGACGCAGGTGGGTATTGATTTATGGCAAGGTGCTTTAAGTGATTTATATGACTGGTTAAGTTTGTGTGGCTGTGAACTATGAACTGGTGTCCTGGGCAGCCAAATTTTGGAGGGAGTCTTTCCGGCCGCCTTGAAAGAGGCGGTGGTGAGGCCCCTCCTCAAGAAGCCTTCCCTGGACCCGGCTGTTTTGGGTAACTATCGTCCGGTCTCCAACCTTCGCTTCGCGGCGAAGGTTGTAGAGAGTATGGTGGCATATCAGTTCCCCCTGCACCTGGAGGAAACTGTCTATCTGGACCCGTTCCAGTCCGGCTTCCGACCCGGTTACAGCACTGAGACGGCTTTGGTCGCGTTGGTGGATGATCTCTGGAGGGCCAGGGATAGGGGTTATTCCTCTGCCCTGGTCCTATTAGACCTCTCAGCGGCTTTCGATACCATCGACCATGGTATCCTGCTGCGCCGGTTGGAGGGATTGGGAGTGGGAGGCACCGTTTATCGGTGGTTCTCCTCCTATCTCTCCGACCGTCGCAGACGGTGTTGACGGGGGCAGAGGTCACCCCGCGCACCTCACTTGTGGTGCCGCAGGGCCGATTCTCTCGCCTTCTGTTCAACATCTATATGAAGCCGCTGGGTGAGATCATCAGTGGCTTCGTGTGAGGTACCAGCTGTACGCTGATGACACCCAGCTGTACTTTTCACACGGGCCACCCCAATGAAGCTATCGAAGTGCTGTCCCGGTGTTTAGAAGCCGACGGGTCTGGATGGGGAGAAACAGGCTCAAGCTCAATCCTCCAAGACGGAGGGGCGGTGGATGCCGGCATCCCGGTACAGTCAGCTGAGTCCGCGGCTGACTGTCGGGAGCGAGTCATTGGCCCCGATGGAGAGGGTGCGCAATTTGGGCGTTCTCCTGGATGCACGGCTGTCTTTTGAAGATCATTTGACGGCCGCCTCCAGGAGAGCTTTCCACCAGGTTCGCCTGGTGCGCCAGTTGCGCCTTTCTAGACCGGGATGCCTTGTGCACAGTCACCACGCCTGTGACGCCTCGCCTGGACTACTGCAATGCTCTCTACATGGGGCTCCCTTGAAGGGCATCCGGAGGCTGCAGTTGGTCCAGAATGCAGCTGCTGGTGATAGAGGAGCCCTCGTGGCTCCCAGTGACACCTATCCTGCGCAGGCTGCACTGGCTACCTGTGGCCT
Organism: Ahaetulla prasina; assembly: GCF_028640845.1. Lineage (NCBI taxonomy): Eukaryota > Metazoa > Chordata > Lepidosauria > Squamata > Colubridae > Ahaetulla > Ahaetulla prasina. Next base: position 71,192,824 of record NC_080539.1, read on the forward strand.
TCCGGTGCGCTCAAGGTATTGGTGAACGCCTTTAAAGCGCCCATGGCATAGGGCCGGGTTACTTACGGGACCGCCTGCTGCTACCGAATACCTCTCACCGACCGTGCGCTCTCACAGAGAGGGACTCCTCGGGTGCCGTCGGTAGCGACAGTGTCGCCTGGCGACACCCAGGGAAGGGCCTTCTCTGTGGGGCTCCCGCCTCTGGAACGAACTCCCCAGGACTTCGTCAACTTCCGGACCTCCGAACCTTTCATGAGCTCAAAACTCACTTATTTATTTGCGCTGGACTGGGTTAGCTTTTATGGGTTTTAATTGGGTTTTATCGATGGGTTTTAATGGGTTTTAATGGGTTTTATTATTTGCTAAATTTTAATTATGCCAAATTGAATAAGTTTTTAGTGGTATTTTAATAGTATTTATTTTGTAATAGGAATGTTTATTTTATCTGGCTGTAAACCGCCCTGAGTCCTTCGGGAGAAGGGCGGTATAAAAATTTAAATAATAAATAAATAAATAAATAAATAAATAAATAAATTTTAATTGTGGGTGGCTTCATGTTCAAGGACAGCAGGCTCAGTATCCAAAGTGACCCAATATCCAGAGGACAACCTTTCCGATGCCATCTTAAATTGCATTGCTCACAAAATGCATCTGATTGTGTGAAAAAATGTTTCCCAAGGAAAAAAAGCAGTCAAGAACATCGTAGGACCATTCCCGATTCTTCGAATTATAAACCCAGTTACAGTGGGATTATAGTTACAGTCAAGATTGAACCGCGTTGCTTCTTTCAAACCCTATTGCTATTCAACTTGCCAATAAACTGTGGGGACGGAAGGGTAGAATGGAGTGCTGAGAAGTTATGCATAGCTTGTGAGAGCCTGGAAATCTTCAAGGTCACCACTGCAAGTCCTTGAGAAGGAAGTGGACTGTTCCTATAACAAAAGGACATTTCATATCTGGACAATGTGATCACCTAGGAGTGGGGAGAAAGGGAAACCATTGATTAAGTAGGCAAGCATTCACGCAGGAAAACCAGGACTGGTTTTGATTCTTTAGTTCCAAAATAGTGTACGCAATAAAGCTTTACTTTTGGGAGTTCAAAGCTCCCGAGAGTGTTTCCTTATTTTGGTTCACTAGTTGGACAGTTGACAGGCAGTCTAATTAGCACCACAGTTGTCATTGATGCTGTTATGTATAAATATTGTTAAGATCACAGTTGTCTCCATCGGAGTATGAAACGGAGGCAGATACTAGATCAATACCAGATCTAATTCCACCAATTACAGTGTGGAGATTGTAAACATGCTATGCATGCAGGACAACAAAAAATATTTCGGAAATAGATGTCTTCTATAAGGAAGAGTGTGTCAAGATCCAAGGAATACTAAAATGACTCCTGGCTGCAGATAACTATGGGAAATATATGAAAGCTGTCTTTTCTTACAAAGAAAGTATTATGAAACACTGACTAGAAGAATATCTGAATACTCTCTGTTTTCCTAACTATAAATTTGTAACATGAATACCAAATATATATTCACGTTTGTAGAAAAATGTGTTTAATTCTGTACCATGCAAATTCTGTGTCAGCTTCTGTTCACTTAGGGCTTCAATGAAATAAACATTTTAACCAAAAGATCCTGAAACTTTGCATCCTACTCTATGTCTTTGGAAATTCTCGGTCATCCAGGTCATGGTTGTCCCAAAGGTGCTTTTTCAAAAGGCAACTGAACTTTCTTTGTTCTTCTTTGAAGACATTTCACTTCTCATCTAAGAAGCTTCTTCAGTTCTGGACTACAGGACTGTCTCTTTAGAACTGAAGAAGCTTCTTCGATGAGAAGCAAAATGTCTTCAAGGAAAAAACAAAGTTCACTTGCCTTTGAAAAAGCACCTTTGGGGCCTGCAATTGTATGGTCAATAGTAAAGGATGAACATATGATACCAATTCACCTGGATCACCCTCTGAGACAGTCACTTGCTCACTGGAGCAAAGTCATACTGGACTTTGCTCCTGTATTCTTATTTTGTATCACCTAAGAGATGCACATTGGAGGAGATTCCATGTAGGTCAATCAGTATATAAAGCTTGGACTGTCACTCTGACACATCTCATTTTTTTCAAAAATGTTCATTGAATTGGAGAGCACCAAAAGTGTTTATTTCATTTGTGCTCATTTCTGCCACTTGCATGAGACATAATTACATGAATAATATAAGCCACAGAAGAAAATTGGATGGCTGAATGAAAAATTGGGATCCAGAAAAATAAGATTTCATTGTATCTCCCCCCTCCCCAGCCAAAATTTTAGCACTGTTTGTTTTTCAAAATACGAAAGCTTATCAAAATAAGCTGAGAATAACTTTGGTTGTTTGGTGTCATTGTTGATTGATTTTCTTGAAGTTGGGCATTGCATTCTCTAGTAAGGGCTTTAACATGCACTTAAATATTCTACAATGCTCCATGCTAACTGGTGTGCTGAGGGGAGGGGGAATCCAGTTTGTCTATGCTCTTTTATTCTGTTATTGCATTCCACAGTTCATTTAGCTGCAAAGATATATGTGTTCCTTGAACCTGTTTTATTTCAATTCTTCCATCACTTTAGCACAACAGGTATAAAGAAAGTATTTTTTTTAAGGATGTGTGCATGATTCATAAGTACTCTTCTGTTTGCTGCTGATTACTTATTGTGTAAGTATAATTTTTATTTAGGATGTTTATTTTTCTAATTTATATTATGTATAAATTATGGCTACCAAGTAGGAAGGCCTGTTTCTTTTATTTTATGCCTTCCTACTTGGTAGCCATAATTTATATATAATATAAATTAGAAAAATAAATATCCTAAATGAAAATTATATTATATTTCCTAGTATAGGGCTTTTTTCCTAAGCACTTTCTTTGTTCTCTCTTTCCTTTTGCAACAGTTTTGTTTAAGGGAAGAAAAAAATCTGCAGATGAAGCTTCAAAATATTAGGCTGGTGGAAGACAGTCCATCTTTCTCACTCTGCAAAATTACATTTAGGCATAGATAACACAGATTTAGAAGAGGAGCTGAATTGATTGGAATAACTTTAATCTTTCCTACCAGCATGTCTTTGTGGTTTAGAAGAGATAGTTGATTGAAAGGGTTGCATCTTGTGTGAGAGGTCAGAAAAACAAAACCAGCTTTTCTCTTCTTACAATCCTTTCAGATAGAATATCTGTTTTTCAGCGTAAACTGTTGAACTAACTTTTAAGGAAAGTCAGAGCAAAAGTCAGCCGATTTTTATCTGCAAAAATCTAGAGGATCACTAAATGTATCATCATTATCTACACCAGGGGTGTAAAACTCAAGGCCCACTTAGATCTGGCCCACGGGGCTGCCCTGGAAACAGTGAAGGACTGGCCTGCAGTGCCTCTGCCAGCGGAAATGGAGCTTGGGAGGGGCTGCATGCAAACTCTGTTTTCGCTGACAGAGAGTTGCAGGAGGCTGTCCCAGCTGTGCGTGGCCCTCCCTAGCTCCATTTTCGCTGACAGAGGCAGCAGGAGGCCATCCCAGCTGAAAACGGAGCTCAGGAGCTCGTTTTCACTGGCAGAGCACTAGGGCTACCACAGGTGCCCCTGACATGAGTGATATCAAGCTGGCCATGCCCACACTGGCCATACCCACCCTAGCCCACAGAGGTCAAACACAACCCTGATATGGCCCTCAATGAAATCGAGTTTGATATCCCTGATCTACACTAATATATCATCAAATCTTCATTAGGGCTTTTAAGCCAGAAATCACAGCAGCAAAATACATAAGCCTGTAATTATTTTTTTCGATAAAATGCAATAAAATTATATAATATATTGTAGTAAAGATAGTAGTGGTATTCATGAAAATTTGTATACTGCACGAATCAAAAAGAGGGCTGTGAAAATGTTTACAGATCCTCACATCCTGGACATAAACTGCTTCAACTCCTATCCTCAAAACGATGCTATAGAGCATTGCACACCAGAACATCTAGACACAAGAACAGGTTTTTCCCAAATGCCATCACTCTGCTAAACAAATAATTCCCTCAACACTGTCAACCTATTTACTAAATCTGCACTACTATTAATCTTCTCATCGTTCCTGTATGACTGTAACTTTGTTAGATTAGATTTAGATTTAGATTAGATTTATTAGATTTTTATACCACTCTTCTCCCGAAGGACTCAGGGCGGTTCACAGCCAAATAAAACAATAAAAAGTACACAATAAAACAATAATAAAAACTGCAGCCAGTTATAGCTTGATAACTTCCAGAATGCAGTGTTTTATTTCAAGTTTACGGGAAACCATTTGCTGCTTCAAGCATATCCCCTGGTGTTTCTTTCTAACCTGTTGATATTTTGGCATCTTTCTTTAGCAACTAATATCCTAATTTATTTATTTCTCTTTTGAACATATCTAAATGGGTATTTTTCAAAGTTAATTTCCTGTTCAAACCTCACCTGATCCTGAGTTTTAGCTTTCCTGATACAATTTGCTATTCTGTAATACCTATATTTATTTCTCACTGGTTACCCTTTCTCTTTCCGTCTCTTGATATGTCCCCTCCCACCCCAGATCTTCACTAAAATCTCTGTGCCCCTGTATCAATGTTTCCAAGCATCTCCTATTTTTCCTCTTGCACAAATGGAAATCCTCTAAAAACATTTAGTATTTCCTTTTTCAGGAATTCTTTCCCCATAGTATCTTCTGTTATGGAATCCTACCCATTACTGAATTTATTAAAAAGAAAATTTATTAATTTTTTTTTAAAAAAAGCAATTCAAGTTGCATGTTTGATTACTCAGTAATCAAACTTGCTTTTCTTCAAAATAAAGAACTCTGCCATTACTCTATAAGTCAGTATTCAAGTTATTATTTGATAACTTGACTTGAGGCAACGGAAAACGAAATGTGTTGATCTTTCAGTGGTAGCTCAATGAGTTGGAATTGAGCATGGTTTATAAAAATAAGCTGATTTAACCATAAAGCTTAAGCTAACCTTTAAAAAGTACTATTTTTATATTATATTATACTATATTTTTGTTTTTTTATTCACCTTGGAATATATTTAGTTAATAATGTGTTGAACATGGAGCACTTTAAAAAAAATGGCTTGAAAAAAAAGGGATGTAAGTGTTCAATAAATGCAGTTTTTACACACACACACACACACACACAAAGTACTTTTTTTCTAAATAGTTATTCCAGGCTAATTAGCATTAATACACCCTTTCCCCTTTTTTGGCAGTCAAAGTTACTCCTACTTGCAGACTGGGTCCATAGGATTTGCCTTTGTCTGAGAAAATACTTAGGATAAGAGCAACAAGCTGCATCTGTTGCTTATCTCTCTTTAACAGTGGACTACCGTACAGAGACTTTTTGCAAAAGCAACAATGCTACAGAAAAAGTGGAGCATATGCAGTTGCCTTTACACAACATGCTGCTTTTCTTCAAATCTTCTGAGAAAATATTTTCTGTTTCTGAACATTGGGGGGGGGGGAACCCTTCAGATTATGTGGTACAAAATTGGCTGTGTGTTTGACTAAATCACTCCATAATATTCAGTTACATAAGTCCAGTTTACCCTAACCTGCTAAAATATCAAGTCCTAATTCAGGGTCTGAAGGCTGTGGCAGTCTGGATCAGGGGTCTCCAACCTTGGTCCCTTTAAGGCTTGTGGACTTCAACTCCCAGAGTTCCTCAGCCAGCTTTGCTGGCTGAGGGACTCTGGGAGTTGAAGTCCACAAGTCTTAAAGGGACCAAGGTTGGAGACCCCTGGTCTGGATGGAGGCCAGGGAATAAAATCTCAGGCTTTAACCCAAGCAAAATCAAATGGATATGAATTGGGGACTATCCAGTGTAGGAGATTTCCCCTTTTTTAGACCTGCATAAGGCTGGACTGCCTCAGTCAGAATCAGAATCTGGGGATCCGCCTTGACACAAAATTCGTTCTTGAAAAGCAGATTGCTACCATGGCTAGGTTGACCTTTGCACAAATCCATCTATGTGTCAGTTGTTCCATTTCCTCTTTTAGGTGGCCCAGATTATGGTCCCTTGTGCCTTGGAGTCCTTTTGCCTGGATTCCTGCAATGTATTTTTACATGGGTCCTTAAAGACCCATGAAAACTTACAGTTAGTCCAGGATGAAATGTAACAGATAGTTAGTTACTGGTTAGGTTCTGGGTAGATCTCCAGATGTGACTGTCACTTATAAAACTGTACATGGTACAGGCTCAAGATTATCTGAGGCATTATCCATCTTCTATTATTTCTGCTTGCTCAACAAAATCAGACAGGGTTGGCATACTTCAGATCCAACGTATTTGACAGTACCATTTTCTAGGATCCTAAAAGTCTATTGTCTTCTCTATTGCTGTGTCTAACCTATGGAACATCTCCCTGAGACTGGGATGGCCAGCTGGTCTTCCAGTTTCTGGTGCACGCATGCACGCCGGTCAGATGGTCTTTGGATTTTCAGCGCTCCAGCACATGCAAAGATCAGCTGGCTGGCCACATGTGTGTTCAGGAAACTGGAAGAGCAGCTGGTGATGGCCCACGTGCCCACAGAGAGAGGTCTGTGTGCCACCTCTGGGACGCATGCCATAGGTTTGCCATCACAGGCTTAGAGCCTGCTGGCATTCAGAAAATCCTGAAGACCTGTCTCTGCCCTCTACTGCTTATATTGTACTGTACTGTGTCTTATTGTGAATTATTGTGCCAGTGATATAGGTGTTGCATATATTTCTACCAGTTTGTTGGATTGTTTATTATTAATAAATTGTAGCATGACATCTTGGATAAGATTTTGCTTTTATCTGTGTTCTGCAACTGATTTTCATTGTGTTAATGTGTTCTATTCTGCTTGTTCTTGTTTTGATCTCGTTAAGGGCCTTCTAATAAGTTTACAAAGCATATTTGATTTGGTGAATTTCCCAGGAGATATTGGTTTGCAATTTGTAGGGCTTTAAGCTGCACTTGCTCAGTTTGATTGTCACAAACAAGTTTCCCCCCCCCCCACTTATTATTCTCATCATCCCTAGTGGGACAGATGATTGAGCCTAGGAAATGTTGGATTGGCTCTTGTCAAGGCAAACAGCAACTATATCCTAACAATATGATATTAGATTATATGGCAGGGACAGAGTAAATGGTGAGCTGGCTATTCGTTTGATATATGAGTGTTACTTTTTTAAAAAACAAATCAAAGTACATATTTCAGAGGTGTACAGTGATTTCCTCACTGCTGGAGAGGTTTGTGGTACCCTAGAGAGTAACTAACTCATTGGATCTGAGCTTTTGGAAGCAAAGTCAAATTCCTTTGACACTTAAAATGGATTGAGAAGGAAGTAGGGCAAGAATATATTTTAATAAGTTGAACTTTACTGGGAGGAAACCTGAGTTAACCTGGAGCCATTTTGAATGAGGCTCAAAAGCACCGAAATATGGTTATAGATCTGTTCTCGCTTTCTGAAAATAAACTCTACTGGACTTCTTGGAATATAGATGCCATCAAGTTGCACTGGTAATCATTCTAGGCAGTGGTGGGATTCAAATAATTTAACAACTGGTTCTCTGCCCTAATGACCATGGTGTGTGTGGCCATGGTGTGTGACAGGCAGCACTCAGCCTACTGCACCTCCCTGGGAGCAAAAACAGGCCATGGGGGGAATGTGCTCCCCCCCGACATCCATTTTGGGCCTAGGAGGCCTCCCTGAAGTCTCCTGGCCTTGGGGTGTGTGTTGCACACCCCATCCAGTGGTGGGATTCAGCCAGTTCGCACCACTTCGGGAGAACCGGTTGTTAACTTTCTGAGCAGTTTGATGAACTGGTTGTTGAAAGAAATCATTAGGGCAGAGAACCTGTTGTTAAATTATTTGAATCCCACCACTGACCCCACCCCAGTGCCCCATTTTGGGCCTAGTAGGCCTCCCTGCACTTAATTGGGAGTCAAAATGGGGCACATGTGGACTTCTGGAAGAGGTAGGGAGGGGAGGGGCCAGCCAGCAATTTAACTTCCGGTTCACCTGAACTGTCCTGAACCGGCTGAATCCCATCACTGATCCTAGGTTACCTGAACTTCCTACATAATAGTCAAAGAGAAGTTGTAGTGTTCATGTATCATCATAGAGCAGTATTTTTGGAATTTATGTATAGACAGCACATTGTCAACTAATCATTGCTTTTATTCATCACCATATATTAAGAGTCCAGAAGAAGGCTTGTTCAGTTTTCTGACCCAGATTCTAAAATAGCTTGAATAGAATTATGGATTTTTGGGATAGTAAGACTAATATTTCTGTTCCTTTGTTGTTCGTTCAGGTTTTTGACACATGTTACTTTTTGTTGTTTTGTTTCATTTTTATATTTAATGTATTACATCCCCAAAGAAGCTATATTTTTATATGTATATGTATGTTTATTTGAATTGGTAAACCTATCATGGATCATTATTTTGATACTATATTATAAAATCACTGTACATATTGTGCAGATGGCAACCCACATACATTCTTGGAGAAAATATGACAGATTGAGAACTGTCGTAATTGCTGCAAATAAAAAAAAAGATACCTTGATAAAATGTAAGGCAGTTCATTTTCTAACAAAAATCTAAAATGTTTACTCTGAATGATCTGAATATGATTCTTGCCTTTGAAATGCTTATTATAGGAAAATGTCAAATATTGTGGAAACATGAATCCATTGCAGGTGTTCATTCTACTCATGTGAGAGAGAAAGTAGGGAGATAATATGACCTACTGATGCCATCAAGCTGATATCCATAGGTCTATAATATGACCTACTGTAAGTCTCATCTCCAACCTATAAATAACAAAGTAACTAATCAATGTAGTAGATAAATAAGGGCCTCATTTTGTGTTCAAATGAGTAAAATCTCTTGAAGCTTCTGAACTGAATAAGTCCAGAGGTCCAGATAAAGAAACATCCATGCCACGTCTTTTCCCCACTTGTGGGCAAACTCATTGGTATATTTCCATGTGCTAAACATCATCGTCATCGTCATCATCATCTTCATCTATTTATTTATTTATACATATTTATATAGTCATCCATATCACAGATTTGTACTTCTGAGTGTTGTCCAATAAAAAAAAGACAATAATAAAAACTAACAATTTAAAATTCAACAATTAAAACACATAGTTACTAATAACAGAAGCAGAAAGAGTCATTGTTATGGACAATAAAACTATCTCACTAATGCACCACTGAATTGAAACAGAATTCTATAGAATGGATAAGCCCGAAGCACACATATCTTTATACACTTCAGACATTCCAAAATAATCAACTCAACAATGCTATGGCCACTGCTCTCTCCTCCATCTTGCTCTGCCACAGATAATTGTAGAAAATTATGGAATTTCTTTCTAGACTGAAGGCCTTCTCAAATTGTTAAAGACAAGAGTTTTATTATTTCTATCTATTTACTTTTGTCTATTATTGCTCTCTCTATGCATTAACCCTTCTGAATTTCTGATGGCAATTTAAGGTATTTTTTCTTCTTCTAAGAACAAAGGAAATGATTATTACATCCATCAGAAATGTTCTTTCAGTAATAAAAAATACTGAAATTCATCTTGTCATCCTATGGCTTAGAGGTTACATGTTTCTTGTTCATTATTATGGCTGAATTGAATAATTTGATTTTTTAAAGCATGTTAGCTATGATAGCAGTTCGTTGTTTGAGTAAAAAAGAGTATATCAGTGTAACTGAATAAGAAACAGCAGTTATTCATTTTCTTGCTTTCTGACTCATTTGAGGCAATGTTTCCAAAGACTGCTGGTTGTACCCCAATATTTGCTTTTGCAATAACTCCCATTGTTGGATTTTTTTTAAAAAAGACAAGATAAAACAGAAACAAACTGTCAGACTGCTTTCAACAGTTGCCTCTTGCATAAATATTGTAGCTCCCCTTGCAACTCCCACTTGTTAACACAAAATCCTAGAATTCATATTTCATTGCTAGAGTTGATGCTATGTTTCTTATTTCCTTACAAGGGAAACCATGCCTTGCTGAAAAAGTGGGATCATATTAATAATAAACAGAATCTTATTATTGTATTATTATTTAATGCAAAGTGAAACCTTTGAAGCCAATTTGTCTTCAGTTCACTGATGAGATACTGCTTATGTGCAATCTATTGTCTGCCTGCATTGGGCTCAAAATTAAGACATGAGGTACCCTTCCAGAAAAACAATTTTGTTGCAAATTTGTTTTTCTGTCTGTATGGTGAGTTCTAATACAGACGTACTATACCAGGGGTCTCCAACCTTAGCAACTTTAAGCCTGGTGGACTTCAACTCCCAGAATCCCCCAGCCAGCAAAGCTGGCTGGGGAATTCTGGGAGCTGAAGTCCACCAGGCTTAAAGTTGCCAAGGTTGGAGAACCCTGTACTATACCATTGCTCAGGTCAAATCCTACTTCTGGCAAGTTTTGATATCAGTCTCTATTTCCTTAGCTACAATGGGATCTTCCAGATCAAGTGATCAATAATTGGAGATGTAATGCTTGTGGAAGCTGGTTAAATGTAACATGACCAGGATTAGAGCAGCAAACATTTAGCTGTGCACTTACTTTCTCCAACTTGCTGTTTTCCAAATATGTGGAATGGGCATTTCTGAAAATTCTAGCATTCAAAGTCTAAAACATTCACATTGGAAAAGATTGCGATGGTTATAGGTATTAAATGCAAATGTTCTCTGCTTGAAAACTGGAGAAGTAAATGGATAGTTTGGAATACTGCAACATGGCTCATTTCTCTCCCCCATATATCTACTTTATTTCTGTAGTTGTACAGAGCCATGTGATGATTGCATTTCCCGATACAAGTTTTTGGAGACAGATTTTTAAAAATTAAAGGTGTTTTTTTTTTTTTTACATATTATGAAAAATAGTCTTCATCATGGTAAAGGGCTAAACATTTCTTGGGTTAAAAAAATAGTTTTTTTTTGCAAGGAAGTGTAAATATCAAAATTATGTAGGTACATTATGTTCATTCACACAAGAATAATTCATAAGCAGATTCATCGAAAGTGTGGCAGATTTGACTGCCAGAATGATTGTCAGAATTTTTGGCTGGGATTTTTGAAATGAACGTTCAGGCCAAATTGAAGTACAAATAACATTTCACTGAATGGCTTGTTTATTTATTCCATTCTTTGATTTAAGAGTGGGACATTGTAGGAAGATTTCAACCTTAGCTTATAATTGGTTAGAGATAATGGTCTGTTTTGTACCCGTTCCTGGCTCATTTCTTATATTTCAGTTCCCAACGGTGATTTCTTTCCTAGAAATCTGTTTTAATCAGTCCTTTAGTAATGTTGCTACTTGCCTGCCAAAACAGCTATTTTCTGTAATGCTTAAAATTATTTTTGCCATCGAGCCTCTAGATATTCTTAAATTTCTTCTTTACCTGCATAGATAAATGCTTCCCTACAGGGGCTTTGCATGTGTCTACCTTCCTAAGGACAACGTATGTCAACCTGGCAAATCCCCCAATCTTTCCACTCTTGAGGGAAATTGCAATTCTGCCATTGGGCCAGGAAATATTAATGAGTGCAAACATTTCTAAGAAGGTGTCGCATCTTCTTGTGTGTATTTTATTATACCCCTGCAAATATGACTCAGTTTGAAAGATAGCTGAACAGGGAAACGCAAAGGGAGAGAAACCAAGAAGAAAAGAAGAGAATAAAATAGGCTCACCAAAGCTGCTGTAATTCAAAACAAGACGAAATCAGGTTGTGTGCTTTGGCTAATTTTCTTATTCAGCTATTGATCCCATGGCTGCTCCAGAGTCTATTAGCAGTCAGCCAGTGAAAATATTTCCCATCGGGGGCTCTGACCTGAGACGGGGGTGAATCTATAGCAATTTGTTCAAACAGAAGAAAGCTTTTTCCTCTGATTTGTATTCCAATTTGCACCACATATGGAGGGGGCATTGGATGGGCGGAGGTTGCTGGTGGGGCTTGTCAGGCCTGAGCTAGGAAAACAGCCAAACAAAGCCCAGTTAATACTTAAGAGCTTTGTATCCTTTCACTCTTTGTCCCTCGCTATTAAGTTTCTGCATCTGCAGGTACATGTCTACCAGCAGTGCTTTTAAGTTCTTTATCCTAGAATGCCACAGTTCTTCCTCCTCTGCTTCTCTACCAGTTTGACACTATCACATCATAGTCCTATCTGCCAGCCCTGCAGGGGAGGGCTCTGGAACAGGGGTCTCCAACCTGGCTGGGGAATTCTGGAAGTTGAAGTCCAGCAGGCTTAAAGTTGCCAAGGTTGGAGACCCCCGCTCTGGAGTCTGCTGAGACCCATTTTGGGTTGAGTACAGGTGCTGGCAATTGTGGAAACAGCACCGCAACTGAAATGAGACTGAATTTTGGATTTTACATTATATTTGGTTGATTTGTTCCCTTTCCCTGCCTTTCCAAGAACCAAGCATCTTCCCTAGCATCATCCACTGTCGGGGATTCTCTAGATCTGACCAATATCTGTCTTACATATTGTAAAGAAGAATCAGAACACTAAATACAAGCTTGTTGGACATTACCTTGTAGATGACCCTCACCCCGTCAAAGACCTTGGAGTTTTCATATCAAATGATCTAAGTGCCAAAGCTCACTGCAACTACATTGCCAAAAAGGCTTTAAAAGTTGTAAACTTAATCTTGCATGGCTTCTTTTCCAGAAGGATTACACTACTAACCAGAGCATACAAAACATTTGCTAGACCAATTTTTGAATACAGCTCGCCTGTCTGGAATCCACACCTCATTTCGGACATTAATACAATTGAGCGTGTCCAGAAATATTTTATAGGAAGAGTTCTCCACTCCCCTGATCACAACAAAATACCTTATGCCACCAGACTTTAAATCCTGGGTTTAGAAAGTTTAGAACTCTGCCACCTTTGGCATGACCTGAGTAACACTCATAAAATCATCTGCTACAATGTCCTTCCTGTTGAAGACTACTTCAGCTTCAATCGCAACAATACACAAGCACACAATAGATTTAAACTTAATGTGAACCGCTCCAATCTTGATTATAGAAAATATGACTTCAGTAACAGAATTGTTAATGCCTGGAATGCACTACCTGACTCTATGGTCTCTTCCCCAAATCCCCAAAGCTTTAACCAAAGACTATCTACTATTGACCTCACCCCATTCCTAAGAGGTCTGTAAGGGGTGTGCATAAGAGCACCAGCGTGCCTGCTGTTCCTGTCCTAATGTTCCCTTTGATTGTATCCAATTCATATGATTATTTCATGCTTATACTTATATATACTGTTGTGTTTGACAAATAAATAAATAAAATAAAAAATAAAATATGTGTTTGATCAGACAACTTTTGTGGGTAGTGATTGTAAGTTTGATGGTTCAAAGAGTATCATTTCCATTTTGTCCTCTGAGACATATATCACAAAAGCAGAAGGAGAAGCAATTTTCAGTGTAAAAAAAAGTTAATGGATTTTTCCATTTTTAGATGATGCTTTCCATCACTTGCGATACATCAGTTCTAGTTGTAGGACTGACTACAAGTGGCATTCCACGTGCTTCCCCCTCCACCCCGAAAACTAAGGAACAAAATCAGAAGAGTTGAGGAAAAAGAACATGAAATAAGCATAAGTGGGGAAAATGAGAAAGGCAGGATACCTTGTATTTTCAACTTCAATTATTAGCACTGAACTATTTGACAAAAGGCTGACAGAGAAAAACAAGGCTACATTTGGAAGGGCAGAGGAACAATTAAATATCTTGAATCCTAAAACCAGTTAGTTTTTCAAATCAAAAATTTATATTCTTGAGTTAGCCATAACTTTCAGGGAACTGGTCCAAATTCTAAGGAGAGTTGTAAACTCTGACTTCAGGAAAGAATATGTGAGTTTATGAGGTTTTAAAGCAGTCAAACCAAGAGTCCCTATAGAGACTGATGAGGAGAAGAGTGGAAGTACTGACATGTTGTAATATTTAAGCAATTGTTTAATACTGTCAGCTGTAGAAATTGTGTGGTTGCTGTTTTTATGGGTTCCCGAAGACCTGTGCTTTTGTGTGTGTGTGTGTGTGTGTGTGTGTGTGTGTGTGTATGTGTGTGTCAGTGAGTGAGTGAGCAAGAGAAAAAAGAAGGTAGATTATTGAAAGAAGTCACGATTGCTCTGTTCCACCAGAAAGGATGTTAGAAGTGTAGATGCTGAGGAGAAAAATTTACTCATTTTGGTCATTCTCAGAGTTTGGGAAATATGGTATAGCTGCAATATAGACATGCTACTTTCAAAGCAATGGGGAACAATGAAACTCCAAGTGATACTTGCTTTGTAAGTGCCATTGATTGCATCCCACCAGGAGCACAAGCTTTGCATTGCTTGCCACATAATTGATCCAATAACTCTTAGAATCTTGCTCTGAGAATGACCAGTCCCTAAACTTCTAATGGGAAATAAAATGACCCATCTGCTGCACTTGAGATTAAAGATGCCAATCTCTATTTGCATTTTATATTTTTTTGTCAGTATTAAATATCATTTTCTTTATTCCTCCGCTCGTGGAGAGAATAAGAGCAGTTCTCCTGGATTTGTAATAATATGACTCCTATTTATTGACATACAGTCTCTCACAGTTCAGAAAGGCAATTACTATTTTATGGATCTATGGTCATGGAGTGTTTTTAGATATCGCCCTTTTACAGGCTCTGAGGTTTCTTTGTGAGACGATATACTTAACAGTAACAGAGTGGGAAGGGAACTTGGAGATCATCTAGTCCAACTGCCTGCTCACGCAGGAGACTCGTACTAGGGATTTGAACCACCGAACTGCTGACCTTTCTGATCGACAAGCTTAGTGTCTTAGCCACTGAACCACCTATATGCTGAATATTTCTATTGTTTTGGGAATTTGGTACGTGAATTTAGCATACATTGTACACAAATATGCAACTCTAAGGCACCTATCAGTTTGTCCAGAATCAAATTGTGTGTAATCAGAGCTACCTGCCAATTGGAAATTTGAGATTTCTGATTCTTTTGCTGGTAAAGTTACTTTCAAGTGTTTCGTTCCAGCACAGAAATATCCAAAGTTATACCCCAAGCTTCATCAGAAATATAGGAAACATTTTTCTACTAACTTTGTACTAACTCTTACTCTTTTGTATTATTTTCAACCTGATAACTTTAGTCAGGATATCAGAGGTCAAATTGTGACTAGATGCTGCATATCCTACACCTCTGTGCTATGAGGTATTATTCATAGCAAGTTTAGAATAGTATTTCCATTATGCTTATAATTCTATGAAGAACAAAGCTATCAATGTCTAAAGTAGCTTCCTTTGTACTATATAAAGTTTTGTAATGACATCTATATTTTACATGTAGTAACATCTTCATTTACATGTTGAAATTTATTTGTCTTTGTTAATCCATTTGCCATTGTTAAACCGGTTTAGGACAAAAGCCAGTGGCACTCTTTGATTGTTTTTTAAAAAAAATTCATTATGCAATAAAATGTGCGTCTAAATTCTGTTAATGTTGTTACCTCTGAATACAGGAAAGGCCTATATTTGGAATTGGTGTACAAATTAGTGGTTTTGCTGAGTGGGAGTTTGCATATAAGACATGCTCTTCCTTACAAACAACTTCATTACAAATACTCATCTAGTAGCTACAGATATGCATCCACACAATCAACAGGCACCCTCTAACCCAGTGGTTCTCAACCTTTATGGTGCTGCGACCCCTTTAATACAATTCCCCAGGATGTGGCGACCCCAACCATAAAATTATTTTCGTTTTGAATTTATCGCGCCTGAAGCCGTATTGGCTAGCGATCTGAACTGCTTGCAATTGCCTTGAGGACGGAGGCATTAAAGCGGAGACTCCTCCCCTATTAAGTTTATCGCACCTGAAGCCAGATTAGGCTAGCGATTAGGAGTGATTGCAGCTGGCTTGAGAGGGTGACATCAGAGCAAAGATTTCTCTCTTTTTTAATTCATCGTGCCTGAAACCGAATTTGGCTAGCGATTTGAAGAGCCTGCAGCTGGCTTGTGGAGTCAACCATTGGAGCGCGATTCTTCAACTCGCAAGTATACTTCCCATATTTCCGATGGTCTTAGGCGATCCCTGGCAAATCGTCATTCGACCCCCAACGGGGTCCCGACCCACAGGTTGAGAACCGCTGCTCTAACCTCAAATAAGATGGTCTTCATAAGCTTATAGAAAGCTAAATGACAAGATCCTAGGCATGTCTCACAGGTCTATATATCACAGGCTACCACAGAGTACAACTGAGGGATCTGCTTACTTTATTTGTTTGTTTAAAATATTTATCTTCTAAAAGGTTCTGGATAGTTCCCAATCAGCATATGAAGTCATATTAAAACTATACAACTTTACAGATTAAAATATTAAGAACAACAAAGACCTGGCACCAAGTCAACCTTCAAATGTACAGTTATTTAATTTTACCTCAGTGCTTGGAGGAAAAGTCAGAGCTTCAAAATTTTATGGAAGGCTAAGAGGATAAGGACTTGTTGAACTTCAGGGGGGAAGAGTGTTCCAGAGGGCAGAGACTGTCATGGAAAAGGCACACTTCCCATCTCCCATCAGATGACAATTCTCAGCCCTGAAGCCATTTTTAGGCTGAGGCCAGTGGTGGAATTCAAATTTTTTTTAATACTTGATCTGTGGGCGTGGCTTGGTGGGCATGGTGTGGCTTGGTGGGCTTGGCAGGGGAAGGATACTGCAAAATCTCCATTCCCACCCCACTCCAGGGGAAGGATACTTCAAAATCCCCATTCCCTCCCCACTCCTAGGGAAAGGATATTGCAAAATATCCATTCCCACCCCTCTGGGGCCAGCCAGAGGTTGTGTTTGCCGATTCTCCGAACTAGTCAGAATTTCCGCTACCGGTTCTCCAGAACCTGTCAGAACCTGCTGAATTTCACCCCTGGCTGAAGCCATTTTGGGAGTATCTTCAGGGCTGCCACAGCGGGCTGGTTGGAGCAGTGAGAACTAAAGAGGGGAGATAGAAATAACTGGGGATGTGTAGCCAAAACAACATTCTTTCCCATGGGAGCCAAGGATGTTCTACCAGGTGTTGGAGAGGCGTGGACCAAAGACAGCCAAGATGGGGACTGCAACCTTGTTGGATCATGTGATGTACCCGTGACCTGAAGGGAAGAACTTTGGGGTTTGATTTGGGTGGGGAAAACTCTTAGTTGTCCAGAGTCGGGTTTTCCCCAGACGTGCCAATATGATATGCCTAATAAATCTATACTTTGAGGAAGATGCCCGCCTTGGAGTTTTGATTCATTTGGGTATACTTGCTGGAACCCTGACAGCAATATTTAGGGGAAGGGATTAGCAGTGTACCCACCCTCTCTGACCTTATAGAGCACAGTGAAATGCTCCTGGTTTGGACCGGATCGCCCGATCTGGTAGCAATGGCGGCAGGCAGTTCAAAAAACCGGTAGCAAAAATCCCTGCCTCCCCCCCATGCCCAGCTGAGCCGCACGATCATCAGAGGTTTTTTTTTTTTTTTTACTTTTAAAAGCATTTTTCTACAACCACTTCAGCCGAAGAGGCTGTAGAAAATATGCTTTAAAAAAAAGTTGGCCACGCCCACCCAGTCACATTACCCCACCACCAAGCCATGCCCACAGAACTGGTAGTAACAAATTTTACATTTCACCCCTGACATAGAGAGGTAGGACCGCTCCCTACAGAGCATACAGAGTTTTAATCACTGGGCCTTTACTCAACAGGTTTTTTAAGACTTTACAGTATAAAGACTTTACAAAAATGTTTACTGCAATCATTCTGCAATACAACAAAGGGTTAACTCTGCTGCCAGCAGATAGTTTTGTAGGTGGTAAGTTTAGAAATGCTGGAAAGCTAAATGCACAGCCCTGGGAAAGATGACACAGGGAACAACTACCGTATTTTTTGGAATATAAGACACACCTTTTCCCCTCAAAAAAGAGGATGAAAATCTGTGTGCATTTTATACTCCCAATGTAGCCCCGCCCAACTTCTCAAATGGAGGTTTCAGAGGCTGAAAGAAGCTTCAGAAAGAAGCCCCCAAACAGAGCTTCAGAGGCTTTTTTTCTGAAGTTCTGTTTTGGAAGCTTTCAGAGACAGAAAAAGGTTTTTTCTGAAACAGAATTTCAGAGATGGGGGGGGAAAAAAAGCAAGGCACAGAGCTCACAACCAAGGAACCTGTTGCTAAAATTCACCTCTGAGAACAGCTGATTGGGGATATTCCAGGAGGCCAATCCACCTGCCAATCAGCTTTTTTCTTATTTTCCTCCCCCAAAACTGAGGTGCATCTTATACTCCAAAAAATACAGTAATTTGTTTTTTTTTTCCCCTTCTCCACTAAATATTCAAACATGTACATTCATTACATACATCCCGTGACCCAGGGAGCCATAAAATATTACCTAACTTCCTGGACTGTGATAGACTAAAATTATGTCTCATCCGACAATCCATAGCAACTGTGGTCCCTCTTTACCAAATTAAACGTATTACAAAACTAGGTAGAGGTAGGGCTTGATGGTGCCCACCAGCTGTATCTAGACAAATCATAGTTGATAAAGTGTAATTTTTATCACCTGAGTATCCCTCATTAGCAGGGTGACAGACATGAAACTACTGTGGCTCTAAGCCCTCATTTAAGAATGATTTCAAAAATGGTTTTACTGAAGAGAGTTTATCTGATATATTAATAAGTTAGGTTATTAACAGTGTTGATGATCCCATTGTAACTTTAAGGAAGCTTAAAAATTGAATAAATGACCAGCTTCCCGGTACTTAAGAATTCAAGAAATGCCCTATTCGTGTATTTAAGGATATTTGCAGGTGTAATTAGAATACGTTACATGATCTGTGAAAATCCTGGAGTTTCTGACTTTAATCATGCAAGCTGATCATAGAATATCTACAGTATAAACTGGCTCCTTTGTTCTAGTAAAAATGGGACACTAAGTGCTGAATGCTACGAAGCTGTGAATTAATAGAATTATTAGAATAACAGAGTTGGAAGGGACCTTAGAGGTCATCTAGTCCAACCTCCTGCTCGAACAAGAGATCTTATAACATTTGAGGCAAATGATTGTCCAGTCTGTCCAATCTGTTCTTTAAAGCTTCCAGTGTTGGGGCACCCACAACTTCTGAAGGCAAGCCATTCCACTGGTTGATTGTTCTCACTGTTAGGAAATTTCTCCTTAGTTCTAGGTTGCTTTTCTCCTTGGTTAATTTCCATCCATTGTTTTTTTATCTTGCCTTCTGGTGCTTTGGAAAATAGGCAGACCCCCTCATTTTTATGGCAGCCCCTCAAATGTTAGAACAATTAATAAGTGGAACGACTTGCCTGCAGAAGTTGTGAATGCTCCAACACTGGAAATTTTAAAGAAAATGTTGGATAACCATTTGTCTGAGATGGTGTAGGGTTTCCTGCCTGGGCAGGGGGTTGGACTAGAAGGCCTCCAAGGTCCCTTCCAACTCTGTGGTTATTATTATTAAATATTGGAACACTGCTATCAATTCTCCCCTAGTTCTTCTTCTTTGCTAGACTAGTTTGTCCACTTTTGATGCAAGTGGGGAGGCGGGCATTGGGGGCGACATAGCCAATAAGGAT
Source organism: Ahaetulla prasina (assembly GCF_028640845.1). Taxonomy (NCBI): domain Eukaryota; kingdom Metazoa; phylum Chordata; class Lepidosauria; order Squamata; family Colubridae; genus Ahaetulla; species Ahaetulla prasina. The sequence goes on from NC_080539.1 coordinate 71,212,485, forward strand.
ACTTTGAGAAATCCTAGGCTTAGAAAACTTGGAACTCCGTCGCCTTCGACAAGACCTAAGTTTAACTCATAGAATCATCTATTGTGATGTCCTTCCTGCTAAAGACTACTTCAGGTTTAATTGCAATAATACAAGAGCCACCAATAGATTTAAACTTAATGTTAACCGCTTTAATCTAGATTGCAGAAAATATGACTTCTGCAACAGAATCATCAGTGCTTGGAATACTTTACCTGACTCTGTGGTCTCTTCCCATAATCCCAAAAGCTTTAACCAAAAACTTTCTACTATTGACCTCACCCCATTCCTAAGAGGACCATAAGGGGCATGCATAAGCGCACAAACGTGCCTACCGTTCCTGTCCTATTGTTTTTCTTTTCTTCTTCCTATATATATATATGCTTATACCTCCTAATATTTACTCATATATTTATTTTATTTTATTTATTTTATTTATTCATATTTTTATACCGCCCTTCTCCGAAGACTCAGGGCGGTGTACAGCCAATAAAACGACAAAAATCCCCCAAAATTTAAAATACACTATCAAATTTAAAAAACTGATTCAATCGCTGTAACATTAAAATATTAGCTTAAATTTATCAAAACTAAAACCTAGGTAAAACCCTATAAAAAACCCACTAAAATCCCCATACTAAAATCAATCAGGCCAGCCCCGCATATAGCCCCGTATATATGTTTATATACTATATAATCTTTTTGTATGATACTTACATATATTGTTGTGACAAAATAAATAAATAAATAAATAAATAAATAAATAAATAGTCATAGCATCATAGCCAAATAGTAGCAAAGAAGCTAGACATTTCTTGACTGATGATCTGTTGCTTTGCCCCAGGTTTATTTCTGATCCACATAACTACAAGCTTGTTCTCTGAACCATGGCTTTTATTGTGTTTGCAACTACAGTTGGGGGCAAATTGGAAAAATAAACTGTATTTTAATAAGCTTAAACCAAATAAACACCTTAAGGCAGATTCTGATAGATAGAAAGAAGACTTTCTGTTCCATATTTAACCTCACTGAACAAGCCCTTTGGCTCCCAGTGGCTGGAATTTAGTGTTCCTCTCAGATTAATGTTCTGATCTGCTTTCTTTCTCCTTTTCCTACCAATGATGTTTAATTACAAAATTTGGAACTTTGTTCCAGCTAAAATAACCATGGTCATGTTTTCTTCCCAATTAACTCTGCTTCCTATTAAGGAATCATGTTGGTTTCCAAGTATTTTTAGATTGCTTTCTCAGACTTAAATTTCCCATCTCCATATTGCATGTGATTTGAGAATCGTACTTCTAGCATGGGTTATTTTCCGGTGATATTTATAAACCCTTAAAGACCTTCTGATTCAGAACGCCCTAAGGATTCCCACTGAAGTTATTTTATGGAACTTCCCTCTTCTCATTATTCTGGTTCTTCTCTTCCTTTCAGATGTTTGTCTAATGGCGTGTGATGCCTGGAAGAGGAATTCTATCCTCATTTCCATTTCCTGGCCTCTCTTAATTCTGTTGAATTTAGTAACTAGAGTGGAAAGGATCCTGGTTAGCTCACACAGAGGATGAGAAAAACCCACATTTGGAATTGGTGTACAAGTTACGGTAGTGCTTTTCTGGAAACAATATGTCCACTGTGTCCACTTTAACAAAGGGAGGGTGCCAGTTCTTGTCTTAAATGACTGGACTGTTTTTATGATAGCAGAAATGACATTTATATGCACCCAGGGTGCATATTTCTTCTTTTGGTTCTTGATCATATCACATATCAGTGACACTAGAGGAGAAGCTTGTATTCAGTTTTTCAATTTTATTTTGGAATTAGCTTCCCCCTCCCAAGTAATCAGTGGGATGGCAAGTATTATGAGCAGGTATGAGCAGTCCACCATAGAATAAACAGGCTATGTTGAAATACAAAGCTGCAGCTTTCAGAGTGGGTTGGAATTCGGATAGGTTAGGTTCTTTCTCTGATTTTTCTTGTGTGGTTTTGTGAATCCCTGATATATTCCTTTGCAATCCCTTGTACGTTTGAACTGCATATATGCAAAGACTAACTGCGAGGGATAATGGAGGGCCGCATCAAAGCAGGTTATTTGCTGAGGGACGTACCAGCTTGCCGTTTCAGATGCTAAGCTGTGTATAAAAGGAATGTTGTGTCTGCACCCCTCGAGCCGGCCCTCCTGCCAGAAAGTGACTTGGAAAGTGAGGGGGAAGGGCCGTCAGGACTTACCTTGGGAGCACCGACTTCCCAGGCTCAGCTCCAGGAGCCAGAAGCAGGCCAGGTGGAAGAAATAACAAGGCCTCCATCCCCTGACTCTTTCCCCCCGCAGGCCACGCCTTTAGACCCAGCTGAGGGCAATCAGGCTTGGTTGGACCCTAGGTTTTGTAGGCAGGAGAGGAGGGAACAACAGAAGCAGGGGTGGGGCAGGCCTAGGAAGTGCTGAGTCATGGAGCCACACCCACAGGATATAAAAGGCAGTGAGAGCTGCTGTGTCTCTTTGTAACAGGCAAATCTACTGATTGACTAAGAGCTGAAGTTTGTTCCTGGGTGACTCACCAGCGTCATGGAAGATAACGGAGGCTCTTGGCAGACGCTGGCTATTCTGCTGCCAGAGCTGATGGTGCCGGCTAATTAAGCCATCACTCGGACGGAGGCAAAGGAGGACAGAACAAGGAAGCTTGCTTTCTGGCATCTGATTTTGCCCCTTGAAATAGCCATTCTAAACATTCAACAAAAATGGCCACTCCCATTCTGTAAGAAACAAACTAGATCACCTCAAGAGAAAGCAGAACTCCTTATGTTTCATGAGATATTCTATCTGTTCTCAGTTAATTATTCACTTTAAAAAGAACCAAAGTGCACTGAGTTGTTGTTTTTTAAAGTGCAATATTGGAGTGGAAAGAAAGATAAATACTAGTTGGTTACATTTCCACACATAATCACTGTCCTCATTCCATGATAAGAAAGCCTACCCTGTTTCCCCCAGAATAAGTCATCCCCTGATAATAAGCCAAATTGGGCTTTTGAGCACATGGCAATAAGGCCAAGCACTTATTTCAGGGTTCAGAAAAATATAAGACAGGGTCTTATTTTTGGGAAAACATGATAATACAATAAAAGTTTGCCTTTTTTTCCAAAATAATGCATTTGTGGCATCGAATAATGCTAAAGACCAGCAGCGTGGACTTAAAATAAGATAATAACATGTCCTCATTGGAACAGAAATAATAAACAGATATGCCAAGATCATACAAAAGATTTATTTCATCCAGAAAGAAAAAGAAAGATTGCTCTGCTCTTTGAAATTCTTTTTATCATTATTTTTGAAACTCCCTTTTTGCTCCTGATTGTCCCCTGTCATCAGTGCTGACAGCTAATAAAATTATGCTGTTTGGACTAACATGTCCACTAAACAATGTAATCTCCGCACAGTGAGAACAATGTATCACACAGGTCCTCAGGGTCCAGTAAAATTGAGTTACCGGTAGTCAGTAGAGGAGGGATGCTGAATTGAATGCAATAACATTCACTCAGCACTCTCTGGGGAAAGGCAGAATGGAGATTCAGCCCCGTAAAGAGGAGCATGACTTATATGTAGATTCCCGCTCAGCTTCTCTTAATTCATCTTTAGATTTCCTGGGCTGTTTGCTGCTCAGTGAAATATGCGTCAGAGTAAAAGATGTTTAGCAATATGATTGAGATTTTTTTTTCTGCCACTGTTCTCTTCCTTTTGCTGCTCTCATGTACCTTCAGTCTCCTTTCTTGGCTCCCACTGACTGAAAGGCAATAGCAGTTGCAAATAGCACTGCTTTCCAGACTTGTGAATCATAAATAAGTCTTTGATTCCTTTGATGAAGACTTTTAAGTGTAAATACTCAGCTTATTGTTACTGAAAAGCAAATTTCCTTTTAGTTTTTTGTGTTTAGCCGTAAAAGGGCCGTAATAGCTCAGGCTGTTAGAGCCTGTTATTAGAACACAGTAGCCTGCAATTACTGCAGGTTCAAGCCCGGCCCAAGGTTGACTCAGCCTTCCATCCTTTATAAGGTAGGTAAAATGAGGACCCAGATTGTTGGGGGGGCAATAAGTTGACTTTGTAAAAATATACAAATAGAATGAGACTACCTTATACACTGTAAGCCGCCCTGAGTCTTCGGAGAAGGGTGGGATATAAATGTAAACAAACAAACAAAAAAAAAAGCCATGCTTTTGCTTCTGTGTATCACAAAATCAAGAAATAACCATTTGCACAAATGTACCGTAGAATTCCATGGTAATCATTCAGTACATTATCTAGGCACCATACATAAATACTGAACGTGTTTGAGTAATTAAGCAGTGACTGTTGAAGTTGTTTCATCTTGAGGATGGGATGAGCAATGAATTTGCTAAAATTGTTCATTACCTCTTCACTGGTGGAAATATATTTGTATTATATTAGTAGTGAGGATGTTTCTGAAAGATGAAGGAAAGCTAGCGCCACAACTCTAGACTTTATTTAAGTTAATCCTAAATAATTGGTTTAATTATGAAGAATCAGCACAATTCTGACCTGTCATGGAAATAGGGTGACCTTCCTATGCACTGGAAGTTGGAGATTCAAGGCAGAGCCAAGATATTACTTGCATCATGGAGTTCTTCCTCCATCAGCCTCATTGTCAGCTCTAGGTCTCTTGAGATGCTGGAAAGTGTCATACTTTGCTTAGCATAATACATAATGGATGGAAAGAGAATAGGTGAGTTGCCAGGAAAATAAAAGTGTCTACAGCACCAAAATGAGTTTAAGAGAGCAGAAAAGAAAACTGCAGAGACTCAGTGTTGTGATGTCAGTAGTATATTTTTCTAGGCTTCTGGGATTTTAGATGCATCAAGATATCCTAGGATCTTTAAGTATGGCGATGTTCCTTTGCATAGATAGGTCCAACATTGTTTGGACCATGGTCCTTTCAATATTATCTGGGTGTAAAGTTGGACAATAAAGAAACATGATGGAAAGAGGTGCTTTTGAATTATGGTGTTGACAAGTGCCATGGACTGATTGGTGAATAAATAAATCTATATTGGATGAAATCAAGTGTAAGCTTTCCTTCGAAGCTTAATGACAAGGCTATGACTTTCATATTTTAGACACATAATGTGAACAGAAAGAATATTTGATGATGATTATGCACAGAGGTGGGTTTCAGCAGGTCCTGACCAGTTCTGGAAAACTGGTAGCGGAAATTTTGAATAGATCGGAGAACCAGTAGTAAAAATTCTGTTTGGCCCCGCCCCCATCTATTCTCTGCCTTCCGAGTCCCAGCTGATTGGGAGGAAATGGGAATTATGCAGTAACCTTCCCTTGGAGTGAGGAGGGAATAGAGAGCTTACAGTATCCTTCCCCTGCCACGCCCACCAAGCCATGCCATGCCCACCAAGCCACACCCACAGAACCGGTAGTAAAAAATTTTGAAACCCACCACTGATTATGTGCCTTCAAATTGTTGTCAGTTCTTAGCAACAACACATGAAGATAGATTTTTCTCATAATGATCTGTCTCTAACTTTGTCCTTCAGCGTTTTCAACAGTGTAATAATTGCTATTGTAACTGAGACTATCCATTTTGCTACTGGTCATCGTCTTCTTCTCTTTCCTTCTATCTTCTCTTTCCTTCTATCTTTCTTTTCCTTCTATCTTTCCTTCTCCAGAGAAGTAAGCCTTCTCATAATGTGTACAAAGTACATAATTTGAGCCTAGTCGTTTGTACCTCAAGTGAGAATTCTAGGTTGAATTGTTTGATGACCCTAGAGAAATATATTACATTTGACAAACTGAAGGAACATGAAAAAAGAGAAAGACCATGAATGTAATGTAGTGATACAGTAATAACAGCTATGGATACCTCTTTAGCAAAGATTAGCCACCTGACTGAAAATTGAACACTGTCCAGGACAATGATCCACAGAGTTGCCATGACTCAACATCAGCTTAATGGCATCTAATAACAACAGGTGGAATATGGGGGTATAATCATAATGAGCTAGGAAAGTTCTTGGAGGATCACAGGAGCCATAGAAAACAGCAGGCTCATTAAGAATTTGGAGTTTAGGTATAAGTAAACTCAAACTAAAACCTGACTGGCTTTGGATCATATCCTTGTTATGCCTGTCCTGTTAGCAAAAAAGCTTTCTTTCTTAAAGTTATAGTACATACTAGTGGAAGCTGATCTTTTTTTATTCTCTGAAAAGTTGCAAAAATCTGTTGTAATTTGCTCAACTGAGAGAATTTTGAGTACCACCTTCTCATTCTGAAGCAGAGCTTGAGGTGAGAAGCCTACACTCAATGCAGCCTTCACCCAGCATGCTTTTCTTCTAAAATAGCATCCCTATGGTGCTCAAGAATACACCTAAATAGCCTGTATTTTGTTTTGCTTCCGTGTTGTAAAGGATTGCATTATGGCACAGGGTATTTTTAAAGGATTTCCAAGTGAGAACACTCTGTGGGACTTATTAACAAGCTTTCAATTGTTTTGCTTCACCCACACTTCATATCAACAAAGCTACTATCAAGTACAGGTTCAACAAATAATCTGCATTGAATATTTTTGTCAGGATTTCCATCCTCCCCCTTTTAGTATGTTTATAATCCTTTCCGGCAGGATGGGATTTGCAGTCCAAATGCTTTCTGTTCTTCCAGGTACTTAAGCATGTGGGTGTCTTTTAGCACACAAATAGCTTTTTGGGTATCCCTGGAGTTGCACTTTGCTTTAAGATTTGCTTAAATTCTATACTCAAATAGGCTAACAATAACAGGCTGAAATTGTGCCCAAAGAAATGCACCCTGCTCTTAATGTGCATGACACTAAATAATCTTGTAGTGTCCTGCTGGTGCGGAAACCAGGGTGATTTTCAGAAGGTTTCATTCTTCAACAGCTAATTAGTTTATTAGGATTTTCCACTTCTATTCAAGTAGAATGGAATAGGAAAGGCTGCAGATGATGGACTATGTTGTGACTATGGAGAAATCAGTAAAAAAGAGGTTTCAGAAAGATGTGCCTTACCTGGCAGAGACATATAAAATTTTATCTGTTTAAAAAGCCATCTGATAGCCCATCCTTAAAGCTAAAAAAGTCATGTATCTTTGTATATAGTTGGACAGGGAAGAAGACTGCAGCATCAACAGCAGCCCTTGCAAAAGCATGGTGTTTTCATTTTTCGGTGCAAAAGATGGGTCATGCAAGGAAAGAGGAACATTGATTCATCACGTTTTCCTTCTCCCACACCTCCATTTCCAGCACCTTGCAGTATTTCTAAGCATACATGATTTGGTTGGTTTTTCTAACCTGCAGAAAAGGTCAGGAGAGATGCAGTGTAGCCAGAGAGAATTGATAGCAAGACAGCAGTAGACTGTTTTAGTACCTTTAGTATTATAGAAAATACATTATTCTTAAAAAATATTTATGAATCACATCTCTGCCACTGGGCAGAAATAAATAGAAAAAAATACATTTAGACAATAACATCATAACGAAATAATCTAGCCTTCCCTGTTGCTGGGACACTCAGCAGAATTTCTGAATAGGCAGTCTTTTTTTTTTATTTTGGATATGTTGGCTCAAAACCATTTGGGCTGTGCAAGTCAAAACCATAGAATGTGCTCACGAACAAACTGGAATTCAGTGTAGTTGTCATAATCTGCACCCAAACCCCTTTTATTAAGCCAAGGGAGAGTTTAGGAGAATGGCAGAAGATGCAGGAAGATCCATGGAATTTGTGGTGTCAGATATAATTGATTGTCATTCATATGGGTTCCATTGTTTCCATTTAGCCAGGAATCTAGGAGGATCCTGGAAACCAAACCAGTTGGTCTTTAAAATAGGCAATGGGCCACTATTGCCTTTTGCATCAATAAATAGTTAGGATGGGTTAGCCTGCATGAGCAGTTTATCACAGATCCAGCACAATAAGCAGAAAGTTTTCTTAGCATCTCCATTCCTGCATAACCATTTCTTGTGCACAGCACATTTTCAGGCTTGGTGCAACTAAGTCACTTGCATGTGGGAATGGACCACCAGAGGGTGAATATGGCAGATTGCACTTTTAAATAATTTTTTGTATGGCGGTGGAGATTCACAGGTCTATGTGCTAGTCATTATGGCCAGAGAGATAATTCTCCATATCACATTTTTGTCTAGCCCTCTACACATAGTCACAGACAGTCTACAGTCTGTCAATTCATATGTGCACATTCGCTGCAGAGTGTTTGGATCTGTGAAGGCAGACATTGCTCTCAGAGTCCAAGTACCATGTAGCCTCATTCAGACATTCTGCTGAATATATTTGACATAATGCTGCTTGTGAAAAGGACTTATGCACTTAGCTAACGGTCTGTGGAGATTCTCAGTCATCCAGGTTATGGTTGTCCCAAAGATGCTTTTTCAAGAGGCAATTTGACTTTCTGTTGTTTTTTTCTGAAGACGTTTCGCTTCTCATTCAAGAAGCTTTTTCAGCTCTACTGAAGAAGCTTCTTGGATGAGAAGCGAAACACCTTCAAAGAAAAACCAGAAAGTCCAGTTGCCTCTTGAAAAAGCATCTTTGGGAGACTTATGCGCAGTTATTTGTTTTAGTTACATCCATGGAAGTATTTTTGTTGTTGTTGTTAGTTGCAAGGTCATGTCCGACCCATTGCGACCCCATAGGCAACGTTCCTCCAGGCCTTCCTGTCCTCTATGATCCTCCGGAGTATACTTAAGCTCACGCCTACTGCTTCAGTGACTCCATCCAGCCACCTCATTCTCTGTCGTCCCTTTCTTCTTTTGCCCTCAATCTTTCCCAGCATTAGGCTTTTCTCCAGTGAGTCCTTCCTTCTCATTAGGTGGCCAAAGTAAATACCATGGAAGTATATGTGCTTTCAAAAAATGAGAAATAAAAGCCATGTTTAAAAAATTACCTACCAACTACAACATTACTGCAAGATATATTCTACTGCTTCTCGGTTTCCAGCTGACATATCTGTCTTGTAATATTTGGCATCAAGTTCAAAGGGGACATCTTGAAATAGTCTTTAAAAAGTAATGTAATGTGAAAGTTTCTCATTTTTTTAATATACAGCTTAGGTGTGTGTTTAGAGATAAATGCTTACTCTACTGTGGCTCCCAAGCCATTTAGATGACTATGATTTATCCTGTCGCTGGCAGGCAGTTTTCAGACAAGAACCACATTAGTCTGCCTGCAGATGTAGTTTAAGAACAAGAGCAATAAATGACCAGCTGGTAGAAGACTAGCTTGTCACTTTTTTTCATTGCGCAACAACTCTGTCATAGAAAACTTCCTTGCTCAGTCTTTGTCATTGTGGTGTCCATTCTACTTTAGGTTCATTGTTATACTTTGTGTGATGTACAGTATGTTAAATTCCTTTCCTTTATGGGTGCCAGGGTTGCCTACTCAATATTTCCTATACCTGAGGTTGGAGACCTGGCAGACGTCAACTCCCAGAATGGCTGGGGAATTCTGGGAGTTGATGTCCGTCAGGCTTAAAGTTGCCAAGGTTGGAGACCCCTGCCCAATACAGCAGTGGCCAACCAGACGGTGACAGAAAGATTACAAGCAGGACAGAAAAGCATTTAGTCCTCTCCCCATCCTAAGAACCAAGCAGCTGATCACTGGAAAGGTACTGCTTAAAGCTTTTCCTGGGTTGATATACAGGATTTTAAAATCTGTAAACCACCAGACACTGAAGTCTTGAATCGGTTTTTATTTCAAGAACTTCTGTTGCCCTATCTCATTTCTACCATGCTCTGAAGCAAGGAAGTTACTTGTAACAAGGTTAATATGTGTTACTACCAGCATTCCATTTACAAGAAAATGTACAGAAAATTCTAAGTGGAAGAGTGCCAAAGGATATCAGCTGCATGCTCCCCATACTGCCAGTGAGAAATTGAACCTTTTAGAGAAATAAATGGAGAAAGCTTAGGAGCTTTTGCAAAAAATGTACTAGGGTAGGCAGTTGAAATGCAGTACAGTTAATGGTACTGTTGAAGCACTGAATTGTGACCATATGGATAATGTTTCTAACACTTATCCTCAGCTGTGCAAACTACAATAGGTATATTTAAGGTTGATTTACGGAAGGAGAAAAATGATAACGAAATATAATACAATCTTTTCTTCCTCCAAAACAGAAATAAGGGGAGGGGTGTGATTGTGACAAGAGTTACCTCCGGGGTTACACCAACTCCCCGACCTCCGAACCTTCAAGCGGGAATTAAAAACTTTATTATTTAATTGTGCGGGACTAGCCTAAATGTATTTTAAATGTATTTTAATTATAGTTTTTAAATTTTAAAGGGTTTTATGTCGGTTTTGACCGTTTTAGTAATTTGGCCAATTAATATATTCGTTTTAAATGTTTTTAAATTTGTTATTTATATTATGTGTATTTTTGTTTTTTTAATATGGCCGTAAACCGCCCTGAGTCCTTCGGGAGAAGGGCGGTATAGAAATTGGATTAATAAACAAATAAATAAATAAAATAAATAAATCATGAATTGTCCCTATCTTCCTTATTCATTTGAGATATCTGAGAATTAGTTTCAGCAGAATATGCAGGAAACTTTCTATCAATCAAAGAGGGGACAGTTTTTTCCTCCTCTGCCATTAACAAATCACATTGTTATGTGTGGGCAGATGGGCTATGGAACAATCTTATAGGGTAGTAGCTTCTAGAGACTGAATTCTAATATTGTTTATACTCTCGTGATGAATGCCAGCTTGTTTGTTTAAAAAAACACACACAACCCAATAGCCGATTACTGAAGCTTTGGCATAAAAATTGCAAGGGTCTTTTTGTGTCGAATGTCTTGAGAAAAAGGCAATCCCCAGCAAAGAAAAACCCCAAATCCACCCCCCTCCATCCCAGCTCCCTGAATATGTGATGTCTCCTTCTTCAAACTTAATTGGTTAAATCATTTATGTGCAAAAGCAACAGTGGCTTACTGTCTGTCTCCTTGGCATCCGGCCTGAGAGAGCTGGCACCAGAAGGAGTTAGGACCAAAACAGAGCAAAAGCAAAGTCCCCCACACACACCCATGTTTGTAGTTAATGTAGTTAATGAAAAGAAGGACTAGGGGAGACATGATAGCAGTGTTCCAATATCTCAGGGGCTGCCACAAAGAAGAGGGAGTTAAACTATTCTCCAAAGCACCTGAGGGTAGAACAAGAAGCAATGTGTCGTGTCCCGCTCCTCCGCTGACGGCCGGGTCAGGGAAATCCGAATCAGGCTTGCCTCTGCAGCTCTGCCCAAAGTCCTAGCAAAGTCCTCAGAGCAGGCAGGAGACCAGAAAGTGACTTCAGCAAGATAAGTTCGACTTTGCCTGACTCAGAGACTGCCAGAAAGCAGATCCTTTATATAGGCCATGGGGTGTGGCTCCATGACTCAGCACTCATTAAGGCCTGCCCCTCCCTTCCTTCTGTTGCCTCCGCCTATCCAGTCTTCTGATGCGAGGGTCACTCCAATCAGCAGCTGTTGGAAATAAACTTTCCTCAGGCTCACATGCTGTGGAGGAGGGGGAGGGGTCTAGCTGCTCCGTTTGCCTGGGCATGGAGCCAGGGTTGGGGCTGGGGGGTGCTCCCTCCTCTGCAGCCTGCTTGGGCATGGAGCCAGGGCTGGGGCTGGAGATGCCCCTCCTCAGCCTGTCTGGGCATGGAGCCAGGGCTGGGGCCGGGAGATGCCCCCTCCTCAGCCTGTCTGGGCATGGAGCCAGGGCTGGGGCCGGGAGGACATTCTTCAGCGTTCGGAAGCAGATAAGCAGACCCCGGCTGCGGTGAGAGCGGGCAAGACACAACACAATGAGTGGAAACTAATCAAGGAAAGAAGCAACTTAGAACTAAGGAGAAATTTCCTAACAGTTAGAACAATCAATAAGTGGAACAACTTGCCTGCAGAAGTTGTGAATGCTCCAACACTGGAAATTTTTAAGAAAATGTTGGATAGCCATTTGTCTGAAATGGTGTAGGGTTTCCTGCCTGGGCAGGGGGTTGGTCTAGAAGACCTCCAAGGTCCCTTCCAACTCTGTTATTATATTATATTATAGTAAGTTTTAGAGCTCCACTATGATTTGGTAATTCCACCTGTTGACGTGTAACTAGGATTCACCATGATGGCTTCCTGAGCTGTAGACTGCATACTGCATGTCCTGCATCTGCTATTCCAGGGAATAGGAGACGGCTGTCTGTGTATTATTGATTATTCGTGACATTAAGTATCCAGAGGGCTAGTTTGTTTATTGTGTGCAGTCAAGTTGCTCAGTTTTACATCATTTACTGTGTGGGGGAGGCAGCTGGTACTCGAATTTAATGGAATTGTCAGTGATTTCCTTTCTCAGATTAGAATAATTTTCCAAGAATCTCTGAATGGTTTCAACTTCTTTTCCTCCCACTCCTTTTCTCTCATCTTCACTTTAGCACTGCTTTAGCACACTCCTTTTCCATATCTATATTGTTAGATTTTTTTTGGGAGGGTGGGGGAGGTCCGTTGGTTTCTTTATCTACCCCCTCAGATCACAAAGTTTCATCTAACAACCCAGCACCAATTTTACCCAGCACCAACTGTAGGAAGGCCCAGACCAGACCCATTCTCTGTTACAAAACTTCAACATAGAGCAGTGGTGGGTTTCAAAATTTTTTACTACCGGTTCTGGGGTGTGGCTTATTGGCTGTGACATGGTGGGCGTGGTGTGGCTTGGTGGGTGTAGCAGGGGAAGGATACTGTAAAATCTCCATTCCCACCCCACTCCAGGGGAAAGATACTGCAAAATCCCCATTTCCTCCTGATCAGCTGGGACTTGGGAGGCAGAGGGAGGTGGGGCCAATCAGAATTTTTACTACCGGTTCTCCGAACTACTCAAAATTTCTGCTACCGGTTCTCCAGAACTGGTCAGAACCTGATGAAACCCACCTCTGACACAGAGGCTGTACTATACTAAAATCTGCATTTCAGTGTTTTGATCATTTGATCATTGCCTGGAAGGGAAGGTCCTCTTTTAATACCTAGTACTTTAAAATCCACAAATACAGAGACTAAAAGCAGGGGTTCCTCTTGTTTTTTCTGCTCATTGTCTTTCCATCTTTCTCACTGCTGTCCCTCCTTTCCAATCTGAAAAAAAGCCCTAGAGAAGGAGCCTGTTCATCGTGTTATCCTTCAATATTTCATCAAAGCCTGAGAAATAAGACTAGCTGTAGCTGCTGGACTGTACGATGAAAAAAAAGGGGGAGGAGGGAGCACTATCTAGCAAGTTTTAGTCATTTTACAAAAATAAACTCCACAAAATAACTCTGCATCCCATTGACTTTTTCTTTCTTTCTCTTTCTTCCTCTTTCTCTTTCTTCCTCTTTCTTTCTCTTTTTTCTTTTACTTTCTCTTTCTTCCTTCCTTTCTTCCTCTTTCTTTCTGTTTCTTCCTCTTTCTTTCTTCCTTTCTTTCTCTTCCTTTCTCTTTTTCTTTCTTTTTTCTCTTTTTCTTTCTTCCTCTTCCTTTCTTTCTTTCTTCCTCTTTCTTTCTCTCTCTCTTTCTTTCTCTTCCTTTCTTTTCTCTTTCTCTTTCTTTCTTCCTCTTCCTTTCTCTTCCTTGCTTCCTCTTTCTTTCTTTCTTTCTTTCTTCCTCTTTCTTTCTTCCTTTCTTTTTCTCTTTCTTTTTTCTCTTTTTCTTCCTTTCTTTTTCTTCCTTTCTTTCTCTTCCATTCTCTTTCTCTTTCTTCCTCTTTCTCTTCCTTCCTCTTTTTTCTTTCTTTCTTTCTTTCTTTTTCCTTCCTTCCTTCCTTCTTTCCTTCCTTTCTTTCTCTTTGTTTCTCTTCCTTTCTTTCTCTTCCTTCCTTTCTCTTCCTTTCTCTTTTTCTTCCCCTTCATTCCTTTCTTTCTTTCTTTCTTTCTTCCCCTTCCTTCCTTCCTTCCTTCCTTCCTTCCTTCCTTCCTTTCTTCCCCTTCCTTCCTTCCTTTCTCTTTCTTTCTCTTCCTTTGTTTCTCTTCCTTTGTTTCTCTTTGTTTCTCTTTCTTCTTCTTCCTTCCTTCCTTTGCTACACAATTGAATGGTAGAAAAAATATATAAGAGTTCAGTGGAGCACTAAGTTAAATTTCAGTGGAGGCCTGGGTTTTAGGGATCCAGCTGTTGTTTATATGCTGGAACATTTCCTGCCTGCTGCAGTTAAATTCAATTAAACCTCATTTAGCGATGGCAATTGGGACCAGCAACTTGGTTATTAAGCAAAGCAGTTGCTAAGTAAAATGGTTTATGATTTTATTTCAGCTTTCCTTTGCTTTATAGATCTGCAAAGGTCATAAATGCAAGGATTTGGTTGCAAAGTTACCTTTTCATCAGCATCATAATTGCTAAACATGGTTGCTAAACAAGGTAGTCGTTAAACAAGGACTACATGTATTTCATGTTTACTTCAGAGTATTCATTCCAAAACATAAGAACTGGACTTAAAGGCTGGTTATATTGCCAGGTAGTCAAAGAGTGGAAAGGCAAGTAGCGTGTTTCCTTCCCCCAATTATCCCTTGCAGGAAAAGAGGTATTTTGCCCAGTCTATGAACTCATACATGAAGAAACTTTGGAAAGGTGGAGTAGAGCCAAGGTATTTATCACATCTAGAATTATCCCCTAATATATTTATAAGCTTTTCTATACATTTCCTCGAGAGGCATGTTCATGGTTGTTGAGTGTACATACAAAAGTATCCAACTCACTTCACATTCAGTATGCAGTCCCCAATGATAACAGAAAATTGGCAGTTTTAGATGGTTCATTAACCGTAGCTGGTTTTGAACGCTTTAACTTTAGTTTAACATTGAAGTGTAGCCTGAAGATAGAGTTGCATTGAATTTGCAATCCTGTTTATGGAATATTCTCTCAGAATGCACAGAATACTTGAAATATCTTTCTGATGAGTTATCACTGTTTCAGATCTGATTTTTACTGAAAATAATTATTACTCACTGTAGTTGGGACTGTGTAATGTTTGATATTGGATGCAAGAATTTAATAGCTTTTTTCTTTATTATTAGATACTGTACTGACATTTTAGGTGAATACTATCTTGATTCCTCTTATTGAAAACTAGTAACATTTCATAACTGATAACTTACTGTATTTGATATTTTTAAAATCATGATAAAACAATTGAGAGAAAGTTTCTAAATTTAGAATAATCAAGATGTCAGGCCTGGAAGCCATCTTTTGCATTGGGCCTTCAGGACTGCCACATTTCCTACTGTGGGAAATTGGGAGGGGGAATTGTATGGAGCATGGGTGATATATAGATATAATAATATTCTTTTCTCAGAGAGTCAAGGACATCTTGCCCTGCACCTGGAGGGCTGGAACTGGGAGGCCTCTCCAGTTGGGACAATGCTGTGATTGGACCATGTGATAGACATGTGGGTGCAGGGGAAGGGACTTGGACTTTCTGTTAGCTGGGGAAAACCTGGAAGCTTTCAGATTCAGGTTTTCCCAGATGTGCCAATGTGACATCTCAAATAAAATGGAACTTTGAGGAACTCCAAGCCTCGGAGTCTTCTTTCATTGGGGATGTTACTTGGAACCCTGACACAAGACTCAGATTATAATTTTCTCTCAAATGTTGCAGTAGCTCTAGAAAAAGATCTGTTTTTTCCCAACAGTACATTCAGAATGGAACTTTACTGAAAATAGATCTATTGGTTTCTAATCTGAACAGATACTACTTTATTCAAACATTTAGTGAACAAAGATCCTACAT
Source organism: Ahaetulla prasina (assembly GCF_028640845.1). Lineage (NCBI taxonomy): Eukaryota > Metazoa > Chordata > Lepidosauria > Squamata > Colubridae > Ahaetulla > Ahaetulla prasina. The sequence goes on from NC_080539.1 coordinate 71,228,249, forward strand.
ATATGTAGTCATTTAGAATGTAATTTTGTTCGTGTGCGTGTGTGTGTGTGTTGCGTGAGCTTGTGTGTGTGTGTGTGTGTGTGTGTGTGTGTGTGTGTGTATGTATCTCATAATTTCTGCTCACTTGGAGAGAGTAGAGTATTCTATGTGCCCAGAATCTATTCTGAACCTCAGACCAATGTGAGAAAATCTTGACTAGGCCTTGAGATGTAACCCTAGTTCTTTCTCCATCATTTTTCCCAATTCATTCAGTCTACCTACATACATTCACAGATTTTCTGGATAAACATTTAAACCGGACAGTGGGGACAGAGAATTAACTGATAAGGAAAATTTCTGTCCCCAGCAATCGAAAACTAAAAGGGTTATCAGTGCATGTAACATAGATGTCTGTATGGGTAAGACTATCAACCATGCTATCAAGCAAAACCAAGCATTTAACAGTGAGTGCCATACCATGTGCACTAAACCAACAGGTGGCATGAAAGTAGGGGCAGTCAACACAGGTTATGTAGACAGTAAACACAAGATCAATCCAAATGGACTCAAATGTCTATACACCAATGCACAGAGTATGAGGAATAAACAGGGTGAATTAGAAATCCAAGTAAATGAGGGTAGATATGATATTGTTGCCATTACGGAAACTTGGTGGGATGAAACTGACAAATGGAACATACAGCTAGAGGGATATAAATTATTTAAAAGAAATAGACCAAATAAAAGAGGAGGTGGAGTTGCACTATATATAAGAAATAACTACATCTCTACAGAAATAGAGCACAACAATGATGAAAATCATCTTGAATGTATTTGGGTCAATATAAAAGGGTGAAAACGATATTGCCATAGGTCTATACTATAGGCCACCCAACCAAACAGAGGAAGTAGATGAACTTTTTGCTAGTCAGCTAACTAAGATATGTAGGTAGCACATCACAGTAGTAATGGGAGATTTTAACTACCCTGACATCAACTGGGAAACAAACTCTGCACCAAGTGGAAGATCCAACAGGTTCCTAACAAACCTAGCAGACAACTTTGTTTCCCAAAAATAGAGAAGGCGACAAGGGATCAGCCATATTGGACTTAATTCTCACTAACAGAGATGAAATGATAGAAGGTGTTGAAGCTACAGGAACCTTGGGGGCAAGTGACCACGCAATATTGGAATTCAACATTAAGCAAATACAAGTAGTAGAACAAAGTCAAACTAGAGTCTTGGACTTTAAGAGAGCTAATTTCAATAAACTTAGAGAGATCTTGAGAAGGATTCAATGGATGAGAATCCTCAGGGGGAAAACAACTCAAGAAGCTTGGGAAATTTTGAAAAGTGAGATTATAAAAGCACAGTCTAACACAATACCAATGAAGAAGAAAATAGTAGATCACAAAAGAAACCAGCATGGATGCATAAAGAACTATCTGACAAATTGAAAGACAAAAGGACAAATATAAAAAGTGGAAAGAGGGGCAAATAACTAAGGCAGAATATCAGCAACAGCCCGAGCCTGTAAAGATGAAGTGAGGAAAGCTAAGGCTCACAATGAACAAAGGCTAGCGACAAAAGTAAAAATAATAAAAAGCTTCTTCCAACATGTTAAAAACAAGAAAAAAGTCAAGGAAACAATTGGCCCATTGCTGGGAGAAAGTGGCAAGAAGATGACAAGCAACAGGGAGAAAGCAGATCTACTTAACTCATATTTTGCATTTGTCTTTACACAAAAGGAAAAACAATCCAACCTATCAAAAACAGCACTACAAAAACAGATTAGAAACACAAGTTAAAATAGGGAAGAAAATGGTAAGTGAACACCTGTCTACCCTAGACGAGTTCAAATCACCAGGACCGGATGGATTACACCCCAAGGTTCTGAAGGAACTGGCAGACGTGATCTCAGAACCACTGAACTATATCTTTCAAAGATCCTGGAGCACAGGGAGCTGCCAGAGGACTGGAAAAGAGCTGATGTAGTTCCCATCTTCAAAAAGGAAAAACAGATCCAGGAAACTACAGACCTATCAGTCTGACCTCAATACCGGGGAAGATTCTGGAAAAGATAATCAAGCAACGAATCACCGAACACCTAGAAGCAAACAAAGTAATAACCAAAAGCCAACATGGGTTTGTCAAAACAGATCATGCCAGACTAATCTTATCGCATTCTTTGACAAAATGACAAAATTAGTAGACCAGAGGAATGCTGTTGATATAATTTACTTGGACTTCAGTAAAGCATTTGATAAAGTAGACCATAACCTACTACTAGATAAAGTAGAAAATGTGGGTTAGACAGCACCACCACCAGATGGATTCGTAACTGGCTGACCAACCGCACTCAACGTGTAGTCCTCAACGGAACTACATCCACATGGAGGGAAGTATGCAGTGGAGTACCCCAAGGCTCTGTTTTAGGCCCAGTACTCTTCAACATCTTCATCAATGACTTGGAGGAGGGGATAGATGGGGAACTCATCAAATTTGCAGATGACACCAAGCTGGCAGGAATAGCCAACACTCCAGAAGATAGGCTCAAGTTACAGAAAGATCTTGACAGACTTGAACATTGGGCGCTATCTAACAAAATGAAATTCAACAGTGAAAAAAGTAAGGTTCTACATTTAGGCCAAAAAAACAAAATGCACCAGTACCGTATATGTGGTACCTTGCTCAATAGTAGTACCTGTGAGAGGGATCTTGGAGTCCTAGTGGATAACCATCTAGATATGAGCCAGCAGTGTGCAGCAGCTGTTAAAAAAGCCAACACAGTTCTGGGCTGCATAAACAGAGGGATAGAATCAAGATCACGTGAAGTGCTAGTACCACTTTATAATGCCTTGGTAAGGCCACACTTGGAATATTGCATCCAGTTTTGGTCGCCACGATGTAAAAAAGATGTTGAGACTCTAGAAAGAGTGCAGAGAAGAGCAACAAAGATGATTAGGGGACTGGAGGATAAAACATATGAAGAACGGTTGCAGGAACTGGGTATGTCTAGTTTAACAAAAAGAAGGACCAGGGGAGACATGATAGCAGTGTTCCAATATCTCAGGGGCTGCCACAGAGAAGTGGGAGTCGGGCTGTTCTCCAGAGCACCTGAGGGTAGAACAAGAAGCAATGGGTGGAAACTGATCAAGGAAAGAAGCAACTTAGAACTAAGGAGAAATTTCCTGACAGTTAGAACAATTAATAAGTGGAACGACTTGCCTTCAGAAGTTGTGAATGCTCCAACACTGGAAATTTTTAAGAAAATGTTGGATAACCATCTGACTGAGATGGTGTAGGGTTTCCTGCCTGGGCAGGGGGTTGGACTAGAAGGCCTCCAAGGTCCCTTCCAACTCTGATGTTATGTTACCTGCTTTTAGGCTTGCAAGATTCTGTTACTCTACCCTTACAGTAAAGATAGGGTCAGCACTTATGATTTGAGCTTCTTGTCTGACCTACCTCAAAGGGTTCACACTACCAAAATTGTTTAACTGAAATGGGCTTATCTTGGTCATAGAATCAGAAGGACATTTTTCTAATTGTGTACTCATCTGAAAGCCAAGGAATGTTTTAGAATAACAACATTGTTCATCCAACAATAAGACTGCTTTTATTCTGAATGGTAAGCACTCTATGGTATCATGAACCAATAAAGTGGAGCTTTATGTTTTTATAAGCTGAACAATTTTCAATATTTGGATTATTTTTTGCTTTTTTGATTGGATGGCAATTCTACATAGTTCTCTTTAGAGAGTGAATGATTGAAATATAAGTGAGGGAAGATTTGCAAGACATTTAAAATATAAGTAGGTTAGTTATAAAAAGAGCAGGATGTTTTCAAAAATTCCATGTAAGGTGCTCTTGAATGAAAAGTGGTTGAGAAGCCCTGTCATATCCAATTTGTTGGACATAGAAGGTTATATGTGTTCATTGATAGAGGGTGAACAACTACTTAGATGGATTTGAAACATGATACATCATACTGTATAAACTGTATAAATATATAAACTGAGAACATAAAGTTTATATATGCTTATCTCCTTGTGTCATATGTGACTTCTGGAAGTTACCAAGTTTTCTTGTGTTTACGCTAAACCTTGCAATGAGATGAATATTGCCTTAAATAGTTCAGTCTTTTAGATGGGCTCACAATCTAAAAGCACAGATTACAAAATACTATTAGTCATTTTGTATGCCCTCAAATGACAGATATTCTGATCAGTCTTGGATATTCTGTAAAATGAAGAGGAGAGAGAGAGAGAGAGAGAGAAATAAAAATAGCTGGATTCCAGAAAGCTAAGTTCAATTGGTATTTTTGTTACCATTGTCATAATTCACTATTTCAAAATTGGAACTTAAACAATTGCTTAATTACTTAAATAATAAGTAAAAATCAGATTGCTCTGAAGTTTCCCATGGTTTGGTATGTTACCATAAATGTGACATTGTCTTTCATTTATTACTCCAGTTTAAAACTCCAGGCAATGGTCGCAGCACATTGCGGTTAATGTATTCACTGTCTTAATTTGTATTTTTAATACTTTGGGGCAGTAGTGAAAACCTCCCCGGTTTGCCACTGATTGCTGCATGCACATGCACGGTGTGCGCTGTGCACGCGCTATGCGTGCACATGCACACAGCACATGCAAAAAGCAAGCTGCGCACATGCATGCACAGTGCATGCCAAATGCACACTTTGCACACATGCGCAGTGCACACCAAACTCATGCTTTGCACAGAAAAAGGAGGCTTGGGAAGATAAGTAGAAGAGCGAAGGGGGAAAGAGCTGTGCCGCTCAATTTAGAGTCACTAGAAAGCAGGATTTCCTGCTTTCTAGCTAATTTAAATTGCACGGCACAGCTGATCGTCGGAAATACTGCTTCGGACGAACCAGTAGCTTTTTTTTTTACTACCGGTTCAACTGAACCGGTGTAAACTGGTAGCATTTCACCCCTGCTTTGGGGGTACTGTAATGGGAAAGGCCTTGGAAGACAGGGTGAAGCGATGCTGCCTTGGGAATGGTTAGATAAGATACATACAGTCTGCAGTTGCATAGTGAGCAGAGTAAGAGGCTCCGAAGAGAACCTCTCTAAATTCTCGGACTCTAAAGATGATGGTGAGAAAAGTGTATTTTTAGACTTGCAAGATTCTGTTAATATAGCTTTATGGTAAACTAGTATTAGTTTATCTAATCATTTATCCTGTCTGGTCTACCTAGTAAGGGTGACAGCTACCACTTGATTTCATCAGCACTGCTCATTCCCTGCCTGAAGCAAGAAAGCATTCTTTATACAAGATTCTGGAAGATGATGATATAACTCTAAGTGAAGATAGTATGCATGGCACAATCAACCCAGCTCTTTTTCTTTGCAGGGGATACAATGATAGATTTATTTTTTCTTTTCCTTTTTTTCAATTAAGCATTGCAGAGAGAATTAAAGCCCACAGCAGATTACAGAACACTTTAATCCTTGGCACTTCTCTGGCCCGTTCCATGTGATGATCTGAGATTGTTTTACAAACATTAATTATAAAGCCGCATAATCCCCCTGTGAGGAAGTTAATAATATCAATAATACTGAACAATTTATACAACACTTTGCATGTTCAACAAAAGCCATACGAACAATAATCCTATAAACATCAAATGAAAAAGGAGTAGTGTGGTAATTCCCTATTAACCGTCTAGGGAAATTGAGAAAGAAAGAAGTTAAAAAAATTTACCCAAGGAACTCTCAACGAATTCCCTGATTTGTGGCTCTCTTCACATTCTGCACTTCATCTGGAAGAGTTTACAATAATTTAAAGGAAAAAGTGAGATTGTGCTTCTCTTTCCTACTTGCAAACTCCATTCGTTCATGGTGACGGCATCCCTGTAGATATCAACTGTCTTGGTCTCTAATGATTTATTCTCCTACTGATAAGGTTTCACAAGACAATTTTATAAAGAGCACCTAGAAGCTTCTTTCTTTTCAATAAAGACACAGCATGGTTGACAAATGCAGGTTCTCTTTCATGGAAAGTACTTGGGCATATACTGTACTAGCTGGTTTTATTCATAAGGAATTGCAAGGAGGTCTAAGTGAGGAGAAAAATCACATTTAACTTATTGTATGTACTTTCAGATATTACCTTTCTTTGATGAGAACCTGATTTTATCACACCTTCTTTAACTTTTTTAACAATAGCTGTATTCAAGGAATATATTTGCCAATCTCCTCTCCAAACCACTCTGCTGACATCATTGAGGAGCTAACTCCATCTGAAACACAAAATAGTCTTCAATGGGGAGCTGCTATCCACTGCTATTATGACTCCAGCCCAATGTAAGTTTTCACTTGCATATGAAGTCCCATATTGTAGACAGTCACTTTGTAGCCACAAAGATCAGCTCTTCAATGACTTTCTCAGTGTATTTTAGACTTGCAAGATTCTGTTAATATAGCTTTATGGTAAACTAGCATTAGTTTATCTAATCATTTATCCTGTCTGATCTACCTAGTAAGGGTGACAGCTACCACTTGATTTCATCAGCACTACTCATTCCCTGCCTGAAGCAAGAAAGCATTCTTTATACAAGATTCTGGAAGATGATGATATAGCTCTAAGTGAAGATAGTATGCATGGCACAATCAACCCAGCTCTTTTTCTTTGCAGGGGATACAATGATAGATTTATTTTTTCTTTTCCTTTTTTCAATAAAGACACAGCATGGTTGACAAATGCAGGTTCTCTTTCATGGAAAGTACTTGGGCATATACTGTACTAGCTGGTTTTATTCATAAGGAATTGCAAGGAGGTCTAAGTGAGGAGAAAAATCACATTTAACTTATTTCAGATATTACCTTTCTTTGATAAGAACCTGATTTTATCACACCTTCTTTAACTTTTTTAAAAATTATTTTATTTAGATGCTTGGTGGAATCTTTTACCATGGATGTTCTGGCATCTATCTAAGCCAGCAAGATTGTTTAAATTGCAATGGGATAGAAATGTGAAAAACCAATAAGCAAATAAAACATATAAAAAGACTCTACTGTCATGACTTCAGAACCAGTTCAGTCACTCTTATTATCGTGCTGCTGTCGTCTGGAGACCATCGGTAGAATTTGGCAATCGAGTGTGCATAAATACAGACATTCCCCACTGACGTTTTCAGTAAAAAGAGAGCAGTATGCCAGGGCCCACCCAATCATCTTTGTAACCTTCAAGTTCCTGTTGATTTTTAATCTTTATTTAACTATTTAAGGTTTAAAATGTTGGATGGTAAGCCTTTGAGAGGCTTAAGAAAACATTTTTGTGTTTGCAACAACATCGTGGAAATGAAAAACAGTCAAAATTTTTAGCTTCATCCTCACTGATGGGCCTCTGGTGGCTCAGACTGCTAAGACAGTTTGTTATTAACACAGCTGCTTGCAATTACTGCAGGTTCAAGTCCCACCAGACCCAAGGTTGACTCAGCCTTCCATCCTTTATACGGTAGGTAAAATGAGGACCCAGATTGTTGGGGGGGCAATAAGTTGACTTCGTATATAATATACAAATGGATGAAGACTATTGCTTAACATAGTGTAAGCCGCCCTGAGTCTTCGGAGAAGGGCGGGATATAAATGCAAATAAAAAAAACAAAAAAACTAAAAAAAACCTGATGGTCTCATTACAATATTAGCCATGCCACCTGTAGACCCTTGGAGGCTTTAAAAAAAAGTGTAGCCCTGGAGATAAATATTCCTTCCTTCCTTCCTTCCTTTAAATTAAAAAGTCAGATAACAAATTATAAGAACCCAGAGAACAGTTGCTAGCCAGAGTAGATCACACAACCTGGATAGGTAGATACCTTGTTTCCTCCAAAATAAGACATCCCTTGATAATAAGCCCAATCGGGCTTTTGAGCGCATGGCAATAAGGCCAAGCACTTATTTCAGGGTTCAAAAAAATATAAGACAGGATCTTATTTTCGGGGAAACACAGTAGTTGGCTTGGCCTGGAATAAAGCCACCTATCCTTCTTAACTCACAAAGTGTGGGGTGTTTTCTTTGGTCACTGTGGATTGCTGTCTGTAATTGTGCATTGGAAAGTGACGGGACAAGAAGCCTTTTGAAGGAAATAACAATCTATTTTCCTAAATTGACTGAAATAGAAAAGGGGATTAGGTTTCCATACCATACCAAGCTTTTTCAGGAATGAGTCTCTTACTTCTTTTTAAACAATAGCTGTATTCAAGGAATATATTTGCCAATCTCCTCTCCAAACCACTCTGCTGACATCATTGAGGAGCTAACCTCCATCTGAAACACAAAATAGTCTTCAATGGGGAGCTGCTATCCACTGCTATTATGACTCCAGCCCAATGTAAGTTTTCACTTGCATATGAAGTCCCATATTGTAGACAGTCACTTTGTAGCCACAAAGATCAGCTCTTCAATGACTTTCTCAGTGTATTTTACAAAGAGGAAGGCTCCCTATCATATCTAATAGGATCAGTTACAGAAGTGAACAGATCAATAGACTTTGAGCACATATACCGTGTTTTCCCAAAAATAAGACCCTGGCTTATATTTTTTTGAACCCTGAAATAAGTTTTTGCCTTGCGCTCAAAAGCCTGATTGGGCTTATTATCAGGGGATGTCTTATTTTGGGGAAAACAGGAGATATGCATGTAATCCATTTTATCTGGAGAGCTACGTATCTAATAGCGAGGTCTTCTCTGAAAAAAAAAATCCATAGTTTTCCATTTTAAAAAGTCTCCTCTCTCCCTCTCCCTCTCTTTCCCCCTCCCTCTTCCTCTCCCCATCCCCATCTCTCCCTCTCCCCCTCCCTTTCCCCTTCTCCCCCTTCCCTCCCCCTTTCCCTCTCTTTCCCCTCTTCCCTCTCCCTCTCTCTCGCCCTCCCTCTCTCTCGCCCTCCCTCTCTCTCCCCCTCTGATTCTGAGCTTAATAACAGAATTGCAGAGTTGGAAGGAATCCTGGACATCATCTTCAGTCAAACTCCCTTGCTCAAGCAAAAAACTCTATGCCAATGTCTGTTATCACTTTGGTTTTCTTTACCTATCTGCAAAAGACACCCAGGTGACTTTTTAAAAAAAAGAAAAGAAACCAGCTTATCTCAGAATCGTCTTTTGTGAAAGTCTTGCTACTTGTATTTGCCAAGTGAATTATGTCTCCGGGAGAACCTTTGTTTTGTTTCCTGATATAAGAAACTAATTGAGAAATGCTTTCCAGCTGACATCTTTTTTCCTAGCTTTTCTCAGTACATAAACCTTTTAGACCTTTCCTGACAAGGTCTTCATCCTTTAAACAAGATCTATAGCCTCATCTTAGGCACGAACCAAAAAAGCTGGTATGTCCAGTATAGCTACAAAAAAAATAATCTTTATGTAGAGCTTCCCCTCTACATTCCCTCTTTATGTAGGCTGAACCTGGTTATGAAGGGATGCCTGCTTACGGTCTCCCCATTAATTGGAGCACCTTAAAATGTTCTTCTTTCAATCATATGTCTTTTCCGCCAGCATCAGTTGCGACTTAGAAATTTATCTTGTCACTGTCAGTCAGTCAAGTTGTTAAGTTACACCAATTTGCCCTGCTCCTTGTCTGGTGGAGGGGATTTCTGAGCTGCAGAAATCAACAGCTGCTAATCTGGTTAGGAACAAATCTTTCACATCAGACAAAGGGCCAAAGAGATGTCCAGTTCAATCAGAATAGAGCTGGAGAATAGAGGGATCTTGGAGGTCTTCTAGTCCAGCCCCTTGCTCAAGCAAAAGACCCCATCCCATTTCAGACAAATGGCTATCCAATCTCTTCTTAAAAACCTCCATTAAAGAAGCACCCACAACTTCTGAAGACAAGCTGATCCACTGGTGAATTGTCCTCTGTAGTTCACCATAGATGCTACAGCATTTCAGTGGTTAATATTGTATTTGTGGACAGCTGCTTCAGTTGAACTAAGCTGTAGCCTTAGGTATAGGTAATGACTACAGAAGGATGATTCAGATAAATAGATCTTTAAGACATTGCAAAATGGCCATTGCTTCATTACTTATGACATCTTTTGGAAGAACTGCATATCCAGAGGGGATTGCATTCTCTTTGGGAGCTGATGGTTGACAAGCAGAAATACAAGAATAAGTAACATATGTACAGTTGTTGCAGCTGGGCCAGATGTCCTGCACAGCTGGATGAGCATATGGAAAATCTATTAATGGGGCACAAAAATAAACTGTCTGTTCTGATGGTCACACTAGTTTGTTGGAGGATCATTGCCTCGGAAGTGCTGTGATGCAAGTTGCTGCTATGCACGGTGATAGGGAAAAGATTTCATCCTCTTTGTCTTTTTCCTGGGATTGAGTAAAAACCATTAGACAAACAAGACAAAACTTGTATTTGTTGTCAAAGAAGAGAAGGTCCTCCAAAATACTTGACATTAGATTACTGTTAAATTAAGATGGGCACAATTCAAAGCTTCTGTGACTGTCATTCTTGCAAACCTATCTTTATCCCAATAAAGAATAAAATTTGAGAACCAGCCCTATTTGGATTAATGGTAACACAGAAAGGTTTAAATATTTATTGCCTTGTGTTTCTGCTCAAAAATGCTTCCATAAATTCAGCTTCTCCTGAAAATAAAAAAGGCCACCAAGGATGCCCAAGAGTAATCAACATAGCATAGGTTAACTCTGGATTACATTTTTAAATTTCAACTCCCTTCCCCCACTCCCTCAAAGAAAAAAAATTCACTGCAAATGCATATTAATATATTGTATAAATTTAAAATGTTCGAAAGCAGTTTCTAGGATAACTAACATCCTTCATTAATAATTAACAGTGCAGTGGAATATATACAGAAGCAAACTACATATAACCTTATTTAAGTAGACTATTTAGGAATCTCAAAGTAGGTAGCAGATAATTGTGCCTTTGTTGTGCAAAATTAAGCAGGTGAAAAAAATGCCACCTTCTGTATTAAATATGTAAAAGATATTTGCCATCTTTTTTGGTCATTTTTTCCCTTGCATTTGAACTATTTTCAGCATACACTCTTTGCCACAATGTGGAAGCATTGTAATCCTTTCCTGTTTTCCAGAATCTTTCTACTACTCTCTGCCTGCAACTAATAAGAAAACTAACAAATCTTTTGTTTTAATGGCAGTGATCCCCAGCTTTTTTGGCACCAGAGACTGGTTGAATATGAAACAATTTTTCTATGGATGCAGGGCAGTGGTGGGTTTCAAAATTTTTTACTACTGGTTCTGTGGGTGTGGCTTGGTGGACGTGGCAGGGGAAGAATACTGTAAAATCTCCATTCCCTCCCCAATCCAGGGGAAGGTTACTGCAAAATCCCCATTTCCTCCCAATCAGCTGGGGCTTGGGAGGCAGAGAATAGATGGGGGCAGGGGCAGTCAGAATTTTTACTACCAGTTCTCCGAACTACTCAAAATTTCTGCTACCGGTTCTCCAGAACTGATCAGAGCCTGCTGAAACCCACCTCTGATGTAGGGGGAGGGGGAAAGGATCATGCAACCTAGATCCTGTGCATGTACAGTTTCACTTACCCTTCATTCTTCTCCAGCTTTGCAGCCCAGTTCCTAACAGGCCATAGACTGGTACTGGTCTGCAGACTGGGTGCTGGGGACCTCTGTTTTAAGGTATAGTTTTGTTTTTGTAAATTAAAAAACCTTAGGAAAACCAATTTGGGATCTAATATAACAATCATATATAACTGGTTATGATATGTCCTATTTTAAGAAAAAATCAGTTAAAAAAGACTGAATAAATTTACAGATCCATCACATATGTGAACCTGTTTCTTTGCATTTCTATATATATTGAATTGTTTTGAAGATTTAAGAAGCAAGGAACTAGAGGCACTTTTACTACTTTTAATATACCAAACTATGATATTTTTTAATTTTGATCATTCTCTCATTTAGAATATATACCTCTAGATCATGGATTTCAAACACACGACGACACGTTGTTGTCACGTAACCTATCGCAACTCTCCCCCCTTCGCTAAAACGGGTGGACATGGTCAGCGCATGACGTATCCAGCCTGTGGTCCGCGAGTTTGACACCCCTGCTTTAGATAGTTGAAAAAGTGTTTATAAATTTCAACATTCTAGTGATTTACTTCATATCCTCAGGGTGCCGTCGGCGCGACAGTGTTGTCTGGCGACGCCCAGGGGAAGGGCCTTCTCTGTGGGGGCTCCCGCCCTCTGGAACGAACTCCCCCCGGGACTCCGTCAACTTCCGGACCTCCGAACCTTTCGTCGCGAGCTTAAAACGCATTTATTCATTTGCGCAGGACTGGGTTAGTTGTTTTTTTTTTTTAAATTTATGGGTTTTAATTGGGGGTTTTAAATGGGGTTTTAAATTGTATCTAAATTTTTAGGCTGTTATTGAATCAGTTTTTTATATAGTTTTTAATTTGTATTCTATGTATTGTGTTTTTTATTGGCTGTGAACCGCCCTGAGTCCTTCGGGAGAAGGGCGGTATACAAATATAATAAATAAATAAATAAATAAATAAATAAATAAATATAGTTTGCATTGTCATAGGAGTTTTGCACATACATCATAAATTCTTAGAAAAAATCAGTACTTCCATGGGTTGTTTACAAAAATGCAAACAACCCGCTACCTTGCTTCCAAAATTGGTTGATGATTGTATTTGGCATTTATACAGTGCACTGACGTGTTCAAAATGCCTGTGCATTAGATCAATAGTTCCAGTAACAATCAAGGAACATAAACCAGTTTAACTTTTCATCATAGACTGAAACAGTGGATTTGTGTGAGGGGGAGAGTGGCAGAGAATGGCATTTTTAAAGGAATATGCAGAAAGACCCATAAAGACCCATAAAGGAGATGTCTAGTGCAGATCCAAACCAAGGATCTTTGGCCTTTTTAGGGCCAAAAATGATCAGAGATTCAGTTGAAAAGCTTCCATAGTTTAAGTTCTATGTTGGCTGGAATTTCCCATAGTAATTGTAGTTTTCTGATCCTTAAAGCTGTATATACCAGTTGCTATGTTTTGTCTTTCTTTTCCTGATATAATTTCAGTTTTTGGGGGTGGGATGGTGGTGGCAGTGGTCTGTATAGCACATTTCCTTCTGTCATATGATTCAAGCTATCAGTTACAATCCCTAAAATGTGACATTCCTCTGCCTTCCTTCAGAGGTTAGTTTGTCAGCAGTAGCAAGATGATTCTTCCGGTGACACTTATCTTTTTGTTGAAGTTCCTTTCCTCAAATTAACTCTTGCCACTATTGCAGTGCTATTTTAGGCATTTAGTTAAGATGCCTACTATAATCTGCTGGCAACCCCAATCCATAGGCAATGGAGTCAGAGTTGAGCCAAATAATAAGAGTCAAAGATTTAGCCAGGATGCTAGAGTTAAGAGGCATGGCAGGAATCACCCGTGGGACAGTCAAAAAGTAGAATTGGAGGGTAAACTGGGTGCCAAATCTAGGAATGAGAAAGAGAGGACAAAGCCAGTGTGAAAGGACGAGCTACAAGAATGCACCATAATCAAAAAGACCTTGTTCAGACAAGGATTAATTTGAATGTGATTGTTTTATAGTCCTTTCTATCCAGAAAGATCTATTGGCTAGATTGGCTTGATAGGGTTATACATGCTTCGGTAATTATTTGGAAAAGGTGCTTCAGACTAGGGAAATGCAATTGTAGCAGTTCTTTAAAGCAGTTAGCTTTTTAATAGCAATAGCAACAGCATTTAGACTTACATACCACCCCACAGTGTTTACAGCACTCTCTAAGCAATTTACAGAGTAGGCATATTGCCCCCAAACAATCTGGGTCCTCATTTTACTGACTTGGGAAGGATGGAAGGCTGAGTCAACCTCAGACCACATCAGGATTTAGCTCTAGGCTGTGGGCAGAGTTTTCCTGCAATACTGCACTTTAACTACGGCACCGCCATTAAATAATTGTTGTTTTAAAAAGATGCTGCATTCACATTCTACATATTGCAAAGCACCCCTTCTGAATAATCTTCAAAGCATACATATTTCAAATCCAGGATAACTTTGTTGCTCTGCACATGAGAAAGAGCAGATGTAGCTTGTGGCTTTCAATTGGATAGTGGGCATGTTTGGAATTTTTTGTTAGAAGGATGCTGCAAGCACACCTACAAAATTGTTGGCATGGGGCAGTGGTGAAATCTAAACTTTTTTTACTACCGTTTCTGTGGGCGTGGCTTGGTAGGCATGGTGTGGCTTGGTAGGTGTGGCAGGAGAAGAATACTGCAAAATCTCCATTCCCTCCCCACTCCAGGGAGAAGGATATTGCAAAATCTCCATTCCCACCCCACTCTGGGGCCAGCCAGAGGTGGTATTTGCCACTTCTCTGAACTACTCAAAATTTCTGCTACCAGTTCTCCAAACGGCTCAAAATTTCCGCTACCGGTTCTCCAGAGCCTATCAGAACTTGCTAGATTTCACCCCTGCCATGGGGGCCTTTGGACTTTCCTAAAACAGAACCAGTAACATTTGACTGGTTTTATTTGTAACCTGTAAACCAGAGCTAAAGAAGCTTCTTGGATGAGAAGCAAAACATCTTCAAAGAAAAACAAGAAAGTCCAGCTGCCTCTTGCAAAAGAACCTTTGGGACAACCATGACCTGGATGACTGAGACTCTCCATAAACATTTAACCTGTAAACCATTTTATAAAGATTGAAATTGAAAGCCAGAGTATGAATTTGCTAAGTAAAGTAAAGTTAAGCATAGAGAAGAATATCTGGATACACAGAAAATTTGCTCGGTGGTATTCATAGTATGGTGCAGTTCCTTTCATTGCCAAGCAACATAATTATATGAGTTGCAGTCCAATGCATGTAGAGGGTATATCAGTATGTTAGAAGTTCATTACACACTACTTGCAGCTTGTACCCGCTTGTACCCACTTCCATGATTATCTTTGTTCTGCTCTCTGGTATCATAAGCTAGCAGAGCAAAGATTATTCATTCAGGGACAGTACCGTAGTCTTAAATGCAAATCTTTTAACAACCTCTAGGCCCTGAGAAATCTCCCTTTCTGCACATTGCTGACTGAGAAGCTTACCCATCAATCACCTCCCACATGTTTAACTTTCAGCTGCTAATTTAATCTAGGCTGGAAACCAGGAGACTGTGAATTCTAGTTTTGCCATAGCTATGAAAGCCAGCTGGGTGACCTTGGGCAAGCCATTCTCTCTCAGCCCAACTCACTCCACAATGTTGTTGTGGAGGAAATAGGAAGAAGAAGATGTATTAGATATGTTCACCACCTTGAGCGGTTTACAAAAATAAAGATGAAATAAATAAATAAGAATATTCCAACTATTAAAGGAAGCCCCACCACTAGCCTGGCTTATGATCAATTACTCATGATAAACCAAAGCATCTTCTTCCCAGACCTTTAGCAACAGTTTAATGTTTGGAATAATTCAATATAATTTATCCACAGCTTCTGTTTTAGTTTGCTGCCTGGAACATTTAAAGCTTTTCTGGAGAAAAATTAAATGAAAGAATGGACAATGGATACTAGGAATCAACATGATTAATTTTCAGCCAATCATATTCTGATGTTTGGATAAACGTTCATTGATGCTCGAAGTTGATTGATTTTGAGAATAATGAGTAATACAGACCATATTCTCTATTGCTTACTATATACTTTGCATGCTAAAAAGAAATTATTAAGAAGAGGTTTACAAAGGAATAATAAATAAGCTAGTACTGTTCCATCATGGCAATGCTTTACTTGATTTGATAAAATGATTGTTTTCGAAATCTGATCCATTAGATTCAATTGCAAAGAGCAAATTTTCACAGCAGATTATGACAAAACCCTGCCTGTTGCAGAAAACCGAACATAAAGTCAGAATGCATTTAGAAAGTGATTTTATACAAATTGAACACAAACAATTAAAGCCTCAGATGGGTTGATAGGATGCTGCTGCTCATATGTTTTTGTTGTTTATTATGTGAGAATTGCTTTTAAGAATCAAATACCTAAAGCTGGTTTTTAAAGAAAGCTAGGAATCGCAATTGCAACTTTGTATTAAAGCCTTTCAAAAATGGAATCAGAATAGGGATAACTTTCCTAGATCTTGCTCAAAGAAGGGGAAGTGATATAAGTTGGGATTTTGGCATCCCAATTTTACAGTCTAGAATCAGTCACGATAAGCGTTATTTGATCTCATCAAAAGCTATCTTAGTTTTAGAGCTCTGTAATTCTATTCTATTCTATTCTATTCTATTCTAAATAACACAAGCAACTTTCCTGTGTTTTTGGGTGGTTAAGTGCCTAGAGTTTGGCTCTCAGGCAGGCGCCTATTCAAATGTTTAAAGAATTGTTCCTTCTTCGTTGAGTCACAGGCTGGATGTGGCATGTAAAAGATATCTCAGTCTTCAGAAGAACAGAATAGAGTAGAGCTGGAAGGGACCTTGGAGGTCTTCTAGTCTATCCCCCTGCTCAAGCAGGAGAACCAGAGGTGGGTTTCAGCCGGTTCTGACCAGTTTTGAAGAACCAGTAGCGGAAAGTTTGAATAGTTCGGAGAACCAGTAAATACCACCTCTGACTAGTCCCACCCCCATCTATTCTCTGCCTCCCGAGTCCCACCTAATCGGGAGGAAATGGGGATTTTGCAGCAACCTTCCCCTGGAGTGGGGTGGGAATGGAGATTTTACAGTATCCTTTCCCTGTCACGCCCACCAAGCCACGCCCGCAGAACCGTAGTAAAAAAATTTGAAACCCACCACTGAGGAGAACCCATACCATTTCAGATAAGTGATTGTCTAGTCTCTTCTTAAAAACCTCCAGTGATCCATGATTTCTGAAGGCAAGCTTTTCCACTGGTGAATTGTCCTCATTGTTAGGAAGTTTCTCCTTAATTCCAAATTGCTTCTCTCTTTGATTAGTTTTCGACCATTGTTTCTTGTCCTGCCCTCTGGTGCTTTGGAGAATAGCTTGACTCCCTCTTCTTTGGGGCAGAAGAAGAGGAGAGGAGATCAAGAGATGCTTCAGAAGGGACACTCCCTATTTTTTTGGTCTGGGGAGGAGAGAAATACTTTTAAGTCTAGCAAGATACTATTCATGTAACCTTCCAATAACGATGGAGCTAGTATTTTTGTCTGGACTACCTGAAAGTGCTAACGGCTCAGACATATTAAAAGCCTTTGGGAATGCTTCGTTCTGTGAAGCAGCATAGCGCCAAAGGAACACATTCTCCTTATTATCTGAAGCCCTGCTTGGGCTGAACCTGGAAGGAGATTCTGGAGATAACGCTTTCAGCAAGTAAGTGCTTGTAGGCCTTTGTTGCCTGTTTTGCAGCAGTTAATTAAAAGAGAAAAGCCCTTTAATATTTAAGCACCGTTAACTTGGCTGAATTATTAAATGTCAATTTGCATTATGTGCATAAAAGGATCAATAAACACGAAGGGAATAAAACAACAAAGATGGTCAGGGTTAAGGAGATAACAGCTCCTCTTATTGGTAGAAGAAGGAATTTATGGACTATTTGGCTGGCTGGGTAACCTTTTAAAAAAAATGTTAGGACATGAGAAGAGAGGAATAGGGGCTATGCAGTCCTTTGTGCACTAGAGGCTTTATACAGGATATTCAGAGGTGCTGAGTATAAGTATTTTCCTCACCCCTTTGGAGGTAGGGGTGTTGCGAGCACAGTTTGGCTGATTAAACCCTGCTGGAATGTGACATGCAGGATCCCCCCAGGTGCCAGCTGCTGTTGGCTTTGTAGACTGAACGGCACTGAAGGGCCAATCACCATTAGTTTGTCAACCTAAAAATCCACAGGCTTATTTTCCATTTTTTGTGAGCATGAACTGAGTTTTGAGTCCTGGAGGCAAGGACTAGTTAAAATAGTACCCAGCTACATTCAATTTAATTCAATCCAATCCAATCAGAATAGACCTGAAAGAGACCTTGGAGGTCTTCTAGTCCAACTGTTCAAGCAGGAGATCCTATACCATTTCAGACAAATGACTGTCCAATAGCTTCTTAAAAGCCTCCAGTGATGAAGTAACCACAACTTCTGATGGCAAGCTGTTCCACTTGTTAATTGTCCTCACTGTTAGGAAGTTTCTCCTTAATTCCAAGTTGCTTCTCTCCTTGATTAGTTTCCATCCATTGTTTCTTGTCCTGCCCTCTGGTGCTTTAAAAAATAAGTTGACCAGTAGTGGGTTCCACTTACCTTTGCTACTGGTTTGGAATCGTGATGACGTCCGGGCGGGTGGGCAGAGCCTCCGGCCACTGCCATTACTGGTTCACCCAAACTGGCGTGAACCGGAAGAAACCCACCACTGAAGTTGACCTTTTCCTTTTTGTGGCAGTCCCTCAAATACTGGAATACATGAGGTTTAAGCTGGCTGAGGAACTCTGGGAGTTGAAGTCCACAAGTCTTAAAGGGACCAAGGTTGGAGACCCCTGCTTTAAAGCATACTTTTTGAATGGCAGACACGGCTGCTTTCTCTTGTGGATGTGATAGCTACATAATAATTAATATGTTACTTGTAAAAGTGTCTTAAATTACGGCTGAGAATTTTTGGATAGTTTCAAAATACATTATACAAGAAAGAAAAAAAAGATCGCCAAAGTAGATCAGAGAATACATTTTTTTTAAAAAAACACCTCTTTTGCTTATTCTTAATGCAATACATTTTTAATTGCAGTACAGTGTTTTATAAGATATACACCTGCATGTTCTTTTATTATTACTGGCTATATCCAGCTTTGAAAGCTGCTAAAAAAATCTTTAACTGAACGTTTTAAATACCTCACGTGCAGTGAGGTAATCTCACAGCTGCAAAGGAACACTGGTTTGTATTGGGATGTATTTCTCTCTGGTTTTACAATTCAATATTATTTCTAATTTCATCACTGAATTCTTTTAAACTCCACCCGCCCCCACATGTTAAAAATAAATAAATGTTGATCTATGTAGTACTATCACTTCAGAGTGTTCTGTGCCCCTAAAGTCCATGAATCCTGGTGATTACAGTGTCTTTTAAAGCTTATGTGTTAAAAAGAAAAAGCTGAATGCTTTTGTAGTTTGCCTGCAGTTTTAGCCACATCATACAAAAATCCGATTATTTACAGAGAGGAGTGATTTTTTTTTTCCATTCTTAAAACAATTGGGGTCAGAGTTTGAATACACAAAGATACAAGCTTAATACCTTAATAGCAATACTACAGAGGTATGGACTCCAGAGAATGATAGAAGAATGTTAAAGATCACATGAAATATTAGAACAAAATAGTCTTAAATTGTTGGGCTAAGGTATGACAGAGGGAAAAATATTTTGAATGAAATTTAGATATCCTCTCTAGGAGATCAAGTGTGGGAAATGTTTGCAAATAGTGTGGTATATTTAAGTTAGATTAAAATTGGTGCAGTAATTGTACAAGGGGTAAAAGCATCTTTTGATAGGGATACGACTGCATTTTTTTCACACTGTTTAACCAGTTTTGTATCTATCATTGGTGGGAGGCAGGCAGCATAGCATGTAGGTTTGCAAAGTGATCTCTAGATTAGAGATCCTTGTATTAAATGGCATGGACAAGCTTGGGAGAAAGTTAGGCTTTGCATTTTGGTATACTGTCCCAAATGTGCCAAAATGTGCTTAAGGAGCAGAGAGCAGCCATGGTTGAGAGGGCCTTTGCACAAATCTTTCCTGTATATTGATTGTACCTGTTCCCAAATTAGGAATCAGACAAAAAAAAAATCAATTTTATAGGTAAGTTAAAAATACTTTTATTCAGTTAGGCTGTGATAACTGAATAACTTATGTAAACAGATCCCTCACATCCTGAATATAAACTGTTTCAACTCCTACCCTCAAAATGACGCTATAGAGCACTGCACACCAGAACAATTAGACACAAGAACAGGTTTTTTCCCGAACGCCATCACTCTGCTAAATAAATAATTCCCTCAACACTGTCAAACTAGTTACTAAGTCTGCATTACTATTAATCTTCTCATCGTTCCCATCACCCATCTCCTTCCACTTATAAATGTAACTTTGTTGCTTGTATCCTTACGATTTATACTGATATTGTTTTCTGATTGCTTATTTGTAGCCTATGACTATCATTAAGTGTTGTGAGTGTTGTACCTTGATGAAGGTACCTTTTCCTGTATGTACACTGAGAGCATATGCACCAAGACAAATTCCTTTTGTGTCCAATCACACTTGGCCAATAAAAATTCTATTCTATTCTATTCTATTCTATTCTATTCTATTCTATTCTATTCTATTCTATTCTATTCTATTCTATTCTATTCTATTCTATTCTATTCTAAATCTTGTTGTGCTTGACCTCCTCCTCCTCCTTTTCCTGGTGTCAAGTGAATACAAAGTTCTAGTTATTGCAGTTCTGGCAGCCTTAACTATTGTTATTTAATGCTGTTATAGTTTGTCTTTGAAGCTTTTTCTCCATCTTCTTCTGGGTCGGCATCATGTTCTTTTGCCTTTTCCTCTTATTGACTATGCCTTGGTGTGGAATAGAATTACAAGACATCCCTTCTCCTTCTTATAGTTCAGTTAATTGGCAAGGTTTTTTTCTGAGCCATCTCCAGATGTTATCTGAACTTAGATTATGTTTTACGCTTTATTGCCTTATCAACAGAGCCTGCATATCTCCATCAAAGTCCCCTTCCTTTCTCTCTGCATCCAAGTAATGTCTGGAAAGTGGGCATAAAGAAAGAGAACGTTGAAGTTGCTTGAAACAGAATCAAAAGAATTATATTGCAGACTGCCAGTGAAGTGTATGTTGTTACAGTATGGTGAAAGATTAAAAAGGATGCCTTGAAGGAATGGTGAAGCAAAGAAAACTGAATGAGAAGAAAAAAAGTCCATAGAAGAGCATGTTGCAACAAGTGATGAAGAAATAAAGATATTGTGTAATGTGTATATAAACAAAAATTGCAAAGAATGTAAGCAAAAAAAGCAAAGGGTTCTTAAGATTGAAAGAGGTAGAAAAAAAGAATAATTTTGATCTACTTAAAAAAAAAAAACTTCCAATGTTTGGAAGTGGATGAAGCAGACCAAACGGGGCTTCCGACAGAATGAGATGAATTAAGAGGAAGACATGTAATGGAGGGAAACAATGATTAAAACTCATGTAAGGGCCTCTGGTGGCTCAGCAGATTAAGTCTGTCTGTTATTAACACAGCTGCTTGCAATTACTGCAAGTGCAAGTCCCACCAGGCCCAAGGTTGACTCAGCCTTCCATCCTTTATAAGGTAGGTAAAATGAGGACCCAGATTGTTGGGGGCAATAAAGTTGACTTTGTATATAATATACAAATGGATGAAGACTATTGCTTAACACATTGTAAGCCACCCTGAGTCTTCGGAGAAGGGCGGGATATAAATTAAAAAAAAAAAAAGGAATGCTGGAAGAAGTACATTTTTCTAGAAATGATAGTGATGCGAAAGAGTGAAATTGAAGCAAATGCTATAAATGTTAAAAGTACCAGAAAACAGGTGAAAAGAAAGCCATGCAAGCTATGAGGATATTGAAAGATATTAAGGTATACATAGGGAAATGTTAAAATATCGATAATGTTTGCTTTTTGAATTGCTGTGTAACTTGTTTAACATGAGTCTGCAGGTGGCCTTGATGCTTGACAATTGGAAGAATGCTATTATTGTACTATGGAAAGGGAAAGAGAGCAAGAATAAATTCAGAAATTACAGAAGAATTATTCTGTTAGCTGTATCGGGGGAAAGTGCCTGGCACAATTCTGATTAAAATGATTCAAGAGGAAAAGCTGAGAAAAAGCTGAGAGATACAATCACCTTTATGCCTGGCAGGTCATATGGAATCCAAATTATTGTTCTTTAGCTACCAAAAATGAGAAGGAGAGACAGGAACTTTATTGTAGATTGGCTAAATTAGGGAAAATATATGATTATATGAACAGACTTGAATTATGAAATGTTTCTTTCATGCAAATGTGAAGTTGAAGATTGATTGCTGAACATGATAAAAGTGGCAAACAATGGATGTAAATCATGCTTATGAATCAATGAAATGCTTAGTGAACAGTTCAATCCAGAGGAGGGAATAAAATGAAGAGGTGTTATGTCCCCTTCCTTCTTTAATATATTTATCAATAAATGAATAAGGCTTAGAGATGTGTTGTTTGGAAAGTAGCTATATATGTACTTTGGTAAATAGTTAATCCTGCATTGTTTGCTAAGTTGGATTGTTTGCACCAACTTTTAAGTAAATTGCATGATTGAACAATGGACATGGACATTAATATATAAAAGACAACAATAATTGTGATTGACCAGAAAAAGACCAGATTGACCAGAGAGTTGACAGTTGTGAAGTGTCATAAATCAAGAAAAAAGGAGAAGTATATGCATTTATGATCTTGGTAAAGTATTTACTAAAGATGAAAAATGATGTACAAATACTGTTAGAAATGAAGGGGTTTTATACATAGATCTGTTGTTAAAAAAATGAATATTTGTCAGACATTGTGCTTCTGTTCGCATGAATATTATGGTGGTTTGCTCATATAAAGAAAATGAATATATATATTATATGTGTTATTATATATAATACATTTTATATTATGCATAGAATATATAGAATTCTATATATAAATAGCATGGAACCTATCAAAAGAAAACAGAGAAATCAAGCAAGTTGTGGCTTTGGACAGAATTGATAAACTTCTAAACTGAGAGATGTGAATTTAAAAAACAAAAGACAAAATATGATGTAATGTAAAGATGGGCTGCTAGGACAGAACAGTACTATAAATGGTGTTAGTATATCCTGATGTAATTCATTCCTTCCCTCCTTATTTCATGCTTTTTTCTATACTGTTTTTCTTCCTGTTTTTCAATTTGCATAATAACATAATAACAGAGTTGGAAGGGACCTTGGAGGTCTTCTAGTCCAACCCCCTGCCGAGGCAGGAAACCCTACACCATTTCAGACAAATGGCTATCCAACATTTTCTTTAAAATTTCCAATGTTGGAGCATCACTCATGCTCTCGTTACTTCTCGCTTGGACTATTGCAATGCTCTCTACATGGGGCTCCCCTTGAAGAGCACTCGGAGACTTCAGCTAGTCCAGAATGTGGCTGCGCGGGTTATTGAGGGAGCGGGTCGGAGCTCCCACGTAACATCGATCCTGCGCAGACTGCACTGGATACCTGTTGTCTTCTGGGTGCGCTTCAAGGTATTGGTTACCACCTTCAAAGCACTCCATGGCTTAGGACCGGGTTACTTACGGGACCGTCTACTGCCGTCTTCTATCTCCCAGCGCCCAGTGCGTTCCCATAGAGAGGGACTCCTTAGGGTGCCGTCAGCCAAACAATGTCGACTGGCGGCCCCCAGGGGGAGGGCCTTCTCTGTGGGGGCTCCTACCCTGTGGAACGAGCTTCCCCCTGTACTCCGACAATTGCTTGACCTTAGGACCTTTCGCCGCGAACTTAAAACCTATTTATTTCGTATGGCTGGACTGGCTTGATTTTAAAATTTTAATTTAATTTAATTGAGTTTTAAATTTCTGTAATTTTATGGGTGTAATTTGTATTTTAAAATTTTTTCGACAAATTGAATAAGTTTTTTAAGGGCTATTTTTAATATTGTACTTGTCTGTGGTTGTATTTTATTTGGTTGTTCACCACCCTGAGTCCTTCGGGAGAAGGGCGGTATACAAATTAAAATATTATTATTATTATTATTATTATTATTATTATTATTATTATTATTATTATTATTATTATTATTATTATTATTATTATTATTATTATTATCTTCTGCAGGCAAGTTGTTCCACTTATTAATGTCAGTTACCTATTAGCACAGTGTATATGTATGCATGTATGCATACAAGCAATGGGGGCCTTAATGTCTCACAAAAGGAATAGTCTGACTACAGCACTGCAAAGGAATAGAACACATTTCTTTTAGAGTAGCACATACTGTATTCATAGCCAATCCCTAAAATGCATAAACATTATATAGCTGGAATCTTATCAGAAAAGTCTGCTCTGAGTATACCAATCTGCAGAACAATCGTTCCTTCTACTTCACACCACACTGAGAATGCACCTAAACCTGCTGTCAAAATATAATACAAAAGCAGTGAAAACCCTTTTTCTGTAAATTGTCCTCACAAAGGTATTTATGGAATATTTGTCCATTCCTATAGCACTAACATGATAAGCTCATAATGCTTCTTGAGTGGACCTTCAGTAGCGTTTTGAATTAGTATCATTGCATGAACTGGTTATCTTCACACATTTGTGCTGTTTTCAACATCTAACAAACATCCACTTTATGTGTGTGTGAAATTTTTACTTGCATGATTTTCTAGTGTCTGCCTAACACAGGAATGCTTAAGTAATGTCCCTTAGAATACCCTGTGGACCATCTTCCTCCGGGCTTGTTTTCTTTGCTATGCAAAGGATTTATACTCCCACTCTTCTGTTTCAAAGGATTGCCAGAGCAGCTCCCAGAAAAATGAGAACCAGATAAGCCCATTTCCCTACTTAAAATCTAAAAATACATGACACCAAAGGAAGGGGATTAGAGAGGGAAAATTGAGACATGAATCCTTCATGTTTTGTAAGCATTAATAGTGGCCAACTATACAGTAGTATATATCCTAAGGGACACGGTGGCTCAGTGGCTAAGATGCTGAGCTTGTCGATCGAAAGGTCGGCAGTTCAGCGGTTCAAATCCCTACTGCTGCGTAATGGGGTGAGCTCCTGTTACTTGTCCCAGCTTCTGCCAACCTAGCAGTTTGAAAGCACATAAAAAATGCAAGTAGAAAAATAGGGACCACCTTTGGTGGGAAGGTAACAGTGTTCCGTGTGCCTTTGGCATTTAGTAATGCCGGCCACATGACCACGGAGACATATTTGGACAGCGCTGGCTCTTCAGCTTTGAAACGGAAATGAGCACCACCCCCTAGAATTGGGAACGACTAGCACATATGTGTGAGGGTAATCTATATATATGATAGTGGCCAAAATTTTGGGAAAAGTGTATTTTCTAAAACTAGCTAATAACACCACTTTTATTTGGAGTAGTACCATAAAATTATATATCAATGGATGGATAATTTAATCAAGAATGTAATGCAATAACTTTTATGAAGAATTTGCTATTAGAATAGCAGTTACAGTGAAAGAGGAAAAGTGGAACATATAGAAAAAACGAGATATACAAAAATTATTGCATCAGTTAATACTTAGTTGTCTAACCTTTAGCATGAATTATGGCCTTACAACATCTTCCCATGGAGTGAACCAAGTCTTTTAGTTCTGCAGCTGTTATAATGTGAAACCAAGATTGAATGATTGCTTCTATTAACTGGGTTTTATTTCTGGGTCGCTTCTAACACATTTCTTTAGTCGTCTCCATAGATTTTTAATTGGGTTAAGGTCTGGGCTATTCCCAGGCCATTCCAGCAGTGGAATATGATTATCTTGAAATTCCCCCAAAAAAAGTAAAAAAAAAAAGTGGTGTTATTAGCCACCAAACCTCAAAAATACACTTTTCCCCAAAGGTTTCCACAATTTTGGCTACTACTGTAATTTCTAACTGTGATGGAAACTAGCTGTTCAGATGGGCACAGATAACCCCTGGAGCAGATATCCTGCTCTTTTCCCTTGCAATGCAGTGGGTTTTGATAACCTCTTCAAAAGAGAGAAGCCCCTTCCCCAAACTTCAATGTTAATAACAGCAACGAATAGAGTTGGCCGTTTGTCACTGTCTGCTTGTTATTTTTTTTCTCTTTGTCCCAGGGCCATTTGTCCTGATGATTTATGTAAAATGGAATCAGTGTAGCTGGCAATTGCGTGCTTCTACTTCATCCTACTAGTGGAGTAGGAAATGGGATATCATCTGAGTAGGCTTTTGATGCAAAATCCATAGAGTGGCCTTTCATTTTCCCACAGAAAGGAGCAAATGCGAAGTTCAGCCAATGTTTTGCACAAGATCCAGTTCTACGAGCAGCAAATACTGCTAAGTCTTTGTTAAGTTTGGGTATTGACGAGGCAGGAGACCAGGTTAGTGACAACAGCTCTTTAATATAGTGTGACCCAGCAAAGCTCTGGAGAAAAACCTCTCCTTATATACACTTCAGCCTGAGGCTGCATCCAATCAGAAACGAGATATTTCCCGCCTAAAACTCCCGCCAAAACTTACAGTAATACATTACACTCCTTCCCTCCCAGAAGGCACTTTGCCAATATTTGCATATTACTTCTCTACGTAGTCCTGCAGGTACGTGGGGCGTCTCCTGACTCTCCCGGACCTGCGCAGTTCACTTTCTGGAGTTGAGTCGAGCTTGCCGGAGGGACTTTTCGTTCCTCTGAGCTCCTCCTCCCGCCATCCGCCCTGGATTATTCGCCGGCTCGGACCTGCTGTCCTCTAGAGGGACCGGGGGGTGTGGCTGGACCTCGCCTGACTCAGATAAGTCTCTGTTTGGTTCTTTGCTTACGCTTTCTGTTTGTTCTCGGCTCCAGTCAGCTGTGGGGTTAATTAAATCATAGTCAGGGCTGGTCTCGCCTAATTCTGCCTTATCGCTCAATCTGTTTCTTAATTGATCTATGTGGCGCCTCCAGATTCTGCCATCGTCTAGTTCCACTAGATAAGATTTGGGGCCCGTTTGTCTATGACTATCCCCTCTTCCAGTTAGGGCCGTCGCTGTAATTATGTGCCCACACTGAGTCTCCTATGTTTAACTCTCGGATTCTATCTGGTTTTGTTTTGAACCCGTCCTGTACGTAGTTCGGTGTAGCCGGTCTAGCGGGCACCGTAGCTTCCGCCCATTAATAGCTCGGCTGGGCTGCGGCCGGTGGCCACACAGGGGTCCTGTGTTGACGGTTAGGAATGCGTCGATTTGTGCCTGCCAATCGCCGGGCCGCTTCGTGATAGCGCTTCTTCGCACCGAACAAAACGCTCAGCAAGGCCGTTCGACGCAGGGTGGAACGGCGCTGAGAGGGCATGTCGGATGCCCTCTTCAGCCAGGTACCCTTCAAATAATGCTGCGGTGAACTGTGGGCCGTTATCGGACACGAGGGTGTCCGGTAGCCCGTGCGTGGCGAAAAGGTGTTTTAGTGCTGAGATGACAGCTCCTGCGGTTGTGGATTTCATTAGGATGATCTCCAGCCATTTGGAGAATGCATCCACCACAATTAGAAATGTTTGGCCGTGGAAGGGCCGCAAAATCAATGTGTATGCGGGACCAAGGGCCTTGGGGTTTCTCCCACTCCAAAACTGGGGCCGTAGGTGGTAGTGGTCTGGATTCCTGACATACTTGGCATCGCCAACCCTGTCACTGATTTCCTGTCCATTAGGGGCCACCAGACATAGCTCCTAGCCAAACCCTTCATCCTCACAATTCCTGGGTGACCTCATGCAGGAGTTCCAGAACTTTTTCCTCAGTTTCTCTGGGACTACCACCCTATCCCCCAGAGCAGGCACCCCTTGCACAGACAATTCTTTTTCTTTACAAATTCCTTGAAACGTCGCCCGCAGCGGCCATCCCTTGAACCCAACTGATTACAGTTCTTAAAACAACGTCCCGGTAGGAGGCCCGAGCCACTTCCTGCGATGTGACTGGCCCCGAGTCCAAAGAGTCAATTAGTAGAACGGGTGTGCCCGGGTGGGGTCCTCGATTTCCTGGCAATGGGCATCTGCTCAATGCGTCCGCATGCCCCAGCTCCTTTCCAGGCCGATGCTGCAGCTTGTAGGAGTATGCGGTCAAAAATAGTCCATCTGGTCAGTCTAGGTGAGAGTGCTACTGGCGTTGGGCGGTCGCCAGCCAGTAACCCCAATAGCGGTCTGTGATCAGTGACAATTTCAAATCTCGCCCAAAAACGTATTCGTGAAATTTTTCACCCTGACACTATTGCGAGAGCCTCCTATCTAGCTGGCTGTAATTCCTCTCAGCCGGGACATCGTTCGTGAATAGAACGCTATAGGGGCTTCAGTGCCGTTTGGGAGTCTGTGGCTAAGTACAGCTCCTACTCCATAGGGGACGATCACAAACCAATACTAACGGCAGTCTGTTGTTGTATTGTATTAACAGGCTATCGCTTGATAGCAAACTTTTACTGCCTCAAATGCCCTATTCTCTGACTTCCCCACGACCAAACAGTGTTTTTCCAAGCAATTTATGCAGCGGTTCAGCAACGGTTGCCTTGTCTTTTAAAAACACGGCGTAAAGTTTACCAGACCCAGGAAAGCCTGGAGTTCTGTCTTGTTTTTGGGTGCTGGGGCTCTTTATCGCCTTGACTTTGCTCTCAGTGGGTGAATCCTTTTTGTCTATTCTATAGCCCAAAATTCAACAGATTCGACCCCTATCTGACACTTGCTTGCTTTGACTTTTAATCCTGCCGACCTAAAATGGCCAAAACTTTCCTTAATCGCTTCCCCAGTTCTCTTAAATCTTCCCTGATACCAACACATCATCGAAATAGGGCACGACTCCGGTAACCCTTGTAGGAGCCGCTCCATCAAATTTTGAATAGCCCGGGCCACACTCACCCGAACTGTAACCGGTGCACTTAAAGGCACCCCGGTGCGTTACAATGGTCTGGGCCTCAGCTGTGCTAGCATCTACGGGTAGCTGTTGGTACGCTTGTGCCAAGTCTAATTTGGCGAAAACTTGTCCGTGCCCTAGTGAGTGCAATAAGTGTTGCACTACTGGAACTGGGTAGGCGCTCTTTTGCAATGCTTTGTTCAAGGTAGCCTTGTAATCAGCACAAATTCTTATGGACCCGTCTGGTTTTATAGGGGTGACGATTGGCGTCTCCCATTTGGCATGGTCAACTGGCACTAGTATCCCCTGGCTGACTAATTTATCTAACTCTTTGTCGATTTTAGGTTTGAGTGCAAAAGGAACCCTCCTTGCCTTTAACCTAATGGGAGCTATTTGGGGGTCTAAATTGAAGGAGATAGGGGTCCCCTTGTACTTGCCTAAACGGTCCTCGAATACGTCTGCGAATTCCTCCAGTAGGGCGTTTTGCAGGTTGCATCCGCCCGTGGACGCCAGTCACCCCATTCCCAACGCCTGAACCAGTCTAGCCCCAGCAAGCTTGGCAAGGTTCCTCGACTAACGTGATGGGCAGGGTCTTTTCGTATGTCCCGTACTTGACCTCGACGGTCGTTGTCCCTCGAACCGGGATGCGGTTGCCCTGGTAATCCTGCACCCGGAGCCGTTGTTTCTGTAGCTTGCGCTTTGCGATGTGCGGCAAGGCTTTCACAAAAGTGTCCCAGGACATGATTGTGATAGCTGATCCTGTGTCTACTTCCAGTCGGCACGGTACGCCTTCAATTGTCGGGTTTGTGAAGATCTTTTCTTCGATGCGGTAGCTGCGTGGTCTATGGTAACAGTCATTCGGTTTGACTTCGCTCTTTCTTTCCTGGCCAATCGGGTCGCCTCGCCGATCTCGCGCTCTGATTGGCTGGTTTGAAATTTCGGGAATGTGGGGTTTGCATCTCTGACTCAGAGCCGCTCTGATTGGCCGATTTGAATTTTCGGCGGAAGGTTGGGGTGCTCGGCAGACTTGAGCCAGGTGCCCTTCCTTTCACACCGCCGCAAATGGCGCCCTGAACTTACATCTTTGGCGCTGATGTCGCCCGCAACTTCCGCATTCCTCCGGGTCTTCCCTTGTCGATTTTCCGGTGTAGTGGACTTCTTCCTCCTCTTCGCTGGTTGACTCACGATAGGTTTCTTCGTGGTGGACTGTGCTCGGCTTTGCGCCCGCCATCGGCGTGAGTCGCTTTTGTAAGGTGTCTGCTGCATGGTTGGACATCTCATGGGCTCTGGCTTCGTCCAGAGCGTTTGCCAATGTCAGGTTGCTCTTGGCTAGCAACCGTCTCCTCAAACGGATGTCTCTGACCCCCCGTATAAGTTGTTCCAGCAGCTCTTCGTCCAGATCGCGGTACTCCAATGCTTGGAGGCTTGTCTCAGGGCTGCCATGTAGTCGCTGATAGACTCGCCTTCTTGTTGCCTGCGCCCCAAACTCGTACCGTCGAACGTATTTGGACGGGCTGGTGCGTAGTGATTCTTCAGGAGGGTCTGAAGGGTCTGCCACGACACGGAGTGTAGCGGTGTTGGCTCCGCTAGGGCTTCTGCGACGGCGATGACTGCTGACCCACAGTGGCTTATGAAGTAAGCCCGTTTGCGGTTGTCGGAGACTCCTGTAGCTCGTTGCCTCCAGGAAACTTTCGAAACGGGTCATATATATTCCCCATGTCTCCTGGGCAGGGTCAAACGGAGTGGGTGGCGTGTAGCCGGTCATCGCTGCAGTCGCCGTCACCTTGCTGGGTTTGATTCTCGTAGTGAGTTCAGCTCTGTTCTGGTGCTCTGCCTCAAAATCCCATCCTCGTCGCCAATGTTAAGTTTGGGTATTGACGAGGCAGGAGACCAGGTTAGTGACAACAGCTCTTTAATATAGTGTGACCCAGCAAAGCTCTGGAGAAAAACCTCTCCTTATATACACTTCAGCCTGAGGCTGCATCCAATCAGAAACGAGATATTTCCCGCCTAAAACTCCCGCCAAAACTTACAGTAATACATTACAGTCTTCACCCAATGGAAGTAGACTGCTCATTGTCCTGTTTTGATTCTGATCCACTTTACTACAATTCAGTCCTCTGCATCCCTACTCTGAAGCCAGTAGAACTTGCTCTGACGTAATTTTATATTGGAGTTCAGCATTACAGTTTGCAGCTGACAAATGTTGGAGGATTTTGCGGGATAATTTGCTTATGGCTCTAATGCTGAGGCCTTGTTTATTTTTAGTGAAGACTTGAATATTTGGTGGCTGGCCTGCCAGAGACAGCCTTATGGCACTTCTTATTCTGCCTTTGTGTTGCTTTTCTAATACAGCTGCTGCCCAATGACTTGATGTAACATAGACCTCAGCATCCCACATTAATCAAACTGCACATATGTACCTTGTGACTAATCCAGGTGACAGATTTTTTTTTTATTTGAATTTATATCCCGCCCTTCTCCGAAGACTCAGGGCGGCTTACACAGTGTTAAGCAATAGTCTTCATCCATTTGTATATTATATACAAAGTCAACTTTATTGCCCCTAACAATCTGGGTCCTCATTTTACCTACCTTATAAAGGATGGAAGGCTGAGTCAATCTTGAGCCTGGTGGGACTTGAATTTGCAGTAATTGCAAGCAGCTGCTGTTAATAACAGACAGACATAGTCCGTTGAGCCACCAGAGGCCCATATGATGATTAGCAAATTGATGTTTTCCTTCTCCTTTTGAAGGGATAAAGCTTGTTTGTCTGGATTTCTCTTTTGCACCTCTGTGGAATTGTGTCACAATAAAGCAGCAGCTGAGTTTCAAGGTGCTAAGATTTCAGAATGATCAGACCCAGATGTCTTTGTAGAAAAAGATCATAATTGGTTGCACTAGAGTAGTAAACTGAAGAGGGGAAAATAAAACAAATGGTGCTTCTTGTGACCTTGGAAATTATTTGATCTCAAACATAGGTGGGAGAAGAAACAGCGTGGCAAAGCATACAGGATTGACAGTGGCAGTAGAAAGGTTTTCTTGCAAAGGATAACTAAAAAGAAGCCACTGCTTTCCAGGATACAACTAAAAAGGGGAGACAGACAGAATCCCTTTGATCCTATTGACTGCTCTTGTTACAAATCTGTTATAAGTTTTTTCTTCAACAACCAATAGCCAAAGGGTAAGTATGGCATTGACGGAGTGACATAACAAAAGAAACAGGTTTGGGGTTATTTTGATCCTCATTTGGGGAGGAGATCATTTCTGTTTTGTTTTATTAAAAGATAAACAGATTCATTAAACGTAACAATGGATTAGGGTTTATTTATTTTGCTTCTTAGTTTTCAGAGAAACCCATAGAAAATCACATTGTCATTATTTAGTAGTAACTAAATTTCAGTAACTGCAAAAACAAAAAAAGTTTGTAATCACATGTCTCCCATAGGTTGTTGTTCCTTGTCTTAATGCTGATCTTTTAATTTTATTCATATATTGCATAAATGATTGTACTGGTTTACACTAAACCTGCCTTCAAAATCCTTCATTTCAAAGGATTTGCAAAAGGATTTTTATTTCTATTTGCTGGAAAATGAGTTGAATATTCCTTAAACAGTACGAAGGGATTGAGGATATTGGGAAAAAGTCTGGTGTGTGTAGCAGAGATCTATATTTTTAAGGATCATGTCTAGGTTTAATACATACCTTTGCAATATCTGAAGTGAGTACATAATACTGAAGTATGATTGAGGGTGGAAAATACGTTTTAAGTATTAATTTAGTATGATGAATATCTATTGTATTCTTTACACAATTTATAGAATGATGTAGAAGAACCAGCCTTGAAATGGAGGGAAAGGTTAAGAAATAATATATATAGCAGATAATCTTATGTATGATTTTAAAGGGAGAAAGTGTAGCACAGAGAAACTGAGGATAAATTGTGGTGTCACACTCACTGTACTATAGTGTCATCCTTGTATTGTAGCATTCTTGGTTCATCATTTTGAATTCTGTCCCTTCTTTTTATAAAACAACTGCATGTTGGCAGAGCATGTTGTGTATACTCCACATCCATTATATTCTGTGATATGTTTATGTACAGCAAGCTAAATGACTTTGATTTGGTGGGGTGCTAATTTACAGAAACTGCTATTACAAGCTTCTTGTTACTTATTTCTTTTCAGAAAGATTAAAAACATCCTAGAGATTTAACGCACTGTCCTGTTTCTCTGGAATCTGTTCCAAGCAGAGATGTCAAATATTTATTCAGAAACTCTCTATGACATAATGAATCGGGAAGCTTTCCCTGTCAGGATGTTCAGATATACTGAATTTGTTCAACATACTCGGAAAAGGAAATCAGAAACAAGACACTATATGCCTAAAACTGACATAGCCTTGTTCATTTTTAGTTGACAGTTGTCAAATGGGCATAAATGTAACACAAAAAATAAAAAAGGAAGATGTTGGGGGAAATTACAGACATTTTTATAGGAACTTACCAAAGTCCTATGAGGATCCAGTGAGATTAGGCCCCAAACTGTCAGATGTCAGGTCCCAAGTCAGCTATCAATTTGAAGTAAGGATCAAGATTAATCTGTATGAACCCAAAGCTAGAAAGATCACAACTTCCACACAGTCCAAATCAGGCAAATTCTAAGGATTCCCAAAATATTTCAAAACTGAAGTAGGGGAAGGGCCAAGAAAACATTCTGAAAAATGGAAAAAAGGTAAACACCATAAATTGTCAGCTGACCAATGTAAGCCTTGGTCATTTACCTACTTTCTCCCATCATCTCTTTCTCTTCTTTTGTTGCTTTGTTTTGTTTGTTTAACTATATTGATGGGCATGGAACTGTCTTTCTTTTAAGCCATTAATACATAATCAATCCTTGTTGTTCATGATGGATTAAATGGTTACTTAAATGTTATTATTTCCACAACCAGTCTCAAGCTGGAGTGAGTTTTCCATTGCAAAATCTTCATCAATATTGTCCTGGCTCTCCAGGCTGAAGGAGAAGAAAGCTGATTTATTTTTGTTAAAATCTTTGTGATGCTAGCAATTTTCAACCTTGATGGATAACGAATGTCACCAGTAGAGTAACAAAGGAAAACTCCTTAGAGATGCAGCCACCAGTCTGTATTAGATGAAAATTAACTGTGTCTTATTGAGGCAGTCAGAGAGGTTACTCTATAAAAATGTTGTCTTTTGCATCCATGGTGCATCCTCTCTATTAGCCAGTGAACTTTGGAAGTCTAAGGTCAATGCATTAGTTTAGGTAAAATGGAGAAAAAGAATATATGGAAGAACTTACATAAATAAGTTATATTGAACCACCACTCAACACCAAGAAAATGGAACATAGACTAGAATTTATACAGTTTAAAACCATATAGGCTGCATTTTATAATTGCTTCTGATTATGCGATCCATCCAAGTGCCCAAAATGGCCAACAGATATCAAAAGATCCTGCATCACCTTGCAAATCTTTAAACCAACATTAGGTCTTCAAGTGCATCAGGATTGTGATTTCCAGAATCTTACAGTAAAATGGAGAAAACTGATCATAGGTCTTCCTTGATCAAAGAAAACAATGGGATTATTATCCCATTGTGCTTTCAGCAAAGTACATTCTTTGTACTTTGCTGAAAGTATTTAAGATTAGATGAAAGAGAAAGAGATCTCCTAAAATTCTTCAAGACCTGCAATGCTGAACTGTAGGAGGGGATATTTTCAGCAATTCTCTTTCCCTAGCCAACACTTTGGTTGGTTGATCACTCAATCAATCAGGAGTCATCATCTGTTCCTTTTGTTGAGGCCAATTAAAGCAGGGCTTCCTATTAATACCAGTTTGTTCTCCTTTTGCTGCATTTTTTTCTAAATAGTAAAAATGGGAATTTCTTTCATAGCAACAATATTATTTCCAAAAACGTCTCCATTGTATCATTGTTCTTTTGGATCAGTACTAGAGATGCAAGAGATAATAAAGTAAGACATAATAAGGTAATAGAGATGCAAGAGAACTGACAATATCATTTTATGCTGCACTAGTGAAGTCACACTTGCATACAGTTACTGCATACAGTTCTGGCCAACACTATACAAAAAGGCTGAAGAGACTCTTGAAAGTGTGCAGAGAAGAGCAACTAAGATGATTAAGGGTCTGGAATGGTTGAGGCACCTAGGTATGTCTAGCCCAGGGGTGCCAAACGCATGTCGTCATGGCAGTGTCACGTGACGTATCGGGACTTTTTGCCCCTTTGCTAAACTGGGCGTGGGCATGGGCCAGCATGTGATGCATCTGGCCCGTGGGCTGCGAGTTTGACAGCCCTAGTCTAGCCTATCAAAAAGAAGGATTAAAGGGACATGATAACTGTGTTGCAGTATTTGAAGAGCTGTCACAGAGAAGAGGGAGTAGAGTTATTTTCCAAAGGGCAGGACAAGAAGTAATGAGTGGAAGTTTGTTAATGAGATATCAAAACTGGAAGTAAGGAGAAATTTTCTGACTGTGAGAACAATTAACTAATGGAATAGCTTTCCTCTAATACTTGTGGGTGCTCCATCACTGGAGGTTTTCAAAAAATAGACTGGACAACCATTTGACTGAGATGGTATATGGTCTCCTGCCTTGAGCAGGGTGTTGATTCTACATTCTAAGTAAGCAGCTGGTATGTCACAAGCTGTAATAATTCTGCTGTTTCCTCTTTAAGACTTAATATACTTTGAGGATGGGAGTAAATAGCTGCTTCATACTGAACCACATAATCTTGCTGAGTAGAAATTGTTGTGACCGAAACAATTCTTCAACACTGCAAGCTGAGAACATTCCACCTTAGAGCCTTTTTAACCAGAAGTACCAAGTGATGGAACAGTAGACCTTGAAGATGTGCTTCTCTTCTGAACTCCAGCTATTTCTGAGTGATCCCTTCTCCTGAAAGTACTCTAAATTCTTGAATAATGTTCTAATCCTAACTTTCCCCTTGATAATAGTGCAGCAAGCAACATACATTTTGTGGCATATTCAAAATGTTATGTTGCTAATGATGTTATTTAAATATTCAGCAATCATTCTAAGTAACAGCAAACAGCAGGCTTCCGCTCTTCAAAGTTTTTTATCCTGCTCTCATACTATATAGCACTTTGCTTTTCCAGTTTCTTAGTACTCTTTTAGGTGTTTGGCACTATCGAATATCATAGTGTAATCCAAACAAGATGGTTTGTGAAAATACAAGGCTGCTCTACATTAAAACCATCAGCCCCGTGATGCCGAACCTATGGTAGCCATATCAGTGAGCATGCAAGCTCAGCTCTAGCGCATGCATGTGCTGGCCAGCTGATTTTCAGAGTTTCTGGGCCACCAGAAGTAGGAAACAGGCTGTTTCCTGCCTCCAGAGGGCTTCAGGTGGTGGTGGAAAAGGCCTATTTTTTGCTGTCCACAGCATCCAGAGCCTCTCTAAGAGTCTGGGGAGGGCAAAAACGGCCTTCCCCACCCCCCAGAGGCCTCCCGGAGGCCAGAAACGGCCCATGTGCCAACTTCTGGTAAAACCGGAAGGCCCATTTTTTGCTGTCCCTAGCCTCCAGAGCCTCTCTAGGATCTGGGAGGGCAAAATGGCTTTCCCACCTCCCGAGGCCCTCTGGAGGCTGAAAATGGCCCCACTGAAAGTTGGCAAATGGGCCATTTTGGCCTCGGGTGGGGTGGGGTGGAAAAGGCCGTTTTGCCTCCTCAGACTCCTAGAGAGGTTCTGGCGGCTGGGGACAGCAAAAACGGGCCTTCCAGTCCCACCGAAAGTTGGCAAAAGGGCTATTTCTGGTCTCTGGGGGGGGGGGAAGGCCATTTTCACCCACCCTAGACTCCTAGAAAGGCTCTGGAGCCAGGTGAGAGAGAGAGCCAGAGAGAGAAACAAGCCTACCAGGCCATTGCATGCGCGGGGGGGGGGGGAATAAATTACGGGTGTGGGCACACACATGTATGACCCCCCCCCCGGCATGCCAAAAAGGTTAGCCATCACTGCATCAGCCCATTAAAATACACACTTTCCATACCGGAACACTTCAAGACATTTCATTCAATCATACAGAAGTCTTCCGCAGCTCTACATTCCCTCTATTTAGGCTTGCTGACAATTGGACCTAGACCCTTTTCTGCTGATGTAGCATTTCTGAGCTCATCTATGTGTTTTGGTGAGAGGAAGAAACACTAAATTTTGTATTCAAAAAGGGAAGCCAGAAATTCATATGCAGCCAAATTCTTTTGGGAGCCTTGTCACCATATATTCTGGGATATGATCCAGGAAGCTTCCTGGGCAGAAGCATCCCCATGTGCCACTTTAACACGGGTAAACATAAGAGCAGAATACAACAACCATAAATATTGAGCATGATTGTTAATGGAATGCTACCAGGTGATGATTTATTACTGTTCTGCCATGAGATAAACAAAGCATCCGAAAGCAGCCTAAAATAACAACTCGAGGAAAATAAACAGTGGATTTTGTAATGAAATGCCAGAAACTCCAGGCACTCAGATTTACTTCTTTCTTGGTGCCAGGTGCAAAAGCTTGTATTGCTGGATGCTTCTTGCATCCAATCAGGAAAATAGGACAGCTGGCAGGTCTAGAGGACTTGAGCAGATGGCTCCTAGAAATCTGGTTTGGTTAGTTCACCCTCTTCTTCCCAGGATTCACTGCATGTGTCCTCACTGCGGGTCCTGCTGTATAGCCTTATGCAGCATCCATTTGTGAAGCTTTATGCATCTCTATTGTTTCAAAAGCTGCCGGATCGTAACAGGAATCCTGTTGAGACCTTACAATTGGAAAAGGAGAAGATTGTCCTACCAGAAAAGATTCTCCTACCAGATGTTGTCTGTTGGCACCAAGAAGATTCATCCCCCTCCCCTCCAATCTCACGTTGTGTTGATTGATTTGTCTGGTGTTAACATGCTTAAAAATGAGGAGAGAGAGTATAATGGTGCAACTGGATGGAAGTCAATGTAAAAATTCTGCAAATGTCCAGAAATATTTACAAGAAGAGTTCTCCATTCCTCTGAAAACAACAAAATACCTTACCCCACCAGACTTGAAATCCTAGACTTAGAAAGCTTGGAACTCCGTCGCCTCCAACAAGACCTAAGTTTAACTCACAGAATCATCTATTGTAATGTCCTTCCTGTTAAAGACTACTTCAGCTTTAATTGCAATAATACTAGAGCAACTAATAGATTTAAACTTAATGTCAACCGCTTTAATCTAGATTGCAGAAAATATGACTTCTGTAACAGAATCATCGGTGCTTGGAATACTTTACCCGACTCTGTGGTCTCTTCTCATAATCCTAAAAGCTTTAATCAAAAACTTTCTACTATTGACCTCACCCCATTCCTAAGAGGACCATAAGGGGCGTGCATAAGCGCACAAACGTGCCTACCGTTCCTGTCCTATTGTTTTTCTTTTCTTCTTCCTATATATATATATGCTTATACCTCCTAATTACTCATATATGTGTTTATATGCTATATAATCTTTTTGTATGATACCTACATATATTGTTGTGACAAAATAAATAAATAAATAAATAAATAAAATAAATGAACAAGTACTCCTCCCCCATGCTTGCTCTCAAATCCATCATGTGAGTGAATAATACACTTCTCTGTGGAGCATTAGATGAGCGTTAGATGAAATGGACAAGACAGTATGATGAAAATAAGAGAAAAGGCTTCTACTTAGCATTCCCTGATATGTGCAATGGTGCAAAACTGCCCAGACATGGATGACATATGGACTGAGGAAGAAAAGAAACCGCTTAAGGTTTTCTGCTGCCTTGCATAGCATAACTCCAGAATAGCCTCACATTTTTGTGACTGGCATAAGTGACTGATTCCTAGATAGTCTTATACTCCATCACTGCTGCTGAGCCTAACATCTTGTTCCCAGCCAAATTTCTTAGAAAGCTCACAAGGGATGCCTTTTCTTTTTTTGTCTCTTGCCTGCATGGCATTTGCACTTCTTCTTTCACAAATTAGGAAGTAGGAAGAAAGGGAGAAGATGCAAATAATTCATCTACTTGGCATAAAGCACATCAGACAGGGATGAGTCAGGATTATTTTTCTCTGTCGTTTTGTTGCTGTTTCCTCATGATTTAAGTTCTGGCCTGAGCATTTGTTCCTTCTCAAATCAGAAGAACCTGAATATTGAAAAAGCAGCAGCTCTTAATGTTTACATCTGATTGCCAGATATTTTTGGCAGAGTCTCTGAATTTCTCTTTAGTGCTATTCCAGTGGGATCGCATAAGGTAAACAAGTGCTGTCTCTCAGATGTGACTATCAGACACGACTTGCAGGTTACTGCTCCGGTGTTGGCAGAGGAGGTATGAGTGATGTACAACTCTCCTTTCTGTTTGTACTTTCAGATAAAAATATAAATCTTGGCAGTAGAATCCATGCTCGACACAGTTGAAAGTCTTTTGTAGGTTTTAATCCTTCGGGTTTTACCAGATTCCAAGTTTGCAAAATAAAACTTAAAGCTGCAAGGGTGACACACATCCGCAAAATAATTCAGCTGGCGGTAGAAATTATAGATTTCCTTCACCAGGTTTTTCTCTGCTGCAATGGGTCTCCGCTAAAGTGAAATCCAGCAGCCTCTTAATGGGGACAAATAATCTCCTTCCACTTATTGTGACTGTATGACTGTAACTTTGTTGCTTGTATCCTTACGATTTATATTGATATTGATTGGTTCCTGATTGCTTATTTGACTATCACTTAATGGCTATCATTAAGTGTTGTACCTTAGAATTCTTGATGATCTTTTATGTACACTGAGAGCATATGCACCAAGACAAATTCCTTGTGTGTCCAATCACACTTGGCCAATAAAAAATTCTATTCTATTCTATTCTATTCTATAAACCGAACCGAAAAAGGAGGCATCTGGCCTTTCATACACGCGGCTGCAGTGCATGCATAAGATGTGCCTGATTACTGTACTTATCTGAATTTGCTCCCTGCCTGTCTCTGAACCTTTCTTTTGAACCATGGAAACTGTAAATAAACTTGTGGCTACATTATCTTTCCTTATTTATAAACCATGACCCCAAGATCATTATGTGAGACTCTCTTCTAGTTGCCTCCACACCTCGTGAAAAGAAGTGGGTGATTTTTCAGCATGGGCACCCAATTCCAGAAGGAAATCCCCAGAGATTTTCCAAGATTTTTGCTTTCAATTAATTATTTGTCATTTGTTGCAAGCTCCCTGGGTACTTATTTTTAAACTGCTCGTACGTTCCTGAACTTTTATTTTTGCTATTTTTATTGGCAACTGTAGTTTTTATTTTATTTATTTATATGGATTTATGTAGTCTCTGATACACAAGACTCTGGGTGATTTGTTATAAAAGGAAAATATATATGTGAGACATGGGCTCAATAAAAATGGCAATCCAAATGCCCTACAATCGTAGCCAGAATGCTAAAGATCAACCTCCTGAAATAAACCATTTTCATGGCTCTTCCTAAAGGAAATAGGAAGAAGGGCTGGTGCACCTCAGTGACATGGTGTTTCTTAGCAAATGAACCATTAGGGAGAAGGATTGTCTTTGGGTCCGTGTCCCTTTGATCTCATAGGTTCAGATTCATAGGCAACTTTGCTTGCCCTGGTATAGCAAGAGGCAATCGCACTTAGACTTATATACCAGCCCTCTCTAAGTGGTTTACAGAGACAGCAATCTGGCTCCTCATTTTGCCCATCTCAGAAGGATGGAAGGCTGAGTCATTCTGGTATGCTAGGCAAATTCCACCTGGAAGAAATTGTCCTAATGTGTTCCTGAACCAACCGTTTAGTGTTTTATAGGTCAAAACGTACATTTTGAATTAGACTTGGAAATGTGTGGTTAACCAATGCAAAGACCAGCAAATTGCTAAGCTAGTATAATAGCAGCTTTTATCCACTTACATCCTGGCCGCTGCATTTATAACAACTGCAGTTTTTAGGCAGCCCTCAGAACCTGAGTCATTATCCTCAGTGGCCACTCAGGCCATAAAATCCAGAGCCACTCAGTCTTGAAATAGCTGAATCCTGCTGTTCCCCATCCAGACTCTGACATCTTCCAGGCATCAGGATAAGACATTCATGGCAATGCTTAGTTCTCCAGGGGTAGAGATATATAATTGGGTATCATCAGCATACTAATGTTGCTTCAACCCATGGCAATGATGAGCTCACCCAACAGGCTCATGTAAATGTTAAAGAAGAGAAGAGAGAGCAACAGGTTCTATGGTAGCCCACATAGGTCAAGAGTTGGCTCTCTCCTCCCAGATCATCACTGATTGGAATCAGTGGTGAAATCTGAACCGGTTTACTACCAGTTTGCTGGCTGCACATGCGTGCTGCGTGCGCACATGTGCAGTGCATACCACACACCAAATGTGAGGTGTACACGTGAAAAGGAGGCATGGGGTAAGTAGAACAGCGTGCGGGGGGGGGTGATCAACTGTGGCACGCAATCTTTTTTTTTTTACTTTTAAAAGAATTTTTTTACAACCTATTCGGCTGAATAAGCCGAATGAGTCCCCTGGGAGATAGGGCGGTATATAAATGTGATATAAATGTGATAAATAATAAGTGGTAAAAAATGCTTTTAAAAGTAAAAAAAAAGGCTCTGACAATCCCATGGCTCAGCTGTGATCATCAGAACCTCTCTTTTTTTACCTTTTAAAAGCATTTTTAAAAGAAGCAGCAAGCGGGCAACCGGGTGATTGGGTGGGCATGGGCGGGGGGGGGTGGCAGGGATTTTTGCTACTGGTTCTCCGAACCACCCACCGCCATCGCTATCGGCTGATCTGGTCCGAACCGGGAGCATTTCACCCCTGATCGGAATCAACCCTGAAGGAAGGAGCCTTCATTGTTACCAAGTTCTAATCTGGGATATACTTTTTGACTGCGGTTTCTTTACTGTTGATAGTCAATCCTAAAAGGTTGAAGTTTTCACCCTTTCAATACTTGTATTGTCAGTTCTAAGACTGCTTACTGTATCTGTTATCATTAGTTGGATTTTCTTTATATTTAAATTTAGTCTCATTTTCCCCCATTATGCTCTTTGACTTTCATTATAAAGCTTCCAGATCACTTACATTTTCAGCTAGCAGAGTAATACCACACACAGAGCAAGATATTGATGTTTCTTCCTCCAATTTTAGCACAAGCTCATTTGCTTTCAATCCAGCCTGCTTCAATATATATTCAGCAGGTAGGTTGAATAAATAAGGAGAGATTATATAC
Organism: Ahaetulla prasina; assembly: GCF_028640845.1. Classification (NCBI taxonomy): domain Eukaryota; kingdom Metazoa; phylum Chordata; class Lepidosauria; order Squamata; family Colubridae; genus Ahaetulla; species Ahaetulla prasina. The sequence goes on from NC_080539.1 coordinate 71,270,060, forward strand.
CCTTACCTCATTCTTTTGGTGATGAGGAGCCAGTCTGTTTTATCATGTTTGGCCTGGTCTGTGGGTTCCTGTCCTGTTTATAAGATTTGCATGAAAGCAATGAGTTGTTCTGAGATTTAACGATGTTCCATAGCTTGACCAGATGCCACAATCAAGCCCAAATCATCCCTTTTTCTCTACCATGGTTCCAATCTATTTTAGCCCACATCCCTTCCTGCTGCACTGGACATTAAAATACAGCACATGTCATGTATACTTTGAGTCTATGATTATTGTTGGGTATCATTTGTTCTTTAGTCACTGATTCTTGTTTTTATTTTTTCCCTTTACAAACACATTTTACTGGAGATTGAATTGCACTAAGATTAACACCCAAAGTATCAAAAATCAATTCACAGGTCACTGATAAATATTGACATACAGAATGAAACAGCTGCTAGTTAGGTTGCAAAAGGATGGACACGCTAGTTCAAGTTACGCATAAGAGTAACATCTGCTCTAGAAACAGTAAGTCGAATCTGTAGCATGCGCTTTCCATGTAAATAAATACAATACTGAATTTATCTTCAGCACATTTTCAATACTGGTAGCTGGGAAGCAAAACTGGAAGGAGGCTATCCATACCCCCTTTTTCATTCAGAGACACCCAACATGCCACAGCTTGTATTGTGGTGTGTTTTCTATTTGGTGCCCACCTATCTAGAAGTCTTTTGATATTTCTTTTGTGTGTACACAGGCTGGCCGACCCAGCTATCTATCGATCGATCGATCGATCGATCGTCTATTTTTAAAAGATATACAAGAATAAAAAAACAAGGAAAAATAAAGAAAAATCAGATATAATTTCAGTAAGTCACAGCAAGTGGATAGAGAAATTGCAAGAGTTATATAGCTGATGCTCAGTATATCTGATAAAGTCATAAAAAAAACACACTGAGAGAAAAAAAAAATCATTTACGATCTCTGAGTGGGAGATACTGGTTCTATTCCATCCCATCCCTGAAGCTCACTGAACGACTCTGGGCCGGTCACTCTTTCTCAACCCAACTAACCTCACAGGTGAACAGAAATGCAGGAGGGACTGATACTCATGCCACCTTCAATTTCTGAACAAATAGCAGGATTTAAAGGTAACAATAAGGATCTTCACTGGAGAATTTGTTCACTGGCTGCTACTAGCCTACTAGCATAGCAGCAAGAACATAGAGTGATTTAAATATTTATGAATTTGCAGCAATTTGCAGTCTCTTTCCTTGTTGCCCCTTATGACTGGTTTTACTGGGAACTTCAATTCAGGTGCATGCTGACCACTGATTCCTTTCTGTGGTAAATAGTTGTAAATACTTGCCTTCAGTAGTGGTTTAAGGATTTGCTAACATGGATGCTTGACTTTTAAACCCACAATGAAATGAGAAGCAGGTAGCTTTCCTTAGCTGGGCTCTTGTCACAACAGCCCAATGATTTTGTACTGTTTTGTGCCGATTCCTTCCTTAACTCTTAATCCCAAAATCTCCCACCCCCTCCTTTTTTTTAAAGGCAGACATTTTCCTGATCAATTATACACTGTTGCATGTAGTTTGGACGTTATGTTGAATTAAATAATCTTAATTATAGCTTACAATAAAGTGTTGGTTTTAATACTGGTGAAAAACAACTTCTTTCTCCTTAGCTGCTTTTTCTGAACGTGCCCGTTCCTTTCAGTAGCAGAAATTCTATAAACATCATATATTATGGTAATAATGGGAATGTGGAGTACACTGCCTTGGGCATAAAGGTATTTTATACCTTTCAGTTTCCTTTTATTTTAATGTATATATACATCAAGCAAAGGGCTCATTAGAAAGCTCGCTGCAGAGGTCAAGTACATGTAAAGGGCAAATATATCCAAGAGATGCTGAGTTTCCAGGAAAGCTGAGACATGCTGGGATAGTTGAAACAATAAAAGCTTTTATTGCCCTTTAAAAGCTGCACCGCTACTTAATTGTAACACGGATCTTTCTTAACAGATTTTTTTAAGCCAGCCTGCCTGCCTGCCTGCCTGCCTGCCTTCCTTCCTTCCTTCCTTCCTTCCTTCCTTCCTTCCTTCCTTCCTTCCTTCCTTCCTTCCCCTTTTGAAAGTCAGAAACATAAACTGCTCCAAAAGATGATAAAATGTTTGCTACCTAGAAATAGCTGTTCTGCCTACATCAGCGGTCCGTGGACTACTGGTGGTCCGTGAGAAAATTTTGGTGGTCCACAGAAAAATTATTTGCATTTTTTATATTGCACTAAATCAGGAGTCCTCAAACTAAGGTCCCTGGGCAATGGACGGTTGTATTGTTGCAGAGAGTCTCTCACTTTGGGGTCTTCTTGTGTGGGTTGGAGGGGGCAGAAATTCCAACTTGGGGTCTGCTTCAGCCTCTTGGTGCGGGACTTTGAGTAAAGGCTGGAGGGAAGTGCTGCTGGTGGCGAAGAGCTGGAGGGCTTTGTTCCAGTGGGACAGCATCATGGCCTGGAATTGGCTGACCATTTCAGCCTCCTGAGCCTCCAGGCGCCAGTACCTGGCTTGCCCTCTTGCAGATCTTCCCTCTGCTTGGAAATTTATTTATTTATTTATTTATTTATTATTCGTATTTGTATACCGCCCTATCTCCCGAAGGACTCAGGGCGGTTCACAGGCAAATAAAAAACATATATATACAAATTAAGAAAACCATTAAGAAACTTATTAAAAAAGCCAAATTATTAAGATACCACTTGATTGTATATTTTTCAATTTTGAGATGTGTGCTTGTTTTAGCCAAATGAATCCATCTGTATCCAGATTGGTATAATATGAATGAAAAATGTAATATTGCTAGTGTCTCTGGAATAGTGAATTTTTACATCTCTTAGTTGCTAGTTGATTTAACAGTTGTTGGAAAAAGCATTTGCCTGCTAAACTTGTCACAACTGCTGTCTTCATTGGGATTCATGCTCAGAAGGAATAATGTTCCCATAACCAGCCAATTTTTCTCTTGATTCATTCAGCCCTAATTTTGAAAATAAATTCCTTGCCTGTATCTTCATGCTAAGTCTTCCAAATCAATTTGTGGAACTATAGAAGTATCCTGAGATGACTTTTTCCAACTTTTAAGATAAGTTATTTTTCAGTAGCCAGACTACTCTGTAGATTTTCCTGGCTCTCAAACTACACGGCAGCAAAATGTTAACATATATTGCTAGTCCACGTATGATATGCCATATGCTAAATAAATAAATAAATTTTCCTCAGGTAAATAGTATTTTCAATGATTTAGTTATTATTGTTGTTTGCATACAACTGGATTAGGACTAGACTAGGAATAGATCATCTGGGTTCTAGTCCAGGGGTCTCCAACCTTGGCAACTTTAAGCCTGGAGGACTTCAACTCCCAGAATTTCCCAAGCTTCTTTTGTTTTCCCCTTGAAGATTCTCATCCATGGAATCCTTCTCAAGCTCTCTCTGAGTTTATTGAAATTAGCTCTCTTGAAGTCCAAGACTCTAGTTTGACTTTGTTCTACTACTTGTGTTTGCATAATGTTGAATTCCAATATTGCATGATCACTTGCCCCCAAGATTCCTATAGCTTCAACACCTTCTATCATTTCATCTCTGTTAGTGAGAATTAAGTCCAATATGGCTGATCCCCTTGTTCCCTTCTCTACTTTTTGGGAAACAAAGTTGTCTGCTAGGTTTGTTAGGAACCTGTTGGATTTTCCACTTGGTGCAGAGTTTGTCTCCCAGTTGATGTCAGGGTAGTTAAAATCCCCCATTACTACGGTAATGTGCTTCCTACATACTTTAATTAGCTGACTAGCAAAAAGTTCATCTACTTCCTCTGTTTGGTTGGGTGGCCTATAGTATATGCCTATGGCAATATCATTTTCCCTTCCTTTAATATTGACTGAAATGCATTCAAGATAATTTTCATCATAGTTGTGCTCTATTTCTGTAGAGATGTAGTTATTTCTTATATATAGTGCAACTCCACCTCCTCTTTTATTTGGTCTATTTCTTTTAAATAATTTATATCCCTCTAGCTGTATGTTCCATTTGTCAGTTTCATCCCACCAAGTTTCCGTAAGGGCAACAATATCATATTTGCCCTCATTTACTTGAATTTCTAATTCACCCTGTTTATTCCTCATACTCTGTGCATTGGTGTATAGACATTTGAGTCCATTTTGATTGACCTTGTGTTTATTGTCTACATAACCTGTGTTGTGCATGACTGCCCTACTTTCTTGTCACCTGTTTGATTAGTGCACATAGTATGTCACTCACTATTAAATGCTTGGTTTTGCTTGATAGCGGGCTGATAATCTTATCCATACAGACATCTATGTTACATGCACTGATAACCCTATTAATTTTGGATTGCTGGGGACAGAAATTTTCTGTATCAATTAATTCTCTGTCCCCTCTGTTCAGTTTAAATGTTTCTCCAGAAAATCTATGAATTTATTGCTAAGTAACTCAGACCCTTCCTTTGATGGATGCAATCCATCTCTTTGTATAGTTTTTCATTGGACCAGTTGCAGACATCATGACTTACAAAACCAAAGCCTTCCCTTTTACACCACTCCTTTAGCCACACATTAAACTCCATTATACGCTTGCCTTTACCTTTTTGTTCCTTATATACTGGTAAAACATCTGAAAAGATAAGCCTACAACCTATACTACTAAGTTCATACCCCAAGCTCTGGAAATCATTCTGCACAGAAAGTACATCCTTTTGGGACAGATCATTTGTGCCAAGATGTATAATAGCATCAACATCACAATCCTTGCTGGCATTCTTGACTATCTTAAGAATACGCCTCTTGTCTCTGCTGGCAGTAGTACCTGGCAGACACCTGACCTCTTTCAAAACCTCCATATCCTTTCCTAAATTTACATCCCTTACAATTGAATCACCAATCAAAAGGTGGCTTCTTTTTAGATACTGTGCTCTTCTTCTGTGACCGATGTGTAATACCTGATTCACACTTTCCCCTTTCCAAAGTAAGTTCTTCATCTTGGACCATGATCCTCTGCTTGTTTGAGTTATCAGTATCACAACTACCTTGACCTGTCACTTTAGTGTCCCTATTTAGGTCAGCAAGGGCACTATATCTGTTATACTGGGACACTGAAAAGCTTTGTGTTTAATTAGTAAGTGAATTTCAATAAGTGAATTTCCTGAATTCGGATTTTGCCTAAAAATCTTAAGCCCTGCTACTTATCCTGTTTTTCCTCAGACTTTTTATGACATGCCTCCAATCCGCTCAGTCTTACTTCACCAAATCTCCTTAGCCTCCTAGAAGAAGTTAAGCTCTTGTTAAGTTGCTCTAATGTCTCTGGGAGCTATTTGATGCTGAGAGCTCAATTTTTTTCCCCTCCTCGTGAAAACAGGAGCCTGCTGCTCAAGTTAACTTCTAGCTGCTTGCTGATATTACTTAGTTTGTTTGTTTTGTTAGCCCTATTGCTGTGCCTCCTATTCAAATCTGTGTTTCAATTGTGTCCGTTTGTTCCACTAAAGAGTTTCATTAAGGGAAATGGGAGAGATCTGAGAAAATCCCCTTTCTTCCTTTTGCAACTCCCCTGTACCACCTACTATGTTTATTCCAAAGAGCCTTGCTAATCCTTTGGAGCTGGCTGTAGGGCAGCATAGAGAGAAGAGGAAATTACCTCTCCTGCTCTGGAGAATCTCCTCCAGATCAAAGCACTTTCTGTCACCAGAGGGTACACAACTGAGTCCAATCCCTTGATGCTTTGTTCCTCCTCTGATGTATAGTCAGAGTAACTCAGTTTCTCAAACAGAGCAATCCTATTACTATTACAACTGTTGTGTTTATACAGCACCGAAAGGTTTCTAAGCACTGTAGGAAGTTAGTACCCACCCCACTCCTAGAGGACTGAAATATGCCACCATATTTCTACAACCTTCGCCGCTGCCAAGGTTGGAGACCGGACGATAGTTACCTAAAGCAGCCGGGTCCAGGGAAGGCTTCTTGAGGAGGGTCTCACCACCGCCTCTTTCAAGGCGGCCGGAAGACTCCTCCACCAAGGAAGCGCCAGAATTGCCTGAGCCAGCCTCGTGTCACCTCCTGAGTGGCCAGCACCAACCAGGAGGGGCACGGCTATCCATACCCCTTTTTCATTCAGAGACACCCAACATGCCACAGTTTGTATTGTGGTGTGTTTTCTATTTGGTGCCCACCTATCTAGAAGTCTTTTGATATTTCTTTTGTGTGTACACAGGCTGGCCGACCCAGCTATCTATCGATCGATCGATCGACCTATCTATCTATCGATCGATCGATCGACCTATCGATCGATCGATCTATCGATCGATCTATCGATCGATCGATCGATCGATCGATCGATCGATCGATCGATCGATCGATCGATCGATCGATCGATCGATCGATCGATCGATCGATCGATCGATCGATCGATCGATCGATCGATCGATCGATCGATCGATCGATCGATCGATCGATCGATCGATCGATCGATCGATCGATCGATCGATCGATCGATCGATCGATCGATCGATCGATCGATCGATCGATCGATCGATCGATCGATCGATCGATCGATCGATCGATCGATCGATCGATCGATCGATCGATCGATCGATCGATCGATCGATCGATCGATCGATCGATCGATCGATCGATCGATCGATCGATCGATCGATCGATCGATCGATCGATCGATCGATCGATCGATCGATCGATCGATCGATCGATCGATCGATCGATCGATCGATCGATCGATCGATCGATCGATCGATCGATCGATCGATCGATCGATCGATCGATCGATCGATCGATCGATCGATCGATCGATCGATCGATCGATCGATCGATCGATCGATCGATCGATCGATCGATCGATCGATCGATCGATCGATCGATCGATCGATCGATCGATCGATCGATCGATCGATCGATCGATCGATCGATCGATCGATCGATCGATCGATCGATCGATCGATCGATCGATCGATCGATCGATCGATCGATCGATCGATCGATCGATCGATCGATCGATCGATCGATCGATCGATCGATCGATCGATCGATCGATCGATCGATCGATCGATCGATCGATCGATCGATCGATCGATCGATCGATCGATCGATCGATCGATCGATCGATCGATCGATCGATCGATCGATCGATCGATCGATCGATCGATCGATCGATCGATCGATCGATCGATCGATCGATCGATCGATCGATCGATCGATCGATCGATCGATCGATCGATCGATCGATCGATCGATCGATCGATCGATCGATCGATCGATCGATCGATCGATCGATCGATCGATCGATCGATCGATCGATCGATCGATCGATCGATCGATCGATCGATCGATCGATCGATCGATCGATCGATCGATCGATCGATCGATCGATCGATCGATCGATCGATCGATCGATCGATCGATCGATCGATCGATCGATCGATCGATCGATCGATCGATCGATCGATCGATCGATCGATCGATCGATCGATCGATCGATCGATCGATCGATCGATCGATCGATCGATCGATCGATCGATCGATCGATCGATCGATCGATCGATCGATCGATCGATCGATCGATCGATCGATCGATCGATCGATCGATCGATCGATCGATCGTCTATTTTTAAAAGATATACAAGAATAAAAAAACAAGGAAAAATAAAGAAAAATCAGATATAATTTCAGTAAGTCACAGCAAGTGGATAGAGAAATTGCAAGAGTTATATAGCTGATGCTCAGTATATCTGATAAAGTCATAAAAAAAACACACTGAGAGAAAAAAAAAATCATTTACGATCTCTGAGTGGGAGATACTGGTTCTATTCCATCCCATCCCTGAAGCTCACTGAACGACTCTGGGCCGGTCACTCTTTCTCAACCCAACTAACCTCACAGGTGAACAGAAATGCAGGAGGGACTGATGGGACAGCATCATGGCCTGGAATTGGCTGACCATTTCAGCCTCCTGAGCCTCCAGGCGCCAGTACCTGGCTTGCCCTCCTGCAGATCTTCCCTCTGCTTGGAAAGCCTATGCTTCTAGTCCTCAGTGAGGTGCTTCTGCTGAGCCTCTTTCTCGGTCCGATCCAATTTGAACTGAGCCGTTTTGCAACTCTTTGTCGTGGTGGCTACTTAGCTCCAACAACTGTTTCCTGTTGGGGCCCTAAGGAGCCCAGGTGTCGTGTCTCACTCCTCCTCTGACGGCCGGGTCGGAGAAGTCCGTATCAAGCGTGGCCGCAAAGCCTCTGCAGCTTTGCCAAAGTTCTGTCAGAGTTCTCAGGGCAGGCAGGAGACCAGGATGTGACTTCAGCAATCCAATTTAGACTTTGCCTGACTCAAAGAATGCCAGAAAGCAGATCCTTTATATAGGCCAAGGGGTGTGGCTCCATGACTCAGCACTTATCCAGGCCTGCCCCTCCCTTCCTTTTGCTGACGTCGCCTCTCCATTCTCCGGAAGCATGGATCTATCCACTGCATCGTTTCGTCCCCAGCTGCCGGTAATTCCAGCTCGTGGCTGGCTTCAGGCGCACATGCTATCGGGGGGAGGTTTGTTTGCTTGGTTTGTCCGGGCATGGTGCCAGGGCTGGGGACTGGAGGCATGCCAGGCCATTCTTCTGCACTATCAGTCTCTGGCTGAGATAGCAAGAGATGAGAGGGGCCCAGCTGCGAAGAGGGGGGCGAGTGAGGCACAACACCAGGTGGGGAGGTAAGGGGTGAGTAGAGGCCAGCAAGACACCCCTTGACGTAAGTGACACCGAGTTGGCCACGACCACCCAGTCACATGACCACCTAGCCATGCCCACCAAGCCGGTCATTAGGCAGATCATATTAGTGGTCCACGGGATTTAAAATTATGAGTCTAGTGGTCCCTGAGGTCTGAAAGGTTGGTAACCACTGGTTTAGGTGATCCATACTTGCAAATTATTAAGATACCACTTGATTGTATATTTTTCAATTTTGAGATGTGTGTTTGTTTTAGCCAAATGAATCCATCTGTATCCAGATTGGTATAATATGAATGAAAAATGCAATATTGCTAGTGTCCCTGGAATAGTGAATTTTTACATCTCTTAGTTGCTGGTTGATTTAACAGTTGTTGGGAAAAGCATTTGCCTGCTAAACTTGTCACAACTGTTGTCTTCACTGGGATTCATGCTCAGAAGGAATAATGTTCCCATAACCAGCCAATTTTTCTCTTGATTCATTCAGCCCTAATTTTGAAAATAAATTCCTTGCCTGTATTTTCATGCTAAGTCTTCCAAGCCAATTTGTGGAACTATAGAAGTATCCTGAGATGACTTTTTCCAACTTTTAAGATAAGTTATTTTTCAGTAGCCAGACTACTCTGTAGATTTTCCTGGCTCTCAAACTACACGGCAGCAAAATGTTAATATATATTTCTAGTCCATGTATGATATGCCATATGCTAAATAAATAATTAAATTTTCCTCAGGTAAATAGTATTTTCAATGGTTTAGTTATTATTGTTGTTTGCATACAACTGGATTAGGACTAGACTAGGAATAGATCATCTGGGTTCTAGTACAGAGGTCTCCAACCTTGGCAACTTTAAGCCTGGAGGACTTCAACTACCAGAATTCCCCAGCTGGGGAATTGTGGGAGTTGAAGTCCACCAGGCTTAAAGTTGCCAAGGTTGGAGACCCTTGTTCTAGTCTACCCTCAGCTGTGGAAGTTCCCTCGGTGACTAGATTAGTCCCTCTTTCTGGGCCTAACCTCTCTCTCTCTCTCAGGTTGTGCTGGTGGTGGTGGTGAAAAATAGATTTGTATTTCACTTAAATGTAGGTACATATTATATAAAAATACTAACCCCCCCCCAAAAAAATCACTGAAAGCTGGTTGCTGTCAACCCATCTACCTCTGACTTACTGACTATATTAGCAGAAAGCCTTTGGGCTAACTCCCCTTCCTTTGTGTTTAATTAGTAAGTGAATTTCAATAAGTGAATTTCCTGAATTCGGGTTTTGCCTAAAAATCTTAAGCCCTGCTACTTATCCTGTTTTTTCTCAGACTTTTTATGACATGCCTCCAATCCGCTCAGTCTTACTTCACCAAATCTCCTTAGCCTCCTAGAAGAAGTTAAGCTCTTGTTAAGTTGCTCTAATGTCTCTGGGAGCTATTTGATGCTGAGAGTTCAGTTTTTTTTCCCTCCTCGTGAAAACAGGAGCCTGCTGCTCAAGTTGACTTCTAGCTGCTTGCTGATCTTACTTAGTTTGTTTGTTTTGTTAGCCCTATTGCTGTGCCTCCTATTCAAATCTGTGTTTCAATTGTGTCCGTTTGTTCCACTAAAGAGTTTCATTAAGGGAAATGGGAGAGATCTGAGAAAATCCCCTTTCTTCCTTTTGCAACTCCCCTGTACCACCTACTATGTTTATTCCAAAGATCCTTACTAATCCTTTGGAGCTGGCTGTAGGGCAGCATAGAGAGAAGAGGAAATTACCTCTCCTGCTCTGGAGAATCTCCTCCAGATCAAAGCACTTTCTGTCACCAGAGGGTACACAACTGAGTCCAATCCCTTGATGCTTTGTTCCTCCTCTGATGTATAGTCAGAGTAACTCAGTTTCTCAAACAGAGCAATCCTATTATTACTATTACAACTGTAGTGTTTATACAGCACCGAAAGGTTTCTAAGCACTGTAGGAAGTTAGTACCCACCCCACTCCTAGAGGACTGAAATCTTCCAGGAAATATTAAAGAGGCAGAATATTATATTTCCCTAGATGAGAAAAGGAGAAACATGTTTTTAAAGACAAAGCAGCTCTCTGCAGCTCCCTGCCCCCCACCGCTTCAGCTCCAGGGTGATGGGGTTAAGATATGGCCCTCAGGACATGATAGGACTAGCCATCTCATCATATGGCACTTGGGAAGATTGCATCACTCAGTAAGGCTCAACCAAGCTTGGGACACAGACAGCCTACAAAGTTAGTTAAGACCCCCACCCCCTGGGAGTCTGACAGCCAATGGGATACATTGACTGTATGACTGTAACTTTGTTGCTTGTATCCTTACAATTTATATTGATATTGATTGTTTCCTGATTGCTTATTTGTACCCTATGACTATCAATAAATGTTGTACCTTATGATTCTTGATGAACATATCTTTTCTTTTATGTACACTGAGAGAGCATATTCACCAAGACAAATTCCTTGTGTGTCCAATCACACTTGGCCAATAAAAAATTCTATTCTATTCTATTCTATTTCTTGTACAGGAACAGGAAGCTCTAAAGTGGCGCCCTAGAGAGGGTATAAATCAATCTCTCTCTCTCTCTCTCTCTCTCTCTCTCTCTCTCTCTCCCATGTGTTTTTTTCCCAGGACCTCAAACCATGTGGTCCTGTCCACCATTAAAAACCATCTTTCCAAAGAGCCACCATGTTTCCAGTGTCTTTCTCCCCATTTGGAACTGAATCCAGATGGGTTCAGTTCTTCCAACAGGACGATATGGATATTAAAAGAGGAAGAGTATATCTCTGTAGCTGTGCGTTGCCTTATAAATCTATATAAATTCCTAACATTGCATAAGAGGACATAACATAGCAAGAGTCATATATGTCCTTAAAGCACCACAATCAAAAGGAAAACAATTGTTATTTTTTTAAAAATGCAGCAATAACAGCTGCTTTCAGATGATCTTCGCACACCCTATCAACAATTATTGCAATTATAATGTACCATGACAACGCTCTGCACATTACCCAAGCTAAATAAAAATGCAAGACACAGCTAAACATAATAATCACATAGAGATTGATCTAATCGTGTAAACACACTCAGTCAAATTATTCATATTTAATATAACAGTTTGTATACAAAGCATTATTTTCATGAAGTTACATCCACACAAAGAGCAAGCAAATCCCTCTATTTCTTAATCTTTGCTTTGGGACATGAGTTCAGGCAAACTCTTATGTCCCACAAGGGAGTTTCCTGGCTTAGGTATCTAAACCCTGGACATATTTACAAGCATCTACTGTTATATTTATAGATGTCTATATTACTCTTGTTCATCTTGGAGAAGTCTGTGTGATTGCTAGGAGTCAAAACCAACTTGATGGCTGCATATAATAAATCCACACTGCTTACTTGCATCAGGGCAAGTAACTGGCTACAGTGGGCCAAGTGGCATTAGTAGATATCTCCCGTCACCAAGATTATCAATTATCCGCTAGGAAATTATAATGCCCTGTCTCCTCCTGACTGGACAAAATCAGGCTGAGGCTGAGGCTCATAAGGCTGAGAATAGTGGTGGTTTAGGATTTAAAACAATTATAATTAGGGCTGTTAGTTAAATCCAGAAATGATTTTTCAGCCAGTGCAAGTGAAACAAAAGGCAGACAGAACACACGAAATTCCTGTGTGTAGTTTGGTGGGGTATTTGGAAGAAGAAATTTAAGCATAGATTAGGGCATGGCTAGTCTAGCGAAGAGAAGGGCCAGGAGTGACATGATAGCAGTGTTCCAATATTTGAGGGGCTGTCGCAGAGAGGAGGGGGACAACCTATTTTCCAAAGCATCGAAAGGCCAGAAAAGGAACAATGGATGGAAACTGATCAAGGAGAGAGGTTCAACCTAGAAATAAGGAGAATTTTTCTGACAGTGAGAACAATCAACCAATGGAACAGCTTGCCTTCAGAAGTTGTGGGTGCTTCATCACTGAAGGCTTTTAAGAAGAGATTGGATAGCCACTTGTCAGAAATGGTATAAGGTGTCCTGTAATGTATTTTGAACTTTGAGAGGGAATTTTGGGCGGGAAAATTGCACGTTGCTGATTGGTTGAAGCCTCAACCAAAAGAGTATTTAAAGAGGGGTTTTTGCCGGTTGTGCTCTGCTGGGGTCACAATAAACTAAAGAGCTGTTGTCACTCACTGGTCTCCTGCCTCTTCATTGCCCGAACTTAACATTGGCGACGAGGATGGGATGTTGAGGCAGTGAGATCGAAAAAAGAGCTGACGGAACCAGGAATTCGAAAACCCAGCCAGTTCTCGAAGGCGGAAAATAGCGATGTCCAGCTACACGCCGCCAGCGCCATTTGACCCAGCAAAGGAGAAATGGGGGTCGTACATGGCTCGTTTCGAGTGTTTCCTCGAAGCAAACGAACTACAGGGAGTCTCGGATAATCGGAAGCGAGCGTACTTCCTGAGCCACTGCGGTCCAGAGGTCTTCGACACGGCGGAGTCACTCTCAGAGCCAACGCCGGTACAATCGGTACCGTGGCAGACACTACAAACAACACTTCGAGCGCACTACGCACCGGTACCCTCAAAGTTCGTCCAACGGTTCGAGTTGAGGCAACGGGTACAGCGAGAGGGCGAATCAATAAGCGTGTACATGGCCGCGTTGAGGAAAGCCGCAAACCACTGTGAGTACAGAGATTTGGAGGATTCCTTACTCGAACAACTCATTTGTGGGGTCAGGGACATCAGACTACAAAGGCGGCTGCTGTCTAAAAGCAACCTGACTTTAGCGATAGCCCTGGACGAAGCCAGAGCTCACGAGATGTCCACCAAGGCGGCGGAGACCTTGCAAAAGCCAAACGCGCAGGGTGCCGGGACAAAGACTACACCGGTCCACAGCGAGGAAATCCAGGCCGAATCGGAAGGTGAGGAAGAGGAAGAGGTGTTCCACACCGGCAGGCTGGAGAGAGGTGACCGGAACGAATGTGTGAGTTGTGGGGGGCAACACCAACAGCAAAACTGCAGATTCAAGGACGCGGTTTGTCGGCGGTGTGAAAAAAAAGGACACATAGCTCGGGCCTGCCGAGCCCCCCAACCTTCCCGCCAAAAATTCAAACCGACCAATCAGAGCGCGGGAGCAGCGAAGCGGCCCGGGATTGGTCCATTTAAAAAGGGCGCGAAGTTAAACCAGACCACTGTGAGAGTGGGCCACGCATCGACACGACTAGAGAAGAAAATATTTACCCAAGTCTACATTGAAGGGGTGCAGTGCCCAATGGAAGTAGACACTGGGTCGTCAATCACAATTATGTCCTGGGACACCATCGTGAGAGACCTGCCAGCCATCGCAAAACGTCAGCTACAAACCCAGAAGCTGAGAGTGCAGGACTACCAAGGGAATCGGATCCCTGTTCGAGGAGTCACATCCGTCCAAGTCAAATATGGACAATTCAAAAAGACCCTGCCAATCACCATAGTAAACGGAACTCTACCGAGCTTGCTAGGGCTGGACTGGTTCCGAGCTTTGGGCATGGGAGTGACCGGGGTCCACAGGAGCGACATCATCCTTAGAGACGAACTACTGAAGGAGTTCGAGGACATTTTCAAGGATTGCCTGGGCAAGTACGTGGGGAACCCTATTTCTTTCAACCTTGACCCCCAAGTCGCCCCCATCCGGTTAAAGGCTAGGAGGGTTCCATTCGCCCTAAAGCCCAAAATTGACCGAGAATTAGACAAGCTAGTAAGCCAGGGAATATTAGTCCCCGTCGATCATGCAAAATGGGAGACACCCATAGTAACCCCAGTCAAACCGGACGGATCAGTCCGGATTTGCGCTGACTACAAAGCAACGCTTAACAAAGCATTGCAGAAAAGTGCATACCCCGTTCCAGTGGTACAACATTTGCTGCACTCATTAGGGCAAGGGCAGGTCTTCGCCAAACTCGATTTGGCCCAAGCCTACCAGCAGCTACCTGTAGATAGGAGCACGGCTGAGGCGCAGACAATTGTCACGCACTGCGGGGCTTTCAAATGTATGCGACTCCAGTTCGGAGTTAGCGTGGCCCCAGGGCTCTTCCAGAACCTAATGGAGCGATTATTACAGGGCCTACCAGGAGTGGTACCATATTTCGACGATGTATTGGTATCAGCTGAAAACTTAGAGGAACTAGGGGGAAAACTAAGGAAGGTGTTGGGCATTTTAGGTTTGCTGGGCTTAAAGTTAAGCTCAACAAATGCCACATTGGGGTGAAATCTGTAGAATTCCTAGGATACCGAATAGACAGGGAAGGGATTCACCCCATGGAGAGCAAGGTACGGGCCATTAGAAAGGCCCCAGCCCCCCAAAATAAAACAGAATTACAGGCATTCTTGGGGCTTGTTAATTTCTATGCAGTATTCTTGAAGAATAAAGCAACAGTAGCCGAGCCGCTACATAAGTTGCTAGCAAAGAAAGCTGTGTGGTCCTGGGGCAGAGAAGAGGCTAGGGCATTTGAGGGGGTAAAAAACCTTTTGTCCAGCGATAGCCTCCTCATCCAGTACAATGGCACGTTGCCACTAGTGCTAGTTTGCGATGCTTCACCATATGGGGTGGGGGCGGTGCTCAGCCATAGGTTACCAAATGGAACAGAAGCCCCTATAGCGTATTATTCCCGGACAATGTCCTCTGCGGAAAGGAACTACAGCCAGCTAGATAGGGAAGCGTTGGCCATAGTCTCCGGGGTTAAGAAATTCCACGAATACTTGTTCGGGCGAGATTTCGAGATAGTCACGGACCACAGACCCCTTCTAGGACTCTTAGCGGGTGACCGCCCAACACCCGTGGCACTTTCTCCCAGGCTGACCCGATGGACTATTTTCCTAGCGGCATACTCCTACAAATTGCTCCACCGCCCAGGAAAAGACTTAGGGCATGCGGACGCTCTGAGCAGATGCCGTTTACCAGAGACAATTGAAGACCCCACCCCGGGGACACCCGTCTTGCTAATTGACTCTTTGGACTCTGGCCCAGTCACATCCAAGCAGGTGGCTAGGGCATCTTACAGGGACATTACAATACGGACTGTAATCGGTTGGGTGCAAAGGGGTTGGCCCGCTGCACCAGGCGAGCATTTCAAAGACTTTGCGAAAAAACGATCAGAACTGTCGGTTCAAGGGGGGGTGTCTATTATGGGGGGATAGGGTAGTTATCCCAGAAAAATTACGCGAAAATGTGTTGGAACTGTTGCATGTGGGCCACCCAGGGATTGTGAGGATGAAGAGTTTAGCGAGGAGTTATGTATGGTGGCCCTTAATGGATAAGGACATCAGCGACAGGGTAGGGAAATGCCAATCCTGCCAAGAGTCGAGATCGCTACCCCCTACAGCCCCAGTTAGAGAGTGGGAGAAACCCCAGGGGCCATGGTCCAGGATTCACATAGATTTTGCGGGGCCGTTCCATGGGCAGACCTTTTTAATTGTAGTAGATGCCTACTCAAAATGGTTAGAAATCATCCTCATGAAAAGCACAACGGCCGAAGCAGTAATCACAGTCCTAAGGCATCTATTCGTAACACACGGCCTGCCCGACACCCTAGTCTCTGACAACGGCCCGCAATTCACGACAAACCAGTTTGAGGGGTATTTAGCGGGAGAGGGCATCAGACATGTCCTCTCGGTGCCTTTCCACCCGGCGACGAACGGACTTGCAGAACGTTTCGTTCGGAGCACCAAGGAAGCGCTATCTAGGATAAGTCCAGGCGACTGGCAAACGAAAATAGACACTTTCCTGGCCGTCCAACATAGGACCCCTTGTGTAACAACTGGCCGCAGCCCAGCGGAACTCTTAATGGGCAGGAAACTCAGGTGCCCACTAGACCGACTAAACCCAACTTATACCCCAGACGGGTTCAAGGAAAAACCAGGGAAATGACAGTGGGTGACACAGTATGGGCACACAACTATAGCGAGGGCCCAACATGGTTAAATGGGGAAATTCTGGGCATAACCGGACCCAAATCATACGTAGTAGACATGGAGGACGGCCGGGTATGGAAACGCCACATAGACCAGTTAAGAAAACGTATACCAAACAAACTAGAAACCAAACAACCAGGCCCTGACTACCAATTGTTTGAATCTGCAGCTGACTCAAACCCGAGGCGAGCGGAGGACTTATCTGATTCCGATGAAGTCCAGCGACGCCAACCGGTTCCTCCTGAAGGCAACAGGAACGACTCAGCCAATAATCCAGGGCCGGACGGCCTAGAGGAGGAGCTGGGAGGAACAAACAGTCCCTCCGACCAGCTCGACTCTCTCCCAGAGAATGAACTGCGCAGGTCAGAAAGAGTTAGGAGACGCCCTGTTTACCTGCGTGACTACGTAGAGAAATAGCATGTAAATATTATGTAAATAGAGGTACAAAGCGTTCTGGGAGGGAAGGAGTGTAATGTATTTTGAACTTTGAGAGGGAATTTTGGGCGGGAAAATTGCACGTTGCTGATTGGTTGAAGCCTCAACCAAAAGAGTATTTAAAGAGGGGTTTTTGCCGATTGTGCTCTGCTGGGGTCACAATAAACTAAAGAGCTGTTGTCACTCACTGGTCTCCTGCCTCTTCATTGCCCGAACTTAACAGTCCTGCTTGAGCACAGGATTGGACTAGATGACCTACAAGATCCATTCCAACTCTGTTAGTCTATATATATGTGGCCAACTTTTGAACCTGAATAGAAAACAAGAGGACAGAATAGAAAAGGCCACCTTCTATTGGTGGTGTCTTCACAAAAAATGAAGACAAATGAAACAGAATCTTGTGGCCTGCATTGCTTTAAAATGTCCCTGCATGAAAATATATAGTCCCAAGACTGGAATAAGTGGCTACACTTTATCTAATGAAACAGGATGGAGATTGATCAGACCACATGAAGGAGCTGATAGACAAAGCCACCCTATAAGGAAGACAAACAAACAACAAACAAAAAGGAATTATCCCAGCAACTGGGCGGGACAATAAGAAGATATATCTTTTTAGACACTGAAACTTAGAAACAAATGTCAGGTTTTTACACACACACACACACGCACACACACACACACACACACACTTGATGTTTTCACGAAGGAAAAAACCAGCAACAAGAAACAGTAGATCATTGAACAATGGAGGGGATATGGCTGCACCCTGCAAGAAGTCAAACAGAAGTAATCGCTAACTCATAACTATGAGGAATTAAAATGAATATGAATTGACTGAACCTATCATTCCAAGAAGCGTTTGTTTGCCAGAAGCAAGGATTAGAGATGTGATAGAACAACATCTAAATCCATTAGCAATTATTTTGTCTTGCTAATTTATTTAGGGACAAATGATATTATAATGAACAGATACCATCTCATCATGGACATGGAACATCTTTTGAGAAGGGCAACCAGGAGAAACAAGGACAATGAGGATTTTTGATGAGAGATTAAATGAATATTTCAAGTTTAACCTTGAGAAAAAAAGTCTGAGCTATGATTTGATAACACTCTTATCTCTTCAAACTCCTGAAAGGATATCACACAGAAGTTCAAGAAGTGTTATTTTTCTAGAGGGCAGGACAAAAAAATGGATTTGGGAGGGAAGAGGGTGCTGATGAGCCAACAGAACAATTTACTAGTTTTATCTTTTACTGTTATTTTTTTAAAAACAATTTTATTCAAACTCTACTTCATTTTACTCCCATCACTCAACTCTTAACTATTTCTCCTGTCCCCATGATGACTAGGCGGCTACCCTGAGCCATCTAATCTAATGGATTAGGAAGGCAAGTTCCTAATGAACATTACAGAAACTTTCTTAGCAACTAAGAGCAATTTGATACTCAAATATACTACACAAGTAATGAGGGGGGAATGCTCTCCCTACCTGGATACATTTAAGTGGTGGCTTGACAGACAGCTTTCAGGGATGCTGTCATTTGGATTTCTGCACTGGGCAGAAATGGGACTCTTCCAATTTATTATGTTACCCAAAACATTGGCAGAGTATAGGCCAGGGGTCACCAACCGTTTGGACCTCAGGGACCACTACATTCATAGTTTTAAATCCCGTGGACCACTAATATGATCTGCCTAATGACCGGCTTGGTGAGCGTGGCTATGTGGTCATGTGATTGGGTGGGTGTGGCCAACTCGGTGTCACTTATGTCAAGGGGTGTCTCGCCGGCCTCTACTCACCCCTTCCTTCCCAGCCACTCCTTGCGTCCCCACCTGGGCTCCTTAGGGCCCCAACAGGAAGCAGTTGTTGCAGCTAAGCAGCCACCATGAGAAAGAGTTGGCAAAACAGCTCAGTTCAAATTGGATCGGACCAAGAAAGAGGCTTAGCAGAAGCATCTCACTGAGGACTAGCAGTGAGGGAAGACCTGCAGAGGGAAGACCTGCAGGAGGGCAAGGCCAGTTACTGGTGCCTGGAGGCTCAGCAGGCTGAAATGATGCTGTCCCGGGCCATGATGCTGTCCCACTGGAACAAGGCCCTCCAGCTCTTCGCCACCAGCAGCACTTCCCTCCAGGCTTTGCCCAAAGCCCCGCACCAGGAGGCTGAAGCAGACCCCAAGTTGGAATTTCTGCCCCCCTCCAACCCACACAAGAAGACCCCAAAGTGGGAGACTCTCTGCAACAATACAACCATCCATTGCCCAGGGACCTTAGTTTGAGAACCCCTGATTTAGTGCAATATAAAAAATGCAAATAATTTTTCTGAGGACCACCACAATTTTTTCACAGACCACCAGTGGTCCACGGACCACCAGTTGGTGACTGCTGACCTAAACTATACTTTACTTGGTGACATTTACTTGAGAGTAGGTTGTGTACTACTATTCATAAGACAGGGCTTAGCATGGCAGAATCCACTCCTACCTTAACATTTAACAAATATTGAAAAATACCAGATTCATATCATAAATTGTTGCACATAAATAGCCATCCACATAAATTGTTTGAACGTTCTTCAAAATGGTTAGAAATTGAAAAAGACTGTAACAGTAACCTTGTTGACTCAGACATAACCCATCTTACTCCAGCATTTTGTTTCATGTAGTGCTCAACTAGATGCCCCTGATGTGCTTGAGAATATGAGATAGAGACATACCCCTCTCTGACCCCCTTGTCAGCATGATACCCACCCACCCCAGCCTTAATGAAGCACTGGGCCTCCAAGATTTCTAGCTCTTGTCTATGGAGATTCTCAGTCATCCAGGACATGGTTGCACCTTTGGGACATTGATAGCCCTTGTTCAGAGCCGTCCTCCATGATTTTATCCCTTTTAAAACTGTCCAGATTAGGGACTATCAATATGTTCTGTAGTTAATTTCATTGGTTAAATTATGTGCTGCACGATATGCTTTTCCCCACTGGTGATAGTGAGCTTGCATACTTCAACAGCATGCTCACAGACAGCTATTTAGTAACGCAGTCATGAAACTGAGGGTAAAGCTTGTATGTTGTGGCAATGGTGTTCATTCTCCTGTGTCCTTGTTCCTTTTTCTTGCAATCTTCTGTGCACAAGCTCTAAATCCCCCTTTTTAGGTTTATATAAATGTTTTATCCTCCTAATACTGGCATGCTTAATAAACATAAATCCCTTGTCCACCTGGGAAGGGAAGGCCTCCCATCTGCTCTGCTCTGCCTACAGAGCTTTGTGCTGTGTCTTGGGTGTATTTATTTGTTAATGACAGCTGAGGTTCTTATGAGCAAAACAGCAGGAGGTCTGCAGATGTTGAAGGCAAGGCAAGGAGGGTCTGAGATGAACTCCTGTGCATTTGTTGTGAAGGCATTCTAAGAATCTATTAATCCATAATTGTTTGGATAATGCTTGTGGAAATAGACAACAATAAATTACCAGTCAACTGATAAGAGAGGAAGAGGGAGAGAGAAGGAGGCAAAATAACTGCTAGGTGCTTTTACTACATTAAAAGGTACAGGTAAAGGTTCCCCTCGCACATATGTGCTAGTCGTTCCTGACTCTAGGGAGTGGTGCTCATCTCCGGGTCAAAGCCGAAGAGCCATTAACTATGGCTCTTGTCATAGTCAAGAGCCATATCATGTGCTCATATCATCATTCTATCGCCTGAAGAAAAATTGGGGTACTTTCATGTATCTGTCTATGAAGAATCTACTAAGTACTTTTTTTTAAGGAACAGTGGGAAGGCCGTAAAAGATATGTGATCAGCAGTTGTTGTGAGACTTAGGGAAGGCGATTTGGATTGTGCAAAGGGAAGGGTTGTGGCCTTTGCCCCAAAGAGGGAAAGCAATTCTGGTGATGACTAGAAACTCTTTGACACACACAGTATGCCTTTCTATTTATCAACGTGGGTGAAATCAGTTGGCTGAAAGATAGACAGCTATATAAATGGTTCAAACAAATAAAAGACAAATAACATGCCCAGATACAGTTCTGAAGACACTGCAACAGCTGGGAAGGAGGGTAAAAGAGGTAGGGTCACAGGCAATGTATTTCTTGTTAAAGGATGTGGTCCAGGAAGAGTAGTAGTGCTAGAAGTGAACTAAAGATGGTGCAGATGGATTTGGGAGAGGTTGTGGGAAGGAAGTGGGGAAGAGTGCAGCTTAGATAAAGAGACGTAATATAACCAAGATGGGAAAGTATGGGAAATAAATATTTTAGAAAGACTCTGCTATAATTAATACATCTGCTTGGGAACTTACTATTTTCACGATTATGCTTTTAGCTCAGAGTAGCATTAAATAGGGGTTTTTTCCCCCTGAAATCCATGTGGCTTCATGGTGCAAACTTGGTTGGTGTGAATCTTGGCAGAATTTGTCAATCTTCTAAGATGAAGATTTCTGGTATGAGATGGGCTACAACTAAAAAGAATATGCTTGGAAGGCACTTTGCAAACATGTGGAGGAGGAGAAAGAGCACCAAGAAAGTAGCGTGATGCCAAGTGTCAGTACAAGACTAGGAAGATTATGAAGAATACACCATAAATAATGGCAGGAATAATCCAAGGCACCTGACCCAAGAATTCCAGAATCTCTGTATAGATGCAGAATATCAGGTGGAAACAGGAAGAATTAGAAGTCACAACGCAGGAAGTCAAATATGATATAGTGGCCATTACTGAAACTTGGTGGGATGAAACTCTTGGATGAAAGCAAAAATGAATGGATATTTTATTTATTTATTTATTTATTTTATTTGTCATAACAGCATACATAAGCATAAGCATGAAGCAACAGTAGGACAGGAACGGTAGGCACATTTGTGCTCTTATGCACGCCCTCTTAGGATAGGGGTGAGGTGAATAGTAGACAGTTTTTGGTTGAAGCTTTGGGGACTTTGAGAAGAGATCACAGAGTCAGGTAGTGTGTTCCAAGCATTAACAACTCTGTTACTGAAGTCGTATTTTCTGCAATTAAGATTGGAGCGGTTAATACTAAGTTTAAATCTATTGTTTGCTCTTGTATTGTTGTGATTGAAGCTGAAGTCGTCTTCAACAGGAAGGACATTGCAATAGATTATTCTATGAGTTAAACACAGGTCCTGTCGGAGGCGGCGGAGTTCTAAGTTTTCTAAACCCAGGATTTCAAGTCTGGTGGCATAAGGTATTTTGTTGTATTCAGAGGAGTGGAGAACTCTTCTTGTAAAATATTTCTGGACACGTTCAATTGTGTTGATGTCTGAAATGTGGTATGGGTTCCACATATAATATATATAAGTTAATCAAAAGGCCAGACAAGAGGAGGAAGAGAAGAACGTGATATGACATAGGAATTTGACATACCAAAATTTCCTGAAGCGGTTGTTCTCTTTATACTGATTAGTAGCTGCAGAGCGTGAGGAGCCCCTGAGCCACATTGGCCTACTCTTCCCTGCAGATCTACTACAGGAGTTGAGGGACAAAAGCCTTCAGGAGGGAGGAAGCCATGGGTAGAAAAAAGTAAGGGTGGGGGACAAGCAGGCATCTCCTTTTGCCTGCCGCCTTCTGATTTTAAAGTCTTCCCTACAGCATCCCTCTGCTGCTCCAGGGAGAAAGGAGGCAATATCCAGGCCGAAAAATAAAACTGGCATAGCTCAGGGTCTTCTTCCACTCTGCAGCTATTAATTGAGATGTAGGTGGATCATGGGAACAGAGAGCAGAGATGAGAATAAACAACACTATAGTGTCTTTCAGCAATCATAGTCATGGTCCTATGATTACAGATAGTCCTTGACTTACAACAGTTCATTAAGTGACTGTTCAAAGTTACAATGGGATTGAAAAAGTGACTTATAACCATTTTTTTACACTTATGATTATTGCAGCATCCCCATGGTTACGTGATCAAAATTCAGATACTTGGGAACTCATATTTATGATGATTGCAATGTCCTGGTGTGTGTGTGTGTGTGTCACGTATCACCTTCGGTAACCTTCTGACAAGCCAAGTCAATGGGGAAGCCAGATTCACTGAGCAACTGTGTTACTAACTTAACAATTGCACTGATTCACTTAACAATGTGGCAAGAAAAGTCATAAAATGGGGCAAAACTCACTTAACAACAGAAATGTTGGACTCAATTGTGGTCGTAAATTGAGGACTACCTGTATATGATTTGTATATAAATCTAGTCTGCTGGGGAACTGTGACTCACATCTTTCAGTTTCCTTTACCTGATTTTCCCAAATTGTATTCGCTATGTAAATATGGAGCTAGAGATACATTGAAAAAGAGGTGCATGGCACCTCTTATATTTCCCAGTGAACTTATCAATGTATTCATACAAATGCCTTTATGGAGAAACAGGTTGGAATCAGGAAAAAAGTGGACATGCACAGTAAAAACATAGTTATATGTGACTGTGTGTATTATGCATGCTTCTCATAATCCCAGTGAAAATTCAGCTGCTTTGAGGAGTTTTGGAAAGATGTTAAGGGGTTTTTTTTTTGTGTTTTTTTTTTACATTTATATCCCGCCCTTCTCCGAAGACTCAGGGCGGCTTACACTGTATAAGGCAATAGTCTCATTCTATTTGTATATTTTACAAACTCAACTTATTGCCCCCCCAACAATCTGGGTCCTCATTTTACCTACCTTATAAAGGATGGAAGGCTGAGTCAACCTTGGGCCGGGCTTGAACCTGCAGTAATTGCAGCCTACTGTGTTCTAATAACAGGCTCCTTACAGCCTGAGCTATTCCGGCCCAAGTTTGTACCCCTGAGTATCCCAAAGTGCCTTTTTGAGTTTGAATCTGCACCCCAAAGCATTTTTCTTCTTTGAATTTGAAATCTTATACACAGTTTCTTTCACATGTACCTTATTAGGTATTGTAACCATTCTGTGAATGCAAAGGAAGTTGCATGAAGTTGAAGGAATAAATTACAGGTAGTCATCGATTTACAACCACATTTGAGCCCAATGTTGCTAAGTGAAACATTTGTTAAGCGAGTTTTGCCCCATTTTATGACCTTTCTTTTGTGGTCTGTCAACAGCCTGCAGAGCTGGCAACGGAGTCAGACAGCGATGAGGCTGGGGAACGCCTGGATGAGGGCTCTGCGTCAGAGGCTGAGGTGGGGCCAGGGCAATTGGGGAATGATGTGTGGAATGATGTCCAGAGCCTCCAGAGACTGATAATAGTGAGACAGAGGAACAGAGGAGTCTGTTCCTAATGCACGCATGAGAAGAGCTGCCAGAAGGCAAGAGCAGCTCAAGCAAAGAGGACGACTCGGGAGTAGGGCCAAGAGATGATTGGCCCCTCCCATAAGGCTTAAAATAAACCAGCAACAGCGTTTGGGCTTTGCCGGAAAACAACGTTGGTATCTTCATCTTGCATTTATTTTTGTATCAGTGTCTTCTGAACGTTTGCCAAGAAAGGCCTTTGGCAGTTGCCTAATTGGACCAAGGTTGATGATAGGACTGAGGAATTTGTGTTGGGAGGAATTTGCTTTAATTTAGTTGAACTATGCTGAGAATGAAGTAATTCTCAGCTGTTCAAATAAAGTTTGTTTTCTCACTGACTGAGTTTCCTACTACCTACTTGGGCCTGTGTCACAACACTTTCTTGCCACAGTTGTTAAGTGAATCACTGCTGTTGTTAAGTTAGTAACATGGTTGTTAAGTGAATCTGGCTTTCCCATTGATTTTGCTTGTCAGAAGGAAACAAAAAGCAATCACATGACCCCGGGACACTACAACTGTCATAAATATGAGTCAGTTGCTAAGCACCTGAATTTTATTCAAGTGACTGTGGGGATGCTGCAACAGTTGTAAGTGTGAAAAATGGTCATAAGTTACTTTTTTCAGTGCTGTTGTAACTTTGAATGGTCACTAAGTGAACTGTTGTAAGTCGAGGACTACCTGTAAAGCTCAGGAAGAGGTAGTTTGTCACCCAGCTATTCCATCTGTGGCTTTAGGAGCTGCAGAGCATGGAAAGGCCCCAGAGTGCACCTGAAAATAAACAATAAGGATTAGCCCAAAACATAGGCCAAGTAATGAGGGAACTGCCTTCTGATCAGTCAGGGCAATACATTACGCTACCTTGATATTCTGATGCCCTGATATTATTCACACAGCTTCTGATCTAGTTTATAAGAGATCTGCTTCACTAACCAGGCTGCAATTATCCAAAATGATCCAAATATCTGAACTCTTGGTATATTATTAACATCAATGTGACCTTATTTAACAAGTTTAAGCTTCTTGATAATCTCCGAACAGTTTAGATATGTGGGACTGTGTTTGCTTTATTTTTTTATTTAGAATATGACTCTCCTAAGATGTTTGCTCTAGTCCTGAATTCATTTGTTACTAAAATGCTAGATTAAGAAAACAAACATTACCGTGGCCATTTAGAATGAGATGTAGATGGAAAATAGATTTGCCCTATCAATTGAGAGCAATCCCAACATTTTGGACTTCACCTGTAACAATTCCTCCATTTAAAGTATGAGAACATAAGTCCAATATACCAATTTGGAAAAGTAAATATTGATGGATCTGTTTGCTCCAATTTTTTGTTTAGTTTCTTATGTTAACAATATTAGGTTATTTTCATTCTCTTTCTAGATGAAAATAAAGAAGTTGGAACAAAAATGGTATACGCATTTTCATTTGTCTGTTCTATTACTCTCTCTCTACATTCTACCTAGCTAAATGCATCATATATACATTTTAATATTATAAAATGTGAAGAACTGCAAACATTAAATGATGTTCCATTTCAGTTTACCTGTTGGCTCAGAAAATACAAATTAAAGTATGTGGGCAAAATAAGTATTCTTTCCATCCCTAAATGTGGATGAGAATATTTTTTTAAAAGCCACCTTCCAAAGTTATTGCCATTATTGATATCTGATTTAAACCAGCAGTGGAGAATCCATATCATGAACAATTGTGAATGTAGGTCCTTGTGTTAATTCATCCTGTGAAGAAAAAACAAGTCCAGCATTTTTGAAAGACTACATGTTGCCTGCTCTTGCCTTAAATAGGATTATAATGTTTAAAGGTTGATTTCTGCTTTGAAAAAAAAAAAGTTCTCTACAGCTACTGAACTTCCTGTGCTGATCCATCTGAATGATTCTGTGTCTCTTTTGGGATGGATGGATAGATGATGGATAGATGGATGGATGGATGAATAGGTAGATAGGTAGGTAGGTAGGTAGGTAGATAGATAGAGAGAGAGAGAGAGAGATAGATAGATAGATAGATAGATAGATAGATAGATAGATAGATAGATAGATAGATAGATAGATAGATAGATAGATAGATACTGTCCACCTCTCAATAATTTAATTTGTTTTTGGTTGGTGAACCTCTGATTGTTTAAAAAAGAAATTGAGTGTCCTGACTGTAATTATTTTTTACTGATAATTTTGTTCTACTTTTGTACCACTGGAAATGTGAAATAAAAATTATTTTAGGTAAATATATATGAATAAAATAGGGACACGGTGGCTCAGGGGTTAAGACGCTGAGCTTGTCAATCGAAAAGTCGGCAATTCAGCGGTTCGAATCCCTAGTGCTGCCGTGTAACGGGATGAGCTCCCGTTACTTGTCCCAGCTTCTGCCAACCTAGCAGTTCAAAAGCAAGTAGAAAAAATAGGGACCACGTTTGGTGGGAAGGTAACAGCGTTCTGTGCGCCTTTGGTGTTGAGTCATGCCGGCCACATGACCACGGAGATGCCTTTTGGCTTTGAAACGGAGATGAGCACCGCCCCCTAGAATCGGGAATGACTAGCACGTATGTGCGAGGGGAACTTTTACCTTTTTATATGAATAAAATATGCATTAGCTTTTCTTATCTTCCTTTTTGTTTGATATCTATGAAGATTCTTAGTCATCCAGATCATCGTTGTCCCAAAGGTGCTTTTTCAAACAGTAACTGGGCTTTGTTTTTTCTTGAAGACGTTTCACTTCTCAACCAAGAAGCTTTTTCAGTTCTTCAGTTCTTCTTCTTCAGAATTGAAAAAACTTCTTGGATGAGAAGTGAAATGTTTTCAAGAAAAAACAAAGGAAGCCCCAGTTGTCTTTTGAAAAAGCACTTTTGTTTCCGTGCTTGTTCTGCTTTTTGCTCAATGGCCAAGGAATTGATAATAGTTGCAAAGAATCTCTCTTCTCTTCAACTTTAGAGCATTTCCTAGTCAAAATCAATCTCCTGAAAACAATAATCTGACCCAAATTGTACAAGTTCAGAATTGCAATGTAACCTCTGTATTTGTAGATTCTGGGAAATCAATGGTTTGGAATGCAGAAGAAATTGATATTTTGATGCTATGTGTTTTTTAATTAATAAAAATGTAGCCATGTGATCATTTGATTTGCACTGCTTCAAACATACACAGTGGTTCTAACCATTGTTCTTTTTCTGGATAATCATAGCCTTTATGATACACAATCTAAAGATCTTAGTGGTAGTTGAAGCTGCCTTCCTGGTGTGGTTTTCTAAGGGAAAGCTTCATTGAGCAGAGTGGAATTTACTTTGGAGTAGCTTTGAGATAGCACTGTTTAAATCTGCAGTGAGATGCTTCAAGAACAACTGGAATATGACACAGATGCAATGGATAGACATGAACTCCTTAGATATTTGCTTCTCAAGTTTTCTATTTTTCTCCATAGCTCCTGCCCAGGCCCAGATCATCCATGCTGGGCAGGCATGTGTTGTAAAGGAAGATAACATCAGTGAACGAGTGTACACTATTCGGGAAGGTGACATCCTTGTTCTGCAGTGTTTGGTTACAGGGCATCCACGGCCACAGGTAAGCTTTCTCTTCTTATTAGAATATTGTTTGACCTGGTATTCTCATGTATTCACTGTTGTATCAATATAGAGTGTCTTTTTCCTTCTTCTTCATCGTTTTTTAAAATGTTCTTCTGATTGACTTTGAGCAACTCTGAGAAGCTATCAATAACCAAACAAAGATATTACAGTACAACATTTAAAAGAAAAAAGAAAATAAAAGATAGCAAGTGAAATAAAAGAGGGGTCTCATTCTCCCTCGCTGAAGGCCTGAGTGTTTCACCATTTCCCTTTCCCCTAGCTGGCATAACCAATGGCAAGGAATTGTAGAGGTTGTAGAACCAGGAAACCAATTCATACAATCCACAATATGCAGATTCCTGGCCAATTCAATCTCGTAGAGTTGGTATACCCTGCAGGTCCTTTATAATTCTTCTGAACAATGGCAAACAATGGCAAAGCAGTGGCCATCCGAATCTCGGGGGGAAATCTCATTCTAGAGTGCAGAGGCTACTACAGAGAAGACATTCTTCTGAGGATCCAATTTAAAGGTAAAGGTAAAAATTCTCCTTGCACATGTGTGCTAGTCGTTCCCGACTCTAGGGGGTGGTACTCATCTCCGTTTCAAAGCCGAAGAGCCAGCACTGTCCGAAGATGTCTCCGTGATCATGTGGCCGGCATGACTAAATGCCAAAGGTTCATGGAACGTTGTTACCTTCCCACCAAAGGTGGGAACCAAACACCAAAGGTATTTTTCTACTTGCATTTTTTACGCACTTTCGAACTGCTAGGTTGGCAGAAGCTGGGACAAGTAACGGGAGCTCACTCTGTTACACGGCACTAGGGATTCGAACCGCTAAACTGCTGACCTTTCAATCGACAAGCTCAGCGTCTTAGCCTCTGAGCCCCCACGTCCCTTAGGAACCAATTTATGACTTTGTAATTTGTATATTCGAAGAAACCCATAGGACACCAGAGCCCTGCAAGATTGAATTGAGAGCCCAGGCAGAATATCCACTGCATATGTAGCATTCAGAAATGTCTAATGTCTAATGAAATAAAAGACATTGTCAGAGTCACCATAATGTGGTATAATCCTTCTGTTTTGTTTCGTCCATAAAACAGAAGGAATCAGTATATTGTGGCTAATATGAGTTGGTTGTCTTGTCTTACAACTTCTACTAAGGAGAAACATTTAGAAGGTATGGCATTTTGTAGAAACATCGAGTACTGTGCAGGGCTTTCTTCAGTCATGTTAACTTGCAACTTTTCAGTGTTCTAATTTTGCAGAGTAACTACTACATAGGTATTAACACAGACTGAAAGTTTTCTCATCTTTCCACTAATCTCACATTATAAGAGTGACGGTAACCTCCTTTGAAAAAAGACAATTTGAAACATGCAGGAGCATGTCCTAAACATCTATTTTTAAAACATTAAAGCAACTTGCATCTTTTTTTTCAAGTTTGTGTATCTGCTTCAGAAGCTTTCCCTGGCTGTCTTTGCATGCAAAGTGTGTATGTCAAGCCAGGTTGCTTCACTGGGAGAAAAATATGGAGAATTATTGGGGGAAATGTGAAGCAATTGTGCCTTGGATGTGCATGTGGTGACTTTTAGGAGCACCTTCCAAAGCAATAATACAAGCCTGGAGAAAATTGCACCTGCTTTAACAATTCCCCAAAAAGTGCTTTAGATATCCAAAATATCTCTTTTTATTTTTTTACAGCATGAACTTGAGCTATTATTAAGTAAAATGAGGCCACCTTTTTCAAATGACAAGAAAAAATCTGACTCTGGTGTAGAAGACAGAATTACAAACCACATGATCAGCTGAGTTAGCTTCCTGCACAAAAATACAATGGATATAAACTGTGTAATTTCAATTTTGAATGGTTTCTGTATGGCATGCATTCTTTTAACGTTGCAATGTCTTGATCTAGCCTTTTATAATACTTTCAGAATGGCACTTCCTGCTTAGAGGACAAGGTTACATAGCTAGGGGCCAAAGAGCTTGGGAATATATATTATTATTTAAAAGTCAAGAGAAATAGAAGATTCAGGTCTTTTTGTGCATACCATACATGATGCAGGAGGAAGACAGCATACAGATAAAGAATTTCTATTCACTCAAGTCATGGCTGTTATATCCATGTTATCTGAATTTACAGCATGAATATAGATCCATATTTCTTGATTTCTAGGGCTCCCTCCTTTTATTTTGATTTTCTCTCAAACTAGTTTCTTGCCTTTGTTTAGCATTAGTCAGGAAGGGACAGAGTTTTGAAATTTGCTTGAAAGTTTATTAAAAAAAACCCATTTGACTAACAAATTTGTGTGATGAGTAACACACACAGGGATCCACTGGGAATGGGCAGCAATTCTTACCGCCTTTCTTCTCATCCTCCTCTTGAATCGCTTCTCTGTTCCATCTCCCCTGCTTCTCCAAATCAAAGATTTGTCTTTTAACCTTTGCTTAATCCCCTCCAACTGTTCCCTCAGTTAGTCATTAAAGTTCCGAAATATGGTCAAACTAAATAAATGAAGCTGAAATGAAAAAAGCAGAGGAAAGATTAAAGAACCAGCAGAAGCAGCCATGCAAACAGAGTGCTCTTTAAGAGGCTTCAGGCTTCTAATGAGGGGACAAAGGCTAAACAAATCCCTCATGGGCTGCCATTAATTCTACAGGTGGAGCAAGGTGGGGCTGCTGAACCTGATCACTCCAAGCCTGAAATCCAAACCACTTCACATATAGATTATCAATCAGAATAGAGCTGGATGGGACCTTGGAGGTCTTCTAGTCCAACCCCCTGCCCAGGCAGGAAACTCTACACCATTTCAGACAAATGGCTATCCAACATTTTCTTAAAAATTTCCAGTGTTGGAGCATTTACAAGTGTATTTGTGTAAACAAGCATTTACAAGCATATAAAAGTGCTAATATTGTTGCTTTCCAGATTTGCAGTTTTATAGCCAAATATTTTAATTCCCAATTGTCCCTCACGGGTTTTGTCTGAATCTGACAAATTTGCTCTGTTTAAGCTTTGGATTAGCATCTGCAAAATGGGAGTAACTGTGCCTTTCATCACACAGAGGAATGTGTGAATAGTACTTTCAGTCAGAAGTGAAAATTGTCCCCGAACCCACATCTACTTTCTCTCTCATATACTCACTTTTTATATCCACTCACTCCAAAATATACTACACGAATTCCATAAAAAACTGTTAACTGAATTCGCCCCTCCTGCTGTTTCCGGTCCATTTCACACATCAAGCAGGAGAAGGTAGTCAGAGGAAATCAAAGCATGTGGGGATCATATCGTAGCACGGATAGGTTTGTCGCTTGAAAGCTGCTGATTTGGTTTCAGACTGACAGTAGCTACATCTGGGAAAAAGCTAACCTGATTATCAGGGCTAGAGACATGGTTATGATTGTATTGAACCATGTGGGTGGAATATAGGACGCTGCTTTCAGTATTCATAGGGCTTGGTCTATCCTCTGTTTTCATCTATAATGACTAAGACTTCCTTTTCATGCTTAGAAATATCAGTGGAAGAACTTGATGCTTTCTGCATGCCAGATGTATGTGCCTGAGCTCTTAGCAACCTCACCAGCATCCTACCTTTGGTCAATGTCCCTGATAAATAATTATAAACTAAAGCTAACACAATTGTCAAGGAGGCCAATTCCAATTTAAAGGAGCCTTTTGCTATTGGTTTTTCTCTTCTCTTTAAAGATTGTAGTTGATATTTTAGGAATTAATTCTGCTATTTGAGGAGTGAAATCCTTACCTTACCAAAAAAAAAAGGGTGTGTGTGTGTCAAGGTAACGATAGAGGAACTGGATGTGAGGATGGAGGGGCACTGAAGCACTATTTCATGATGAAATTGTGGGATTTGAAACTTCACTGACTCTGGCAACCAATTAGAGATGTATGGATAGTCTATATTTGGCTCCACTTGTCAGGAGAAGTTGTAAGGCAAGAAGCCAGCTTGAGGAGCCTCTGGCTAAAATTGCCCTAAAGTAGGAATGTCCACGTTTGCCATATGAGATATCTGATTTTTCTGCTGAGTAGAATTTTTGCCTACAGAAGATTCCAGGTTCAATTTCTAGTAGAGTTCATTTGGGATACAGAGAATTTCCTACCAGGAAATCTGGAGAACTGTACCCTGTCAACATAAATACTATTCCCCCAAAAGTAGCAGCCATGTATTAACAAGGAGTCATAACGTGGCTGAAAGACAAATGCTCAGGCCATGTCTTCACCATAAACCAGTATTGTTATGAACATTTGCAATAATGGGATGGAGTAACTAATCCTTGACAATACTGTGAAACAGACCAGGGCTTGTTCTCCACTCTTGTCATGTTCAGTTTGTGATTTTTATTAAAGGCAAATATAATAGAAGCATTAGGCAAGCTGTAGCCCATAAAATCATGCTGGATCAGCCGAAGACCTGGTTTAGATGTTTTTGTTTCACACAGTGGCCACTAGATGTTTCTGGAATGTTCATGTAATAATTGGTTTTTATCACCTGCTATGAATGAGGTTGTCCAGCAGCCCTTTCCAATTCCCCAGATAGTGTTGGGATCATTTTGTGGGGCCCTTTTAGGAGGGTTAAAAGCAGTGGTGAAATCCAACTTTTTTTACTACCAGTTCTGTGGGCATGGCTTGGTGGGCGTGGTGTGGCTTGGCAGGCATGGTAGGGTTAAGATACTGCAAAATCCTCATTCCCTGTCATGGAAAAGGCAGATGGCAATCAGATGGCAATTGTCAGCCCTGAAGCCATTTTTAGGCTGAAGCCAGTGGTGGAATTCAATTTGTGGGTGTGGCTTGATGGGCATGGCAGGGGAAGGATACTGCAAATTCTCCATTCCCACCCCACTCCACTCCAGGGGAAGGATACTGCAAAATCTCCATTCCCTCCCCACTCCTGGGGAAAGGATATTGCAAAATCTCCATTCCCACTCCACTCTGGGATCAGCCAGAGGTGGTATTTGCCGGTTCTCCGAACTACTCAAAATTTCCACTGCCGGTTCTCCAGAACCTGTCGGAACCTGCTGGATTTCACCCCTGGTTAAAAGACAAGCCTAACATACTCAGTCTCATATTCATTCTGTCCTCTCCCTTAACAGTCAGACTAAAAAGTAAGGCCTTGCTGATTCAGATGATCTCAACACAGCACTGGCCATACTTTTGGATTATTTTTTGGGGGGTAGGTTAAGTTTCAGTCCACTGCCTCAAGGGAGTTGCACACTTCCAATTTGTGTGTTTTACTCATTTATTCTGTAATTTGATATGCAGAATATAGATGAGACCATACTCACCTTCCTGCACATATTTCTGATTTTAGTGCTAATTCAGATTATGGCAGATTGACAGCAACGTCTGATAATGGTGGCCTGCCTGTCCTCTTCTGGAATTAGCATTCCATCCTGGGTAGAAATACCATTATGTGATGATTTGCCAGCTTTCCTCATGCCCTCTGCTCACCAGTCTGCTGCTCCCATTTCTGCATTTCTATTGCATCTGCCAGGCTTCTAACCACTTTGCCATCTGCTCTAATGAAAAATGGAAGCAACATATTGCTTTTGGCCTAACCAACAATCTGAATATTACATCTTTTCCATGTCAAGTCCCACCTCCTTTTTCCTTTTCTTTATTTCTACCTGATTAACCCATTTCTTTCTGCCTGCCCACCTATATTTGTGCTTTTGGGATGTCAAAGTAGACCCCTTTCTAAATGAGAAAAATTTGAATGATTGCAGTGAATGATTCCTTTCCTTAATATATTTCATTGCCGTGCCCTTTTCTTTTTATATATTTATTACATAATTTCCCCCATAAAATAACATACAAATTGAAAAGGAATGAGAAAGTACAAAAATAAAAAAGGAAGAAATGGAAATTAAGAAATATATACAGTAAATGACTTCTGATCTTCTTTTCAATTGAAGTTTCATTATCCCTATCCCTAAGATGTTATACAAATCCCTTCAGCTCTCACTTAATCTTCAAATCCATAAATCATCATGTAATTTCTTTCTTCTTTTAGCAGAAATTTCCATATGAGGTTTTCAGTCTTTCAAAAAAAAAAAAAAAAGGTTTTGATTGTCTTTTTTCCTCCGGTCATTTCTGCAAGTCCTGCAATTTTTACAATCCATTTCTACTGCTTTACCCTTTTCAACTCTGCAAGTCATTCATTCACTGCCCAGAGCACTTAGAGAATAAAATAAATAACAAAACAGAATTATTGTATTCAAACAGAGGCATAAACAAACATCCTGGGAAGATTAATTAAGAGAGGGGAAGCAACATAGTGGGTCTGCATCTCCTACTTGTGAAAACCAACTATTTCAGGATTCCTAGGGTCTAAAGAGAATTGACTGAAACTTACTCTGTTCAGAAATATGATGATCCCAATTAGCCCTGACACAGCTATGCAAACATGGCTTCCGAAGCATGCAGTGATTGCTAACCAAAAGCAAAATAGCATGCGTTACTGCTAATATCTTTGGAATCTTTAGCATTATCAAGAGAGTGCTCTTTTTTGGCAAAAGTAAGATCCTACCAAGTTTCCCTGAAAATAAGACCCAACCAGAAAATAAGCCCTAGCATGATTTTTCTGGATCCTCGTAATATAAGCCCTACCCCCAAAATAAGCCCCAGTTAAGATCATCAGCCAGACAGATCAGGGATGAAATATAAAATTTGTTACTACCGGTTCCAGGGCAGGGCTTGGTGGGTGGGGGGTAATGTGACTGGGTGGGCGTGGCCAACTTTTTTATTTTTTACTTTTAAAAGTATTTTTTACAGCCTCTTTGGCTGAAGAGGTTGTAGAAAAAATGCTTTTAAAGGGTTCTAATGATCCCAGCTGAGCCACACGATCATCAGAGGCTTTTTTTTTTTACTTTTAAAAGCATATTTTCAGCCGAATAAAAATTGCTTTTAAAAGTAAAAAAAAAACAAAACCTCTGATGATCGCATGGCTCAGCTGGGCATGGGGAGGCAGGGATTTTTGCTACTGGTTTTCCAAGCCACCCACCGCCATTGCTTCCGGATCGGGCAATCCGGTCCGAACTGGGAGCATTTCACCCCTGAGACAGATGCATTGTAGTACTATATGTCCCCTCAAAATAAGACCTAACCAGAAAATAAGCCCTAATGTGTGTTTTGGAACAAAAATTAATATAAGACCCGGTCTTATTTTCAGGGAAACACAGTATTTGGGACAATATTTTTTTTA
This sequence comes from Ahaetulla prasina, assembly GCF_028640845.1. Taxonomy (NCBI): domain Eukaryota; kingdom Metazoa; phylum Chordata; class Lepidosauria; order Squamata; family Colubridae; genus Ahaetulla; species Ahaetulla prasina. The sequence continues at coordinate 71,305,220 of NC_080539.1, forward strand.
ACATCCAAGTGTGAAGTCAAAAGATTGATTCAGATTGTGTGGAAAACTGATGTGAGACATAAAGCATATGACAATTTTATGTTAATTTAGATGCATGCCAAAAACATTTTTTTTATGAGGGACAGAAAAACTGAGACCTGATGCAAAAATCCTAGGTCTAAAGGTGTATTTTAGCAACAAAGCAGAAATATCTTTGATTTATAATAATTCATTTAGTGACCATTTGAAGTTACAACAGCACTTGAAAAAGTGATTTATGACTTTACTTCAACAACCATTGCAGTATCCCAATGGTCATATGATCAAAATTCGAGAGTTTGGCAACTAGCATGTATTTATGAGCGTTGCACTATCCCGGGGTCATGTGATCACCATTTGTAACTTTCTCAGCTGGCTTCCGACAAACAAACTCAAAGAGGGAAGCCAGATTTGCTTAATAAGTGCATTGATTTGTTTAACAACTGCAGCAAAAATATATATATCATAAAACGAGGCACAACTCACTTAACAACTGTCTTGCTTAGCAATGAAAATTTTGGCCTTAATTGTGGTCATAAGTCGAGGACTACCTTTATCAGTTATCGATAAATCTACAGATAAACAACTAGCTCTCCATCCATTAGGACACAACAGCAGGAGAAAGAGAGATAAGACTGGCATTTGGGGACTGTTATCTACTTGGTTTATGTGATGTGGTTAGCAGTTACTAGTTTTTTGTTCTAAAGATAACTTTTCAAATATCTAAAAAAGCTAGATGATCAAAGGCTGTGCCCTGAAATCTCTGCCTTCTAGCCTTCTAATTTTGAATATCAGTCTGGAGGAAGCCTGACATTGATATTCGCTCTGGCACTTAGCACATTGTTCATTTTTCTATATTTTCAATTGTTTTGTATGTTTGTACATTAAATGGTACACTGTGTATACAGTTGCATAATATACATATTATTGCCTGCAGGTGCATGGCTGCATGATAAGCAGCCTAAAAGCATTTCAAATACATAATTGTTTGCTCTGATGGGCCGAGGGCCCAGATCAAAGTTTGCTTGTTTCCTATGCTTTATTTCTCTCTGTTTTTCTCCTTCCCCCTCCTCTAGGTGAGGTGGACCAAAACTGCTGGCAGCGCCTCGGACAAATTCCAGGAGACATCGGTGTTGAATGAGACCCTTCTGATTGAGAAGATCCAGAGGCTTCAGGGGGGTCGTTATTACTGTAAAGCAGAGAATGGGGTTGGGGTCCCTGCCATCAAGTCCATTCGAGTAGATGTGCAGTGTAAGTCATTTTGTGGCCATCCAAGACTTCCCACAGTTCTACTGCGTGTAACTTGATCATTTCTCTAGTGAAATTCTGCATTGACCTAGACTCATTCTCATACCTATGAGGCAAAGGGATAGGCCTTGTTTTTATCCATGCTCTCTTTCCTGAAAGTGCTGGTCTTGGACAAAAAGTTTTCATGAACTTAGGACCAATTCATTCATGGCCAGTGGTGGGATTCTACCAGATTGAACTGGTTTGGATGAATCGTTAGCTCTGACTATCAGCCGTGAGTGAACTGGTTCTCTCCGATTTTGAAGTGGGCCCACCCGCCCCGCCTTTGTGTTATACTCACCTATATTTCTGTTTCCAAAGCCCAGCTAATTGGGGTGGCAAAGTGGATTGCTGTACCTCAGCTGTTTTCCTTGCCAGCAACAATGCAGAAATTGAGTTTCCTCCAAACTCTGCACATGTGCGCGTGAGCTTAGCAAACCGGTTGTTAAACCGGTAAGATCCCATCCCTGTTCATGGCCTTAGATAAGAAGGCATGTGTACTATAGTCAGTGGCATGCTGCAATTTGACTAAACACTAAATAAAAGGGTAGATGCAAATCTGTTTGCTCCTACTTAGTTATACAGAAATCAAGAACTCTTGCTTCCTCTTTTAATTGAACTAAACATTAATTCTTCAAATGAGAGTTGGAATATTAGCTAGTTAAAAAGAAAGCAAGTCAAAGAACCCAAATGATATTGACCAAATATTTTGGATTAACAATTTCAGCTTCGGGTTGTAGTCAGGAATTAAATTAGAAAAACCCTTCTTCTGAACTGTGGTGGTACAGTGATTAGAATGCAGTATAGCAGGTTAATTCTGCTGACTGCCAGCAGTTTGATTCTCACCAGTTCAAGGTTGACTCAGCCTTCCATCCTTTTAAGGTCGGTAAAATGAGGACCCAGATTACTAGAGGCACTATGCTGACTTTGTAAAACACTTAGAGAGGGCTGTAAAGCACTGTGGAGCATTGTATAATTCTAAGTGCTATTGCTATTATTGGAATTGGAGTTCAAAATATGTGGCAAGCACTAGATTGCTATGTCTGGTTTAAAACATGGTTTGCTCTTGGGCTGTCAATTCACCCAGTTGCACAAATAAGCACATAAATGATACAACAAATATGAGAACACAATGATTAAACCCCAAGCCCATCTTAATATTTTAATAAAATGATAGAATTCCAATCTCCTCTTTGGTACAGAATCCACTAGAGCAGGGCTCTCCAACCTTGGCAACTTTAAGACTTGGGGACTTCAACTCTGGGAGTTGAAGTCCCCAAGTCTTAAAGTTGCCAAGGTTGAAGAACCCTGCACTAGAGAATCTCTGATTGAAGATCTCTAATGAAGAACACACCACTTCATGTGACAGTCTCTTCCACTGGCTGACGATTCACATAGCTCTTAAAAGTTAAAGTTCCTCTTAAAGTCTAGCTTCAAATCCTTGTAACTTGATTGATTCTAGCCCTATTCTCTCAAGCAACAGAGAAAGTCCCCTCCTCCTTCTAAATGTATCCACCTTCTGTATGATAGCTCTTCAGATATTTGAAGATTGCTATAATCTGTCACTCAGTCATTTTATTTTTGGGGCTGAACATATTCCGATCCTTTTCATTCCTGACAATCATTCCTGACCAGACTTGATTTTAGACACTTCACCATCTTGGTAGTCTTTCTTTGAAATGTCTCCAATATGTCACTATCTCTTTGAAAGTGATATGGCCAAAACCAGATACAGTTCTACACGAGGATCTCATCTAGGCAGAGTACAATGGGGGTGAAAATTACTTTCCATGTTCTACAGGAAATCCTCAGTTTACAACAGTTCATTTAGTGATCATTTAAAGTTACAACCACACTGAAAAAAGTAACTTAGGACCGTTTTTCAAACTTATGACCATTGCAGCATCCCCATGGTCATGTGATCAAAATTCAGACACTTGGATTTATGACAGCTGACTGTCCCTTGATCCTCTTTTGCGACTCTGACAAGCAAAGTCATTGGGAAAACCAGATTCACTTAACAACCCTGTTACTAACCTAATAACTGCAATGATTCACTTAACAACTATGGCAAAAAATATCCTAAAAGAGGGCAAAACTCACTTAACAACTGTCTCACTTAGCAACAGAAATTTTGGGCTCTATTGTGGTGGTAAGTCAAGGACTATCTGTATTCTTTGTGCTCCTGTTAATGGACTCCAAGTTAGCATTTGCCTTTTTAACGTTATGTTGCTGAATGCAGAATAACAGAGTTGGAAAGAACCTTGGAAATCTTCTAGTACAACCCCTGCCTAGGCAGGAAACTCTACACCATTTCAGACAAATGGTTATCCAATATCTTCTTAAAAATTTCCAGTGTTGGAGCATTTACAACTTCTGCAGGCAAGTTGTTCCGCTGATTAATTATTCTAACTGTCAGGAAATTTCTCCTTAGTTCTAAGTTGCTTCTTTCCTTGATTAGTTTCCACTCATTGCTTCTTGTCCTTCCTTCAGGTGCTTTGGAGAATAGCTTGACTCCCTCTTCTTTGTGGCAGCCCTTGAGATATTGGAACACTGCTGTCATGTCACCCCTGGTCCTTCTTTTCATTACACTAGACATATCCAATTCCTGCAACATGCTGGCTCATGTTGAACTTATAATTGATAAGGACTATTGCACATATACTACTGTGAAGCCCGGTTTCCCCCATTCCCACAGTACTTTGCCTAGATGAGATCTTTGTGTAGAATTGTATTTAGTTCTGGGCACATCACTTTCAAAGGGACTGTCGTGTCCCACTCCTCCTCTGACGGCCGAGTCGGGAAGTCCGTATCAAGCGTGCCTCTGCAGCTCTGCCAAAGTCCTATCAGAGTCCTCAGGGCAGGCAGAATCCAAGGTGTGACTTCAGCAATCCAGATTAGACTTTGCCTGACTCAGAGAATGCCAGAAAGCAGATCCTTTATATAGGCCATGGGGTGTGGCTCCATGACTCAGCACTTATCCAGGCCTGCCCCTCCCTTCCTTTTGCTGATGTCGCCTCTCCATTCTCCAGAAGCGTGGATCTATCCATTGCATCGTTTTGTCTCCAGCTGTTGGTAATCCCAGCTCGTGGCTGGCTTCAGGCACACATGCTATCGGAGGGAGGTTTATTTGTTCGGTTTGTCCGGTTTGTCCGGGCATGGTGCCAGGGCTGGGGGCTGGGGGCATACCAGGACATTCTTCTGTACTATCAGCGTCCGGCAGAAGATAAGAGGGGCCCGGCTGTGGTGGGGGGAGCGAGCGAGGCACAACAGGGACAGTGACATACTGGAGAAATCAAGTATGGTCAGGAATGATTGTCGGGAATGGAAAGGATCTGGGTATGTTCAGCCTACAAATAAGATGACTAAGAGACATTATTGCAACTTTCAAATATCTGAAGAGCTTTCATACAGAAGAAGGAGCCAACTTTTGGTGTGGTCCTCTGGCAGCCTGCGGAGCTGGCAACAGAGTCGGACAGCGATGAGGGTGAAGAAGAGCGTGGGCCAGTCCTGAAGGCTGGGGAAGGCCCGGATGAGGACTCTGCATTGGAGGCTGAGGTGGGGCCAGGGCCATCAGGGAGTGATGTGCGGACTCCAGAGCCTCCAGAGACTGACAGTAGTGAGGCAGAGGAACAGGAGGAGCCTGTTCCTAATGCACGCATGAGAAGAGCTGCCAGAAGGCAAGAGCAGCTCAAGCAAAGAGGACGACTTGGGAGTAGCGCCAAGAGATTATTGGCCCCTCCCATAAGGCTTAAAAGACCAGAAACGGCATTTGGGCTTTGCTGGAAAGTAACGTTGATAGCTTCGTCTTGTTGCATTTATTTTGTATCAGTGTCTTCTGAATGTTTGCCAAGAAAGGCCTTTGGCAGTTTGCCTAATTCAGCAGTTCTCAACCTATGGGTCGCGACCCCATTGGGGGTCGAATGAAAATTTGCCAGGGGTTGCCTAAGACCATCGGAAATATGGGAAGTATACTTGTGAGTCAAAGAATCGCGCTCCAATGGTTGACTCCACAAGACAGCTGCAGGCTCTTCAAATCGCTAGCCGAATTCGGCTTCAGGCACGATGAATTAAAAAAGAGAGAAATCTTTGCTCTGATGTCTCCCTCTCAAGCCAACTGCAATCACTCCCAATCGCTAGCCTAATCTGGCTTCAGGCGCCATAAACTTAATAGGGGAGGAGTCTCCGCTTTAATGCCTCGGTCCTCAAGGCAATCGCAAGCAGTTCAGATCGCTAGCCAATATGGCTTCAGGCGCGATAAATTCAAAACGAAAATAATTTTATGGTTGGGGTCGCCACATCATGGGGAATTGTATTAAAGGGGTCGCCACATCGTGGGGAATTGTATTAAAGGGGTCACAGCACTATAAAGGCTGAGAACCACTGGCCTAATTGGACCAAGGTTGGTGATAGGACTGAGGAATTTGTGTTGGGAGGAATTTGTTTTAATTTAGTTGAACTACGCTGAGAATAAAGTAATTCTCAGTTGTTCAAATAAAGTTTGTTTTTTCACTGACTGAGTTTCCTACTACCTACTTAGGCCTGGATCACAACAATTTTGTCTATTGCTTGAGAGAATAGGGCTAGGGCCAATTTACAAGGATGACTTGCATAACTTTTACCAGGAGATCAGATAAATTAGCTAAATTTATGAATTCATAAATTCAAAGCTTAAATTAAAAACTCAGTTCGTTTAATGCCAGTTGTGGTATGCCTTGGGGTTCTGTTTGTGGATACTCCAGAGGTAACTGGTGCTGGTTAAAATGTGGCCTGGTCTGATCCTGGAAGACTTTTCTTACATTGATAATCACCTGTTCAAATATCTGATAATGAATGATATAATTATCCCCACTTTCCTGCTTTCCTGAAATGTTTCTACACAACTTGCTTCCTCCCAGGTGACTGACAGCAATCACAGGCTGTTAAAGAAACTTTTTATAGGTCTCTGAAAGCCACTGTTGTCTCCTGCCAGCTGATCAGCTAGCAAACAGCCATTGGAAAGTGGTTTTGGAATGCATTTCCCCCAAGAAAATGTTGTGACAATATATAATACATCCAATTGAGCGTGTCCAGAAATATTTTACAAGAAGAGTTCTCCACTCCTCTGATCACAACAAAATACCTTATGGCACCAGACTTGAAATCCTGGGTCTAGAAAATTTAGAACTCCGCCACCTTAGGCATGACCTGAGTATAACTCATAAAATCATCTGCTACAATGTCCTTCCTGTCGAAGACTACTTCAGCTTCAATCGCAACAATACACGAGCACACAATAGATTTAAACTTAATGTGAACTGCTCCAATCTTGATTGTAGAAAATATGACTTCAGTGCCTGGAATGCACTACCTGACTCTGTGGTCTCTTCCCAAAATCCCCAAAGCTTTAACCAAAGACTATCTACTATTGACCTCACCCCATCCTTACCTGTATATTATTTTTAGTTATATATGTACAAAACATTAGCATAAGGAGCCCCTTTAGTGCCAACTGCAGAGGAGTTTTCAAAATGTTATCTAGGAAATTAATGTTCTTTTCATGAAATATTTAGGAGAGGCTTTACCAACTCATCACCCTCCTCGTTTTTTGGAAATTTGGGATATTGCATTCAAAACACTAGCTATATACTCTGCCAATTTTGTTAAGACTGGTTTGGGTTTTTCTCCTTGCCCTCTTCTATTATACAGCTTCCCTGTACTTTTCTTTACTTCTTTAATTTTATTTACCACAGATAATTGATCTTGGGTTATTAAAAAGTCCCATCTCAAAAGGGAATTGATTTCCTGTGCAGTTCCCTTTGCTTTTAGGTTGGAGCTTGGATCTAAGCTGATGCAGAGTCCCGCTCTTCTTCCTATATTTCTTACCTTTAGCGCTATGGGGTAAATTGGGTGGCCAAGGGCTTTTCAATACTAACATCTACTCTACAGATGGACTTGGTAATATGCCTCTTGCTTTGTGTGTGTGTGTGTTGCTGTTCCAGAAAAGAATTTGCATTTTTTTGTAACTCTTTGTTTGATGGATAAATAGATGAATGAGAGAATAGGAAACGACTAGATTAATCCTTACCGCTATTGCCCTTAACTGCACATTTCACAACATTGTCTTCTTTGTCTGTCCTTAATATGCAACAAATATTCCCTTTCATTTACTGTTGATGATAATTGTACAGTTACTTCCAAAGCTGCTTTTTCAAGAGGTAACTGGACTTTTTGGTCTTTCTCTGACGGTGTTTCACTTCTCATCCAAGGAGCTTCTTCAGCTCTTCAGAGCTGAAGAAGCTTTTTGGATGAGAAGTGAAATATCTTCAAAGAAAAACCAGAAAGTCCAGTTACCTTTTGAAAAAGCACCTTTGGGACAACCATGACCTGGATGGCTGAGAATCTTCATAGACGTTTACAGTTACTTGTGCCCTGGTTTAAGATTATATCGTATCTGAAACAATTTGTTTCAATTTGTTTGCTCAGAATTGTGGTGATGTCTGTGTGCCTATGTCTCGATCAAGTTGTAATCATTCTTGACACTTGGAAAAAGTAAAATGCAAGTACAAGTAGTCCTCGACTAACAACAGTTTGTTTAGTGACCCTTCAAAGGTACAACAGCACCGAAAAAGTGACTTAGAATGGTTTTGCATTCTTATGACCATTGCAGTATTCCCATGGTCACATGATCAAATATTTGGATGGTTGGCAACTGGTTCATATTTACAATGGTCACAGTGTCTCGGGATCATGTGATCACCTTTTGCAACCTTCTTAGAAACACAGTCAACAGGTAAGCCAGATTCACTTAACAACCATGCTACTAACTTAACAACAGATCATTTGACGGCCGTCTCCAGGAGAGCGTTCTACCAGGTTTGCCTGGTGCGCCAGTTGCGCCCCTTTCTGGACCGGGATGCCCTATGCACGGTCACTCACGCACTCGTGACGTCTCGCCTGGATTACTGCAATGCTCTCTACATGGGGCTCCCCTTGAAGGGCATCCGGAGGCTACAGTTAGTCCAGAATGCGGCTGCGCGGGTGATAGAGGGAGCCCCTCGTGGCTCCCGTATAACACCCATCCTGCGCAGACTGCACTGGCTACCTGTGGCCTTCCGGGTGCGCTTCAAGGTTTTGGTGACCACCTTTAAAGCGCTCCATGGCATAGGGCCGGGTTATCTACGGGACCGCCTACTGCTACCGAATACCTCTCACCGACCCGTGCGCTCTCATAGAGAGGGACTCCTCAGGGTGCCGCCAGCGAGGCAATGTCGCCTGGCGGCGCCCAGGAAGGGCCTTCTGTGGGGCTCCCACCTCTGGAACGAACTACCCCCAGGACTTCATCAGCTTCCGGACCTTCGGACCTTCCGCCGCGAGCTTAAAACATACTTATTTAATTGCGCAGGATTGAGCTAGATTTTAATTTACGGGTTTTAAATTGGGTTTTATTTTCATATTTTTAATTTAGGCTTTTAGAATAAGTTTTTTAATTGTTTTTAGACTGTATTTATCTATTTTTAAATGCCTGTAAACCGCCCTGAGTCCTTCGGGAGATAGGGCGGTATATAAATTTAAATAATAATAAATAATAAATAACAGGAGCAATTTACTTAACAACAGGCACAGACACAACACTGAGGCAAAGAAAGGTCATCAAATGGAGCAACTCTCACTTAACAAATGTCCCACTTAGCTAATAGAAATTCTGGGCTCAATTGTGGTCGTAAGTCGAGGACTACCTGTATAGAACTAGCCACAGATTCCAGATGTGACCATACTGCAGTCAAGGAGAGTTCAGACCAGTTGCAAACATGATCCTTTATTCATGAGATTTCCTCAATACAAATACAGTAGATTAGTACTAGAAATTAAAATTACTCAACCTTTCGACCAAATTCCTAAGCAGCTTTCAGTTTTTAGAAAAACCTCAGGTCATGTGTTACCATTCATCCAGGTAAACTTGTTCCAAAGCTTCATATAAATCCCTGTAGAAGAAACTCGGCCAACCTGCTGCTACATTTCAGTCCGTGCCAGCAAAGCTGGTCTGCTGAAGATCCAGAAAACTGCCATCACTAGCACAAAGTCCCCAGACATCATTATTAATTAGGAAAGCTTTTCCTTGGAGTGTTTCCATGCTGGGAGGAGGAGATAGGGAAGCCAGATGGAAAGTGGGGACATTTAAAAGTTATATTGATATTGAAACAACCCACATGGTTGTATCAGTTGGCAAGCTAATAACTGTGAGTTGAATTAAGCTCTGATATAGTTTTATTAAAAAAGTGTATTACTGTAGGCATTAGCGTACCCAGCTAGAGAGAGATGAAGTGCCTTCAATACTTCAAAATATTATTTAAAAAATTAAGTACAATTCTTTCCCTAATCACCATTTCTACTGTCATCAGTTTTCGCTAAGATTTAATACTTTTACTGATTCCTTTTTTTGCTGAGACATGCTGAGACTTAAGTGAAAAGAACGGACACTTGCAAATTGCTATGGTCATGGAAAATCTTCTTGGCTTTTTTATTATGTTCAGAGACCGCTTAGAAAACCACGAAGAAAGATGGCATTCATAAGTAAAATTATGGTTTTTTTCAGAATTTTTGAAGGGGGCAATTTTTATACTCGGATTTCTTTCAGTTGGAAGTGTGATTGGTGAATTTGCAACTGGCTGCATTGGTTTCGGTATCAGGATACCCATTTGCTCTCTACATGGGGCTCCCCTTGAAGGGTACCCGGAAGATCCAACTGGTCCAGAATGCAGCTGTGCAGGTGATAGAGGGAGCACCCCGTGGCTCCCATGTGACACCCCTCTGCGCAGTCTGCACTGGCTTCCAGTGGTCTTCTGGGTCCAATTCAAGGTGCTGGTTATCACCTTTAAAGCGCTCCATGGCTTAGGACCGGGTTATTTACGGGACCGCCTACTGCCACCAGTAGCCTCCCACCGACCTGTGCGCTCACACAGAGAGGGCCTCCTCCGGGTACCATCGGTCAAACAATGTCGGCTGGCGACCCCCAGGGGGAGGGCCTTGTCTGTGGGGGCTCCTGCCCTCTGGAATGAGCTACTTCGTCAACTCCCCGACGCTTTTGTTTCAGCATGCAGGGCTAGCTTAAATATAGTTTTAACTGGGGTTTTTAATTGGGGTTTTTAAACGGGGTTTTTAATTGTATTCAAATTTTTAGGCCATATATGGAATTAGTTTTTTATACTGCTTTTAACTTGTGTTATATGTATTTATATTTTATTGGCTATGAACCGCCCTGAGTCCTTCGGGAGAAGGGCGGTATACAAATTTAAACAATAATAATAATAATAATAATAATAATAATAATAATAATAATAATAATGATGATGATGATGATGATGATGATGATGATGATAAATAAAGATGAGAAAGGATGATAAGAAAGGAGGAAAGAGCCAGTTTGGTGTAGTGGTATACTGGCACTACAGCTGAGAAATTAAGGCATCAGCTGAGAAATTTGGAGACTGAGTTCTAGTCTTGCCCTTAGGCATAAGGCCAACTGAATGACCTTGAGCCAATCACTCGCTCAGCTCTAGAAAGGAGGCAACAGCAAATCACTTCCAAAATCTTACCAAAAAAATTGCAATGACTGGTCCAGCAGGTCACCAGAAGTGCATCTATCTATCTATGGATGAGAAAAGTGGCATCACACAAGCAGGGCAGGGAGTTTTGGGGCTTGTAATTTCTACAGACTTAGTGAATACTAGATGGGAAAAATCAGCTTTAAGATAATAAAGACATGAACTTGAACTAAAGGAGACTCTGGCAGAGTTTGCACATTTAAATATGAGGAGCTTAAATCACTTCAACTTATTTTAATCATTCACTTTGACACAGTGAGGTTCCCCACACCCCGCCAACACTCCAAAGCCGGTATGGTGAGAGATTAGAGCTGTCACTGGAGACTGATAGGAAATTAAAGGTCCCTGGGATGAAGTGCAGGTGAGAACTTATTACACTAAGAGTTTTTGGGGCAGAAAATTTTTTCAGGTGAAATGGCCAAGGGTAAGTCACCTTGTTATAACTGCTTCGTAACATCAAAAATGAATGAGAGTTAGGCAGCAGACAATTGAGATTTAGATCAGGTGAATTTTATTGCTGCCCCATTTGCATGTCATTGTTTAAAGCCCAGTGATGCTATTTCAGCTATTTCATTGTCACTGATATTTTTTCTTTTTTCTTTAGCTTGTGGAAGGAACAAGGCAAAGAACAATTCTGAAGCCCATCCAAGTAGGAACTGCTGCAAAGGATGATCAAAATGCAGAGGAAACAAATAGCAATGACCCCATATTTTCTCACTTGAATGATGTGATCACAAAGCACTTGGGGAAAAGAACATAAATATTAATTACCATAGAAAGACCCCGTTCTCCCATTAATGTAGAGAAGAGTTTCTGTATACATTGGCATGAATAGTTGTGTGCATAACGTAATATGCATAACAATCCAGAGGGCATTAGTCATTCTTCTGATTGACTCAACCTATCTCATCTTAGGTCCTTGATGGCGAGCCTATGGCACGCATGCCACAGATGGCACGCGGAATCATATCTGTGGACACGCGAGCGTTGCCCTAGCTCAGCTCCAGTGCACATGAGTGCACCGGCCAGCTGATTTTTGGGCCTTCTGGGCCCACCGGAAGTTGGGAAATGGGCTGTTTCCAGACTCCGGGGGGTGGGGAAGGCCATTTTCACCTTCCCCAGGCTCCAAGAATGCCTCTGGAGCCTGGGGAGGGCAAAAAACAGGCCTACTGGGCCCACCGGTAACCTTTTTGCTGTCACGTGCCAAAAGCGCGGGGGAGGGGTGCTCATGCATGCACCGGGGGGGCAGGGCATGGTGGTATTGAATTATGAGTGTGGGCACGTGCACATGTGACCCCCCACACACACACTCCCCCTGCTTTTGGCACCTGATGGCAAAATGGTTAGACATCACTGTCTTAGATCATTGCAGGAACTAAAAAATGATTTATAAAGGAAAATGGAATCCTGATGCTTATTTAGGAGCCATCCAGGAAGGTAACATTAAAAAAAGTTTGCCTAGATTAACTCAAATATGAAATAAAGATTAGTATACATTGGTTGACACTCCTTACAAAGTATTTAAGAAGTTTCTCTAATCTGGCTCTACATCTCTCTTATGTTTTCCTCTGCCATTTTCAATATCACTACTCAGCTTTAAAAAAATAATAATCCACCCATGTGTCTGAATACACTTCTAGTATTATCAGACTAAGAAATCTCAACTTCTATTACAAACTAGCTCTTCAAAACATGTGCCTCATTAAAATATGCAAATTTTTGGTCTAGGCACACGTCTAATGGAAAATGTTTGCTTTTAGTAGAAAGCAGTATCTTGTCTTGAAACCAGAGTTCCAGACTGATATATAGCTAAATCAATATTTTAAATGTCAACAGGATATAAGAGCTTTATGGAAGGAAAGAAGAGTGTTCAGGTGCTCTGTGGTCACATGCTTCAAATATGCAAGGACTTTTCTTTAGTGGTGTCTTTTACAAAGGCTCTGCATTTGGTCCTCATTAGCGTGCATCTGGATTTTTTTCTCCACTGAGTTTAATGATTATCCATCTCCCCAACCCCAGAGTGCACAAATACACACACCCCCAACTGTCTGAAAGCAGGGGCATATGATGCATATTGACAACTTTCATTAATCTGGTCTGGCTCTGTCTCTCCTCATTAGCAGAACGTTAAATGAAGCGGGAACCTAAATGGATGGCAAGAATTATATTATTTGATTCAAGGGTTCTTTGCTCCTTTAATCTACTCAATCTTGAAAGGTATCTTGGGAACAAAAGTCTTATGATGATGCACTGAATTAGTGTTATTGACAGAATTACACCCTGAATCTTACCTGCAGGATTTTGGCTCACACAATGAGCAGAGACCTGTAATATTGAGTTTTGTCCCATGTAAAAATAGTATTGGGGACCAAGGAGACTGATTTTTACCACGTTGGGGCATTGGTTCGCCAGACAATATTGTTTACTGGGAGCGTATCTTTTAAGTTTTTTGATAAGGAAGTGGTTTCAGTATTATCTGGAGATGGCAAGGACTTAATTTGGCCCTTCTGAATTTAAAGAATATGCCCAACTACTGAGTTATACTTTTTGCATAATGATAGATGTATCAGCCAGGAAAAAAAATCAAAATAAAAACAACCTATAGAGGCAATATCTTCATTGTACTAGCCAAAATGTAGTATTAACTGCAAGCTTTCAAGTTTCTTAAAAGTTCTAATGAAGTGAAATAGTTAAAAAGCAGAAAAATGAACATGAGATTTGGGGCTAATGTATATTATTTGGCCTCTTATATGAATTAAGAGCCAACCTCTTCAGAGAGCTATATCTTTACAAAAACCCTTGCTATAATTCAGAAACATTTTGCACCGTGCTGTATTGGACAACATCCAAATTGCATTCCTTGAGGCTGATAAAGATTTTTAAGAAACATGAAAACTTGCAGAAATGATAAAATATTGGTTGAGCAAATAAAGATATTGCCCTTGTGGGGTTTTGAGCAGGTCCTGCTTAAATTGCTTTTCATTGTGATTAATTTCTGTTTGCATGAAGATTTTTGAATGGAGGAACATTCAGTAGTGTGATTCAAGAATAACTCTTAAAGTTCTTGATTTTGTGCTAAATATAGATCAACTCCAATTCTAGCATGAACATGACACTAACTGAAACCTCTGGTTTTAATGTAGAAACAAATGATTGCAAACCATATACAGAAATCTAATTTAAAATACTAAATATATATTTAAAAAGAACAAATTGGGGTTAGCTAGAAAGTGAGTTTTAAAATGTCTTTCTACTTGAGAGTCCATGTAAGATGCAAGATTAAAGCATATATTTCTATAGTGGTACTTCAGTTAATGGAGCAAGAACTTCATTCAAATTTAGAAAAAGCAGCAGTTCAAAGAAGCTACAAAGTATCATTAGTAGAATAAAAGTGATGAACAGATGCATTTGGCAGGCTAGGCAGAAACAATCAGATCTCCCATCAAGTTTTCACAAGCATTATTAAAGATCTCCACTCCACAATGACAGACAAAATACAAAGCACTTGAATTTTCTCAACTGGCACAAAGCCGGACACAGGGCTTAAAATATCAATACACCAAGTTAAAAATAGCCTGTCTCCTGTTTTCTTTCGCCATCTGGCTTGCTAAAAGACAACAGAATGCACAATTTATTCAAAGGACTTCTGTGACATGTTCACTAGCCCCAGGACAAAATGAGCTTTTCAGTCTTCTGGGGCCAGATAATTTACAGACAGCAGTCCTTGTAGTATTTACTGATCAATCTGGCAAATGCATATTCCTCATTTAACTGTTTCAGAAAAGCTCAGTTGCTATGCAGATACCTAGCAGATAGCTAACCTTCTTTTAGGGACCTAAAGGTGCTTTTTCAAGAAGCAACTTGACTTTCTGGTTTTTCTTTGAAGATGTTTCACTTCTCATCCAAGAAGTGTCTTCAGCTTTAGGGAGGTATCATTTATTATTAATGATTATTAATAATTATTAGTTTGCCTGGTAGGTGGAATGATGTCTCCCAAACCTCTTTCCTTTTCCTCTATATCTGGAACATTGGGTGACCCACAGACTTTCTACATTCGGGCCTAAATCTCATCAACAATCTCTGTGGATTCCCTCCTTCCTTCTTTTCTTTGCAGATTTGGACAAGCCCGTCCTTACTGTCCATCAAACTATCAGTGATGTCCGTGGGAGTTTTTATCATGAGAAGACAGTCTTCCTTCGATGCACAGTCAGCTCTAATCCGCCTGCTCGCTTCATCTGGAGAAGAGGTTCCGAAACTCTTTCTCATAGTCAGGATAACGGAGTGGATATCTATGAACCATTGTACACAGAGGTGAGATAGGTGTTTCTCTCTCCACATACCTTTTGGACATTCAGGGGAACTTGGATTTTCTTGTGGCAATATATAGGTTTCAAGAATAGTAGTCACTGAATCTTATCTCCATGAACTTGTCTAATCCTGTTTTTAAAAACTTCCAGGTTCAATAGTTTAGCTGCTTATAGTGTGAAGAGATACAATCTTTTATCTTGAATCTCTTACCATTCAGCTTTATTGGATGATCCCAAGTTGTAATATGAGAGAGGAGGGTAAACTAATGTATATTAACTTGCTTTACATCATGCCCGATTTTATCTACTTAATCATATCCCTACCTTTTTTTCTGTTTAAAAACTAATGCAAAGGTGTGGGGGTTTTTTTCATAGAGGGATGTTTCTGCGACCTTGGCTATTTTAATTATTCTTTTTCCACCCCACTTTCTGCAACTTTACATGTAGAACTTCCACTATGAGTGCACCATAGATTCTTATAAGGCTTCTGATTTCTGGTGAACCCCAACAAAGTTTTTTTTTAATGCAATACAGTAGCCACTGTTTGCTCTTTGATTGATTTACAATGGTATCAAGCTAAGATCCCTATATTGCAGTACTTCAGATGACATAACTATTTATGTGATGCTGTGTGGATGGATTATTTCAGTGTTTGTTTACGTAGAACTGTGTATGCTAATAATGCTTGGTATGGGCCTAAGTCCTAAAAGTGAACTAAGAGATGCTAAGATTGGAGGAAGAACTTCAACAGTATAACATTAAAGAGAAGGAGCAATGAGGTCAAGAAAAGTATTAGCTCAGCAAAGTTAACAGACGTGATAAATGGGAGAGATAGAAAGGAATGAAAGAATATGGGAAGATTTGGCAAACCCTGCGTATAAGTTCAAAATTCACAGGCCAGCATTCTAGATACAACTCTGCTGCCAAACCTGAAAGAAATCAATTTCAAAGACTCTCTATCTGTCTTTCTGTCTGTCTATCCATGTAGAAAAGTTTGCTTTGTTACTTTATATTATTAATGTCCATTTAAGGGATGAAAGCTTGTACCTAAAAAAAATAAAAAATTAAGAGACTTCTTGTGGTAAGAAACAGCTTGATGAGTACTAAGGAAAAGCTCCACATTCGTCTTTTGCAACCATAGCTGTTCAGACTATATGATTAATGTATGAAATCTTATAGCAGCAAGCTGGATCCTCCCTTCTTCTACCACCCGGTGGATTGTCTATGTTTCATTAATGCTCTGCCTCTGTTTTTTGAAATTGATGACTGGCTTTTCTTGAGATTGCTCAAATACCTAGTGATGAAGTGCTATTCCGAAACAATCTCCACAACGAATATGTGTTTTTCTTTATTTTTCTCCTTCATAAATTCTCCAAACTTTCCATGTGCTGACTTTCTTGAATCACATGCTAACATTTTTCTTCTTTGAAGTTTTAGAAAATTGAGACTATATCACCAATAAAGCAGAATAATTGTAGCTCAGGGTTGAAATGTGGGGTCCTTAGTGCTCTCTGAACTTGCTTGTTTCCTTGCAGATGTTTCATTACCCTTAGCTAGGTAACATCATCAGTAGTATATTTCTCAAAGCAATCTGGAAAATTAGCCCCCACTCACCCTCCAGCCCTACTTCATAGGCAGACTCAAAGTTAATTTTGCTGTCCTAGTGAAAGAAAGGGAAGGGGAAATGATATTGAATTAGTTGTATTCTGCACATCTGTCTACCAACCTCAGGCTGAACTCTGTTTGGTTTCTATCTGCATCTGGTTTTGGCAACATGCCCTAGGCTGTCTCTTCCTCAAGTCATAACCAAAGCTGCATGCAAGGAATTGTGCTATGAGATGAAATCCAGTGTCTTGGGTTATTGGGTTTGAAAAGAGAAGGTCCAAGACTTTTGTATTTCCAGAACAATATTCAAAAAGGGAAGTTATGTGTCACACCTTGTGGAAGGGAAATGTTTCTTAGATGAAAGTAAAGTAAAACCTGAGGACAAAGGGAGATATATGACACATGGTGGTACAGTGGTTAAAATGTAGTACTGCAGGCTACTTCTGCTGCCTGCCGGCTGCCTGCCTGCCTACAGTTCAGTTCTCACAGCTCAAGGTTGACTCAGCCTTCCATCCTTCCGAGGTTGGTAAAATGAGGACCCAGATTATTGGGGGCAATAGGCTGACTCTGGTAAACCACTTAGAGAGGGCTGTAAAACACTGTAAAGTGGTATATAAGTCTAAGTGTTATTGCTATTTCTATTCCTGTCCCAGTTCTTAGGTGGAAAGGAACGGGCATAGCAATTTTCCTGTTCATTTTCACCTTTGTTTTTATGAAATATGAAGCTTTAATTGATTTATAATGATAGATGTAAATAAAAGTAGTCCTCAGGTTATAACGATGCATTTCATGAACATGGTCATGTGATTAAAATTTAGGTGCTTGACAACCAGCATGTATTTATGAAATGGCAGCATCTCAGAGTCATGGGAACCCTATCTGTGGCCTTCCTAGTCAGTTTCCAACAATCAATAAGAAAGCCAGATTAAGACCACATGATTCACTTAACCACCATAGCAAAAAATCATAAAATTGGGCAAAACTCATTTAATCACCTCCTTGCTTAACAAGGGAAATTTTGATCCCAATTGTGATCATAAATCAAGATCTATATGTATACTATAGACATGTAGCTACTCTGTAGAAAAACTCTACGGTTAGTAAGATATTTGAGCCATAGATTGCATTCTGTTCTGCCTTCTCAATAACAAAAGTTGTTCAACTTTTCTGCCTATTTCAGTGGTTTCTACTAATGGTCAGAGAGGAAACTGCGATTCTTGGCAGGATTAACCATAAAGCAAAATATTAACATTTTGAGATGCCAGAGCTGTTAATGATTGTTTAGGTGAGCATCTTGAATAAAAATAGACACTGATATAGAGGGAATATGTGATACATCTTTCCTTGATTGTAATAATTGGCACTGGACTAAAAATAAATATTTTAAGTTTTCCCATAGTGATGGCCAGGTTGCATGGGGATTTATGACAATTCACTATCGCCAACTCGTCGCAGCCAATTTGCCATGGCCATTTCGTCACAGGACAATTTGCTGCGGGGCAAAGCTTACGCTATTATCAAAGAAATGGTGGAATACAATCATTAAAGAAAGGATGCAAACGGAGGGACAGAAAGAAATGCAAATGGCAGAAATTAAAATAATTTTTATTTATTTTAATTAATTAAACAGAATTGTTAAATTGTCCAGCAGTGAGTTTTCCCGCAGCATGTTGTCTGTGGTGAGTTGGCAAGTTGGCCGTGGTGAGTTGGCCATGGCATGTTGGCCACAGCAAGTTCCCATTGCATGGATCCTACTTATTCTGGGAGCTGTTGGTTTACATTAGTCTAGAAATCCCAGTCCCTTTGTCTTCTCCTGGTTGTAACATTGTAGTTGGCATAATTGTCTACCTTTCACTTGCTTTTCTGCCTTGCATCTGCTTCCTGTTTGGATTATTTTGTTGTCCTTAAGGATTTCATTGATTAGTTGCTGGAAGGAAATATTCTTTTTCTTATTTATTAAATGCCCACCCTATCATTCCTCTAGACAGCATATGCTTCTTTCACTTCTATCCTCAGAACAATCCCATGAGGCAGTTCAACTGAGTGATCCTGACTGGCCCAAACTACTGGATCCTAAATCTGCCCCTTCCTAGTACAGCATCCTAACCATTATATCACACTACCTCTTAAAATGACCTTTCTGGGAGGGAGGGATATTTTATCATTGAAAAAAGCGTAATAACTGGCACACTGCCAAAAATTGCAGCTCCACGAATAGTTTGCCTGATCCTAGTTGCAGAATGATTTGGAGTGGATTTGTTGTTGTTATTTTCTAGCCTACAGTCATAATCATTTTATATGCCAGTGATAGGCTAACACCTATTACATTCCTCTGACAAGCCAAAACTGGGCAGCTGAGAGAGGAAGCAGATCTGAGATAACAGCTTCTTGTCTTTGATATATTATGGTATTGCTAAAAAGAGAGAGAATGGTTTATTTGGATGCATGATGTTTCTCTCATCTGTGTGCTTTCTGTTTTCTCAGTATTGTGGCTTAGCTACATTAGTCTTTAGAAGAAGCTTCTAAAGCTTCTTTAGAAGCTTAAGTTGATTACATTAACAGATAAATTGTAAACGTAATAGTTTAAGCTTTGTACAATGATTTATAGACCTGGTGGTTACAGGTTTACCCCATGTTTATTGATCAATAAATTAGATGTATGTAAACCATACATAAATCAGTATTTGACAGGGGGGTTCTAAATGTCATTATCAGAACAGAATAGCAATCAGAATAACAGAGTTGGAAGAGACCTTGGAATCTTCTAGTCCAACCCACTGCTCATACAGGAAACCCTATACCATTTCAGACAAATGGTTGTCCAATTTCTTCTTTAAAACCTCCAGTGTTGGAGCACCCACAATTTCTGGAGGCAGGTTTTCACAGTAGTATTGTGGTCTTGTTGGTGTTTATCTTCATCCAAGGCTACATTTTCCCTTCCACCTTTGTGTGAATTTTGCCTTCTGAACCACATAGTCGATTCAAGTGAATACAGGTGGCTTTGCATAAGATCAGCCTAATGAAAGACATTCCCTAAAACAGATTTACTTTAAATGAAAAGGCAAGTTAAAGCAAACATTATCCAAGATTTAATTGGCAAGCCATTGAATACAAATAACAAGATGTCTAATTGCCATGCCCAACTTTGGGTTAAGTTTAATATCAGGTATAGCAATTAAACTCTTCATCAGCATTCCTTTTTATAGTCATTTTATTTAAAAATTTGCAATTAAAAATATAATACAAAATAAAAAATAAAAAGTGCAGAAAAATAGAAAAGAAATAAAAATAAGAATATAGTGGGAGAAAAAAAGAAATAAAAGTATAAATAATTTTAGTAACTTTTAATCATAATATATAACAAATGATCTCTTCTTTCCATATTCCGTCTCTTATCTTTAAGCAATCCTTTAAAGCCTTATCATTTCAAACCTGATATCAACAAAATTTCCCATTGAGGGTTACCAAAGATAATAATATATCTATTTTAACCTTGATCAAATAAACCAACTTTATATTCTTTCCATTTACCTCTAACCATTTTGATCCTGTCCATTCAAATAATAGCCTAAAACTTGATTTCTTTTTATTTTGTTCTTTGTCCCCTCTCACAAAATATTTCTTTAATAAATCTCTTTTGTAAATCCAATATGGGTATGCCTTTGTGACTCAAGACGAATAGAAACTATTGAACATGTTCTTCTATTCTGCCAGATTTATACAGAACCTTGAAATGCTCTAGTTAGTTTACTACTGACTAGCAAAACATGATACAATTACCAACACTATAAGCAATTTCTATTTTTGACATCAACCCTGAAATAATACATAAGGTTCCCATGTTTTATGTGGTGGCATGCAGGATCAGGCAAAGAATAATTAAGAACAATGGAACCTGCCTGAGTATAACAGAATAACAGAGTTGGAAGGGACCTTGGAGGTCTTCTAGTCCAACCCCCTGCCCAGGCAGGAAATCCAACAGCACATCAGACAAATGTTTATCCAACATCTCCTTAAAAATTTCCAGTGTTGGAGCATTCACAACTTCTGCGGGCAAGTTGTTCCACTTATTAATTGTTCTGTCAGAAAATTTCTCCTTAGTTCTAAGTTGCTTCTCTCCTTGATTAGTTTCCACCCATTACTTCTTTTTCTACCCTCAGCTCAGCACTAACCATTGACTTTGGGATGAACATTCTATGTCAACTATTGTACTATATATTTCTCAGGTTTGACAGTGGTCTGTAAAAGAAGTTTATAACTTTTAAATCTCTTTTAATAATTGTACTATTTATGAATATGTGTGTGTATTTGTGTGAGTGAGTATGTGTTTGAGGGAGGGAGGGAGGGAGAGAGAGAGAAAGAAAGAATATTGCATCTACATGCTTACAAGTATTTTTATAGCATTTGTATTTTATACAACTATTCCAAATTTATTTTATCCAGATTGCTAATTTTAATTTCTTCTTGCTGTAAATATGTCATTTGAGCAAGCCTTTTAGGGGAAAGCATTCTTTATATTTAATTCCAAATATCTTACATCAAATTTATTTGGACTATTTGTAATTATCCTAAACCATCCTTTTGCTTATTTCAGAATAAGCCTTTAAACTTATATTTAAAGCTTCTTTTACTAAGAATTGAAGGAAACTTGCCCAATATTATAAAACTTGTGAATTCAAAGGTTCCTAATAGCTGAAAAGTAGTTATCAAACAGTTTCCAAAAATAATTAGAAAATGAAATGAAAATGCAAAAGTATCTTTTCAAAGGTCCTGTCCCTAGTTTGAGCAAAATGGCTATTCCCTCAACAGGGGAACCTATCAGAGATTGCTAACTTGCAATCTTTGTGTGAGGAGCAACTGTCTGTGGCACTTTTGGCCAATCTCAAGTGCTCTTCTTGTACAGAGAGGTATTATCAAAGAATTGATCTAGTGGCTGGCTCTTCATTCCACCACAGTCATTGGTTCTGTTTTTCAC
Organism: Ahaetulla prasina; assembly: GCF_028640845.1. Lineage (NCBI taxonomy): Eukaryota > Metazoa > Chordata > Lepidosauria > Squamata > Colubridae > Ahaetulla > Ahaetulla prasina. Next base: position 71,326,996 of record NC_080539.1, read on the forward strand.
GGAGCTGTTTTCAGTCTGCTATTTCTTCCCTGAAAATCGCTTCCTCTTTATTCTTAGACACAAGAAGGTTAGATCAACTTATTTATTGTCAAAAATTAGAAAACTGTAAACACCAATTTCTCCAAGAGAAATTCTACCTTGAATCATCAAATTCTGTTTTCTATATATTCGCTCTAAGATTAATTTTGGGGCCTCTTCTTGCTTTTTTTTTTTTAAAAAAAACAAGTGAGTTTAGCTGAGTTTTTTTTCCCCTGGCCTTGCTGCTTTCTGCAACCCATCTGTCCACAAATAGCTTCATCTGAGATGAATGAGATAGATAGAATAGATGAATGAGAGAACCAAGTTCTACTTCACTCTTGTACCAGAAATTACGGCTTCAAAAAGTAATGTTTTATCAATTGGCAAAAAAAAAGGGGGGGGGAGAGAAGGGGTGAAAGTGTACTTCATTTTGGGGTCACATTTTTTTCAAGGAAGAGGCATGTATTAATAATTTTGAAATCAAAAGGGAAAGGTGTATTAGATGGTAACGTTCAGATTACTAAGGGAGGGCTGCGCTGGTTTTATATAAGGGTATTCTGGCAAAATCCGAAGAGCGAAGGCAGAAAATAGATTGTGTTAGTGAATTATGTTACAAATCAAAAGGGATTTCACAAAAGCTCGAGGCAAAACAGAAGATACAATTTGGGGGGAGGGGGGGGGAGAAAGAAAATGTCAGACTCTTCTGACCAGGACCTAACAGTAAATCTCAGACCTTTATACAGTACAGTTGAATTAATTTCCTAGGCTTGGATTTGGCAAAAGTCTCTCAGAAACACTTTAGCTAAATACCAGTAAGAATCTTTATTGCAAGTAAGAATGAAACCCAACAGAACAGTTGAATGCCCAATGGCAATGTGAGGCTATAACAGGGGTGAGTTCTACTTACTTTTACTACTGATTTGCAATGGGAACACGCACAGATAGTCAATTATGGAGCCTCCCGACGCTTTTACTACCGGTTCTAAAGTACCGGACAGAACCGAGAGCAACCCACCACTGGGCTGTAAGTACCTTTTATATACATGATGGCTCAGATCCATACCTCTTTCTTCCTGCCCTTCTTGAAATTTAATAAACCCTTTGCATAGAACTTGGAAGGGATGCAGTGGCTCAGTGGCTAAGGCACTAAGCTTGTCATTCGAAAGGTCAGCAGTTCAGTGGTCCAAATCCCTAGTGCCACGTAATGGGGTGAGCTCCCGTTACTTGTCCCAACTTCTGCCAACCTAGCAGTTCAAAAGCATGTAAAAAATGCAAGTAGAAAAATAGGGAACACCTTTGGTGGGAAAATAACCGTGTTCTGTGCACCTTTGGCATTGAGTCATGCCAGCCACATGATCACAGAGACGTCTATGGACAGCGCTGGCTCTTTGGCTTGGAACTGAGATGAACACTGCCTCCTAGAGTCAGGAACAACTAGCACATATGTGCGAGAGGAAACTTTACCTTTATGGAACTTGGTGGCCCAGAAGCTGAGCGATTGTTCAGCATTTACTTAAATTACATAATGCTTTGCATAATTTCCAAATCTGGCCTGAGAACACCAGTTTCTTGATTTACAAATTATGTCAATGGATCTTATCAATTAATTTTTATTCTTTTGATTCCAAGGAAGACTTCAAAATTTGCACCAAGCAAAGGAATTTGTAAAGTAAAACTCAAAGGGAGCCAATTGGAATGCACATTTCTCTAAAAGGAATTAGCAGGGCAGTTTTGGTTTTATCATCAATTGGAAAGCACACCCACCACCACCATCATCACCAAAAGACAAAAATGTTTGGGACCAGAACAAAAATACAAGAGTTTTCTGTGAAAACATAATGATTGCTATTGGCCCATCAGTTTGATTTCTCAAGCCAGGAAGTTATTACAACAAAATATTGTTTTTTAGGAACCCTAAGGATAATGGGGAAAAAATCAGGAGTCTGGTATCAGTTTTTCTAACACATTGTATTAAAAGGTATAAGTTTTCATAAACTTCATCAAAAGTTATAGAGTGGCTAAAAAATATAGGATTTCAGCTGGAGTAAGGGAGGAGGGGAAAGGGACCGCAAGACAGGTTGCCTCTGCAAATGTAGATGAATGTGTGACAGATATTATAAATTAACAATTATGATGTGTTCAAGAGCCATTGTGTTAGTCAAGACCTTCTCAGATTGCCTGAAACCTTTTAATATATATATATATATGAAGTCTGCAATCTCTCGCTCAAGGGTGTTGTGGAAGTCCAATTTTTCCAAAATAGACATTTGAGGTCTGCCATAGAGTGTGTCCTGGCAGGTTGAAATGCTGTTATTACTTTGTCCTTGTTTTGAGTTCCAATGTCAGACTTGGTGTTCATTAATTTGTTTTGTGTAAAGTTTGTCCATGGAATCCAGAGGGACACTGCTGACAGGTGATGGCATATATCATATTAGAGGAAGAGCATGTGAAGATGCCTTTAATCTGGTGTGTGCACTTTTTGGGACTTGTGATGGTACTGCTGGTGTAGATATGAGGGTAAAGTACGAGGGTAAAGATATCTGGGTTGGTGGCAGGGCCTGGTTCCTATAGAAGCACCATTGTTGCTTGTGAGAATTCACTTCAGATTGAGTAAGTTGTCTGTATGAAAGTATGGACCTCTCACCTGGTGCCTAAGAAAGCACAGTATCATTGTCCAGTTTGGTTGTAGTTTATAAATCATGTGCTTGAGTAGTTTGAGTTATGGATTGTAGGTGACAACCCACTTGTTCTGTTTCTATAGCTAGTTTTATGGTAGGTCCTCCCTGGATATTGATCTGACTCTGTTGACTTGTCTATTGATCTTTGTGAGTGGTAATGCAATCCCCTAAATGGTTTAATTCCATCAATTGAGCAGCCCTATCAAGTGAGTCAAAACAAATGTAGTGTAGAGCTTGGCTATAAATGATAGACTTGGTGTGCATGGTGATCTGCAAGTTTCCTATATATAGGTGGTCCTCAACTTACGACTGTAATTGACCCTGCAATTACCATTGTAATTCATTGTGGTTGTAAATTGAGGCATCATACAACCAGATCCAATTTTTGATAGTGGTAGTTAAGCAAATCAATTTTCTCCAAAGTATGCTTTTTGCTTAAAAAAAAGAAAGAAAAGAAATAGATGCCAGAAACCAGAAACCAGGAAAAAAAAATCACAAATTGTGGTCACATGACTGTGGGACACTGCAAAGTGTTGTCAAGGTAAGCCGGTTGCCAAGGTCCCAAAATGGAATCATATGACCATAGAGGGGCAGCCATCATAACTGCAAACAATAGGTCATAAGTAGCTTTTGGGGGGGGGGAAGGTGTCGTAGGATTACCTGTAATGTCTTTATATATGTGTTGCTTTATGATGTCATCAAGGAAGTGGACATATTCCCTAGAGCTCTGATCTGAGGCTGATGATGGGCTGGAAGTTATTGGATCTATGGAAATGAATATCTCATCCAATTCCATCATGACTTTGATATTCATTTCCATAGATCCAGAGGATGAAAATGCAATCAATGATCATATTCAGTACTACTCCCAGTAATATTACCTTCTGATATTTTGCTTAGTATGATTCCCCTATAATGAGAACAATGGAGTAAATTCTAGCCAACAACATGTTTGTTTTTCACTTCCACCATGACCTAGAGTTTTCAAGCATAGTGACCTTCACTGGTCATTCAAACAGAGTTACACTTGTATTACTGTATTGCAAAAGTATCTCGAAACAAGATATTGTTGCCCCAAAACTTACACCGCCAGCACCCTTCTCAGATACTGAATTGTAACTAAGCTGAAAATGAGCCGACTGGTTAGAGACATGTGGCAGACAACGCTTCATTCCTGCTACTAGAAGCCTTAGCAATGCTTAATTCCTATTAGTCTTGCTTCCATTAAAGCAGGATTAGTTGAGCATGTTGACAATCCTGAGACCATCTCATGGGCAGCAATCCATCCTTAGAGGCAGTTTACATATTCACAAAGCGATTGCAATGGGGCAGTGGTGAAATCCATTTTTTTTAATATTGGTTCTTTGGGCATGGCTTGGTGGGTGTGGTGTGGCTTGGTGGGTGTGGCTTGGTGGGCATGGCAGGGGAAGGATACTGCAAAATCCCTATTCCCTCCCAACTCTGGGACCAGCCAGAGGTGGCATTTGCCGGTTCTCCGACCTATTCAAAATTTCTGCTACCGGTTCTCCAGAACCTGTCAGAACTGGCTGGATTTCACACCTGCAATGGAGGCATGGCCAATTACAAACTGGTTACATTGATTGAAAAATAAGCTCTTATGGGGCTGTCCTCTAGCAGCCCCCTTTAGCATTGGCTCTTTTTTCCTCCAACTTCCTAATAAAGCCATTCCTCATATTTATTGTCTAAGAATATCTGTTGGACTTATATGAGGCTGAGAAACTATGTTGTAAATAAAGGTGATATTGGATGCCACTGCTGTGCTTTGCATATTGGTAATTTTCATTTTTAAAAAAGTTAAGAACTGTGGTGGCACAGTAGTTAGAATGCAGTATTACAGGCTAAATCTGCCCATAGTCACCAGTTCGATCCTGACAGGGCTCAAGGTTGACACAGTCTTCCATCCTTCCGAGGTTGGTCAAATGAGGGCCCAGATTGTTGGGGGCAAATATGCTGACTCTGTAAACCATCCAGAGAACGATGTAAAGCACTATGGGACGGTATATAAGTGCTATTGCTATTAAATGGGGCAGGATAGACACCAAGATGGAGATTCTGACTCTATTGGTGCCTACAGACCCCGCCTCTTTCTTACTCTTGCACTAGACTACATTTTATTCCATTCCTTCCCTCCCGCACCCCAAATGGTATTGGTAAGCTAAGGCAAGTAAACCTGATACAATTACTTGAAAGGAATTTGGCAGCACTGGAACTGTATGGGAGATTCACAGTTCACTTCACAGGCTAGTGGACACAAATAGTTCACTTGACTTCTCTCGTCTTTTTCTTTTCAAACACTCTAGGGAGAAACAAAAGTTCTGAAGCTGAAAAATCTACGACCCCACGACTATGCCAGTTATACATGCCAGGTATCTGTCAGAAATGTGTGTGGCATCCCTGATAAGACAGTCACCTTTGAGCTGACCAACACGACTGGTAAGTCACAGAAACCCAATAATAATGGGATTTTGGAAATGGCTCTCACTCTCCTCCATTGAAATCAACAGGGGAAGAAGCCCTTTTTGGGTTTTCCTTTTTCAAGAGATTAATGATGGCAAAAGAAATGGAGGGAAGTTTGATCAGGAGGACCTCAGTTTCCTTAGGGATCTTTCTAAGTAGATCAGCGGTTCTCAACCTGTGGGTCGCGACCCCGTTGGGGGTCGAATGACGATTTGCCAGGGGTCGCCTAAGACCATCGGAAATATGGGAAGTATACTTGCGAGTCGAAGAATCGCGACTTCAGCTTCAGGAGCGATGAATTAAAAAAGAGAGAAATCTTTGCTCTGATGTCTCCCTCTCAAGCCAGCTGCAATCACTCCCAATCGCTAGCCTAATCTGGCTTCAGGCGTGATAAACTTAATAGGGGAGGAGTCTCCTCTTTAATGCCTCCATCCTCAAGGCAATCGCAGCAGTTCAGATCACTAGCCAATACGGCTTCAGGCGCGATAAATTAAAAAAAAAAACCGTTTGCCACTTTTTTTCCCCTTCTGCGGCTGCTGAGGCACGCTGAGATCGCTGCCTAAAAAAAAATAATTTTACGGTTGGGGTCGCCACATCGTGGGGAATTGTATGAAAGGGGTCGCAGCACTATAAAGGTTGAGGACCACTGAAGTAGAAGGACATGATTTGAAGGAAGGGGGAGGGGTATTATGATAAACCAACACTGTTCCTTCTAATTCCTCTTGCTGAAGTCTGTAGGAGTCCACATTTGTGGTGGAGGAGGGGGTTTGCTGAATTTTAATGATGCAGTGTCAATGGTGGGGTTCAAAAAAATTACTACCAGTTCTGTGGGTGTGGCTTGGTGGGCGTGGCATGGCATGGCTTGGTGGGCATGGTAGGGGAAGGATACTGTAAAATCTCCATTCCCACCCCACTCCAGAGGAAGGTTACTGCAAAATCCCCATTTCCTCCTGATCAGCTGGGACTCATGAGGCAAAGAATAGATGGGGGCGGGGTCAGTCAGAGGTGGTATTTGCCCGTTCTCCAAACTACTCAAAATTTCCGCTACCGGTTCTCCAGAACTGGTCAGAACCTGCTGAATACCACCTCTGTGCAATGTGATAATGTTTTGGAGGGTTCTGGTATTAAGTACTTGCTTCTTAACTTTGTTAAAAAGCTCTTAACAAAGCTCTTAACTTTCCTAACTGCCTGCATTTTTAACTTGAATGTTTGTTATTGCTTTTATTCTATTCGCTGCCGGTAGTTGGGATGGATCTATATGAAATGTCTAAATAAATGCCGGGGGGGCCTGTGTAGTCCACAAGCTGTTAATTGTCCACCTTTCCCCTTTAAAAAACCTACATGGATGTCTAATTTTAAGTTAACTTCTAATATTTCCCTATATTTGCACTTATGAAAACATTTTATTTTTTTAAATAAAATGAGGATAAAATCTTATAACCGAAGAAGCTCTAGTTTTAGGTTGAACAATATCCGTGTCTCTGTTTCGGATCTGGGTTGTTTTGTGTTCTGAGTTGCTTCCTCATTATTCTGTGATGTTTTAAAAATCAACCCCCAAAATGCTTTTAGACTTCATTTTCAAGTGTACTTTCTCTTGAGATACCGTTCAATTTATCTCTCCAAAATGTTTGTTTTAAATATGTTTTGATACATTTTTTTTGAAGTGCATCAGTGTGACCCTCAACAGAGGACATTTCTAGCTTTGTAGTCTGCAGTCTTTGAAGCCAGTGTGTTGAGAAGATAATAGTGCTATCTCAGGGGTAGACATTCTTTTGTTTGGAAGCAGGCAGGAAAGGCTGTCTTGGTTGATGTAAACAAGATGTTCCAGATGTTGAACTACAACTCCCAGCAATTCTGGCCAGTGTTGTCATTGTTTGTGTTGGGTGTTGAGAGCTGCAGTTCAGCAACAATCGAAAAACAAAAGATACCCCACCTCTTATCTGAGCATTATTCTATCAACAAAATTGTTAATAGTAAGGCTCACTGAATTAACTTCATCTAAGACCCAACCTTTGGGCCTATGCTGAATTTCCACTCTCTCTGAATGCATTTTGAAATATAGCATGCAATGTGTAGATTGAGACCAAGGGCCTTTTACATGCAGAGCATGTGTTCTTTCAGTGATATATGATTTTGGGGGATTTAGTGGTTGGCACCAGGTTTTAGGATTGTTAACAGTGGTTCTTAAGAACAATCCTGGATAAGAACTTGAACTTAAGTTAACAAGGCAGAGAGATAGAGGGACCAATCATAGTGTATTGAAAAATAAAGGAGAATATTTGTAGCTTGGGACTGAAATGAGGGGCTTTTAGTGCTCTATGAGCTTGGTTGTTTTCTTGCAGATGTTTCATTACCCAAACTAGGTAACATCATTAGTGAGATTTGGAGTGGGATTTGCTCTCCGTTCATTTCTTAGTGGCTGGTCCTGTCAGTGTTGGTAGGGGTGATATTAGAAGTTGTTTGGTTGGGCTGTTTACTGTTGGTTTGTTTGGCAGTTCCTTGATTGGGGTTTTCTTCACTTGATTGTTGATCTGATGTTAATCTTGGAGTTAATTTATGCTCCTCTGAATGCTGATTACTAGTGGTGAAGTGTTTTGGTCTTTTTCTTCCTTTTCACTTTATAGTTGATTGTCTCTTTATAGTATATAAAGATGCTATTAGTATATAGTATATAAAATAGTATATAGATGCTGTTTATATATACTGTATATGTGTGTGTCTATTAATGGCTAATCTGTGAGAATGACAGGCTTCTAGAAATTCCCTAGTATTTTTGGACTTGACTTGGTCTAGGACAGTTTCTCAATTGAAACTATAGTTAAGTCTGTCCATATGTTGTGAAATTAAAAAGTTTTCATCATGTCTTTATGGATGCATTCTGCCAATCTTCTGTCTATTTATCCTAGGTAGTGGTTGTTGCAGTCATTGCATTGTATGTTGTAGTTGATTCCTGTTTTTTTTCTTCTGGGGCGGTTGGGTGTCTGGTTGACTTAGGATGTTTGGTTTACTTAGGCCTTAATTGATTTGTGTGCTAAGCTGATTCCATGTGGTTGTAGTAGTCTGTTGGTGGTTTCTGAGAATTCTTGATGTATGGCAGTGTTATTCTTTTTTGATCTTGTGTTGGCTGAGATATATTGGGTTGAGTGGTCAGTCACTTTTTGGTAAAGTTGCATGGATATTCATTTTGTTGGAATATGTTGTAAAGATATTCTGTTTCCTTCTTCTGTTGTTCAGGGTTGCTGCAGTGAGTGAGTTGAATGCAAAACTGCATTCAGTTTTGGTCGCCACGATGTAAAAAAGATGCTGAGACTCTAGAAAGAGTGCAGAGAAGAGCAACAAAGATGATTAGGGGACTGGAGGCTAAAACATATGAAGAACGATTGCAGGAACTGGGTATGTCTAGTTTAATGAAAAGAAGGACTAGGGGAGACATGATAGCAGTGTTCCAATATCTCAGGGGCTGCCACAAAGAAGAGGGAGTTGGGCTGTTCTCCAAAGCACCTGAGGGTAGAACAAGAAGCAATGGGTGGAAACTGATCAAGGAAAGAAGCAACTTAGAACTAAGGAGAAATTTCCTGACAGTTAGAGCAATAAATAAGTGGAACGACTTGCCTGCAGAAGTTGTGAATGCTCCAACACTGGAAATTTTTAAGAAAATGTTGGATAACCATCTGTCTGAGATGATGTAGGGTTTCCTGCCTGGGCAGGGGGTTGGACTAGAAGGCCTCCAAGGTCCCTTCCAACTCTGTTGTTATTATTATTATTATAAGTTTGTGCTCATCTAAGTAAAGTTTTTATGCAGCTTCTCTTGTGGAAGGTTGGGTTGTTGTTGCTCTGGAAGTGGAGCACTTGGTTGGTGTGGGTGGTTTTTCTGTATATTTATGTTTCTAATTTGCCACTGTGGTCTCTGCTGATCAGAATGTCCAGAAAAGGTAATGTGTTGTTATTGTTTTCTTCTTTGGTAAACTGGATTCATTTGAAGATGTTGTTAATAGTTCTGTGGATGTTCTCTATTATGGTGAAGGTGTCATCTACATATCTGATCCATATTTTGGGTTGTATTTGTGGAAGCACTATGGCTTCTAGATTTTGCATAACGACCTCATCTATAAGTCCTGAAAGAGGTGGTTCCATAGGTGTCCCTTTAATTTGTTGGTAAGTTTGCCCATTGGAAGTATGTGATTAGGCTCCATAATCCTGGCTGTTTCAATCTTCATGTATTTGGTTAATTCAGGACCAATGTAGTCATTAGCTATTCTTCGGCTAATTCTATTCACGATATGAATAGAAGCATTGGTTCCACTGAATACTCCAGAAGGTCATATTGACTACGTTTGCTGTTGAATTTTCTTAGGGGCTCTTAATAAATAGGAAACAGGTTAAGAATGTCAGTGGAAAATCAGATAAATCCTTCATTTCTTCCCCAAAGCAAAAACCCTATAAGATAATTCAGGCTGAGAGAATGACTAGTCCAAAATCAATAAATCAGTCTAGTGAGCTGTCTCTATTTATCTAAAATATTTGTATAGCCAACCAATCTAAATCAAACTTTGGGTGGCTTACAAACAAGAATAAACAACTATACATACAATAAAAGCAAGACATAACAACCAAAAAAAAACTTAAGCAGAAAAATCTGGCACCGCAACTGTACTTCTCTGATGCAACCCATACAATCTTCTTCTATTACTGAAAGTGACTTGAAAATGACCTGATCCTAATCCAATACTGTACATTACAGATATTCCTCCATTTATGACCATTCATTTAGCAACCATTCAAAGTTACAACAGCACTGGAAAAACCACTTGCACTTACAACTGCATCCCCATGGTTATGGGATCATCATTTGGGCACTTGGCAATTGGCATATATTTATGACAGTGACAGATCTCAGGGTCATATGATCACCATTTGCAACCATCCCAGCTGACTTCTGACAAGTAAGGTCAATGGAGAAGCTGGTTTCACTTAACAACCGTGTGATTTGCTTAACAGCCATGGCAAATATTCTGACAAAAAGGTCATAAAATCAGGCACAAGTCACTTTGTGAACACATGGCTTATTGACAGAAGTTCCACTTCCAGTTGTGATTATGAGTTGAGAATTGCCTCTGCACCAGGGGTCCCCAAGCCCTGGGCTGTGGCCCACTACCAGGCTGTGGCCTATTTGGATCTGGGTCAGGAGTGGGACATGGTGGGTCAGTGGATAAGATGGTGAGCTTGTCGATCGAAAGGTCGGCAGTTCAGCGGTTTGAATCCTAAGTGCCGCGTAACGGGGTGAGCTCCCATTACTTGTCCCAGCTTCTGCCAACCTAGCAATTTGAAAGCACATTAAAAATGCAACTAGGAAAATAGGGACCACCTTTGGTGGGAAGGTAACAGCGTTCCGTGCGCCTTTGGCAGTTAGTCGGCCACATGACCACGGAGACGTCTTTGGACAGCGCTGGCTCTTCGGCTTTGAAACGGAGATGAGCACCGCCACCTAGAGTCGGGAACAACTAGCACATATGTGCGAGGGGAACCTTTACCTTTAGCATCTGACAGGAAGGCCGGTGTGCACATGCACACAGCTCAGCTCGTGTGAGTGGTGGGCTGGCATGCAGATGCACACAGCTCAACTTGCATTTGAACTGTGCGTGCATATCATGTGCTCGTCAGCCCATCACTTGAGTGAGTTAAGCTGAGAGCATGTTGAGTATTGGCCCACCATTCATGCAGCCCAATTCTCACCCCCCCCCAGCCAGATTACCAAGCTGCAAAGATTGGGGACCACTGCTCTACACCACATTGACTCTCCAACTATTTTCTTAGACTAGCAAATGCAGCTATTCTCTCACTTCAAAACAAGTTAACCAGCAATAACAAATGCTGTTATTGCTGGTTAACTTGTTTTGAAGTGAAAGAATAGATGAACCCCTTTGCGACTCAGACTGAATGCCTCTGTAGAAATCTTTTTGTGCCAGTTAAATTCAGCTAGAATAAGTGCTTTCCCCTCGTTCTGTACTTTAATGCATCAAATCCTTAGAATCATATCTCAAATCGTAACTTTGGATTTATTCAAAAAGTATCACTCTTGGCTGTTTTGAGATTCCAGCATGCGAACGCAAGAAACCATTATGATTCTGCATGCATGCCGAGTTTTTCCTTACTATTCTATTATTAATGGTTTTACAATTAGGAGGCCCAGAGATTTGGCAGCCCACAGCCAGGACAGTGGCAGGGCAGAGCAGAGCAAGGCAGGGACAGAATTCTTTTTCTTAGTCCTGATTTCAACATGGTTAAACCACAACAAAGGAGAACTCTCCTGCAGTTATATTGCAGCAAATTGGACTTCAAAGAGAATTGAAAGTGACTCTTTGTTTTTATTGCTTCCCTCCTCCCTTTGTTCCTCAACTCACTTACCAGCAAGGTGTATGTGAGTTGTTTTTGAGGGGGGGGGGAGGAGGGATGGAGAAAGAGAGAGACAGAAAGAGAGAGAGAGAGAACAAAAGTAATTGCCACAGGTTGCAAATAAATTAGATTCATCTCCTGCATAAGAATGGCTGCACGTTGTTAGTCTCCATCTGCTAACTGCAAGAGGATGCGATCCGAGGTGGGCCCACAGCTGAACTTGGATTTTGTGCTATCTAGTCAGAACTCAGGACCCTGGAGAGATGCTGCCAGCACTTTTACATGATGCAGGGAGCTGATTTATGGATTCCTTTTGGCCCAGTTATACATATAAACAAGCCCGTTTTTTGACATAATGGAAAACAAAATGTTGTTACACAGGGTTTTAGCTATTAAGTCTGGGAAACTGACATAAAAGAAAATAAATAATTTTGAATGTTTGCCTAAACTAGTGCTTCAGGAACTTTTTTTGTTTATAGCAAGGCCCATTAGGGTAAAAAAAAATGCTTTATTTGCATTTCTTCAGATCAAAAATCAACAGCTTTCATTTTAGGTCATAAACTGCACCCTATTCCATATTGGTTGTTTGTTTTTTTTATTCTTCAGCCATGTAATTATTTTATTGAAAATGGGAAATCAAACAATTTAAATTTCCCATTAAAAGCAGGAGAAATAACACTTCACATTTTGACAGATGCTGAAGACCAATAAAACAATATAAAGTCCAATTTGTGGTTAACCATTCCTTAATCCAAATAGCATGCATTCTTGATGGATACAATAGCCCAGTATTCCTTCTCTAAATTTTCCATTTAATGAACCACATTTATATGCTCTCACTTTTGAAAGGATTCCTTTGGTGTTTTCCAATTCAAAAATGTGGTCAAAAAGTAATACCCATGTTTCCCTGAAAATAAGACTTATATGTTTTGAGGCTCCAAAATAAACGCTAGGGCTTATTTCGAGGGAAACATGATTTCAAGGTGATCAGTCCAGCTGGGCGCCCCACCTCTCAGTACACACAAGAAGCGGCAAGTGCATGGGGACCAACGGTTTCTGGCAGCAGCCCACTGGTCCCTTGATCAGCACACTCTGGGGCTGTCCAGCCCATGCAGCGCAGGTGAGTTGATTACCTCTCCAAGCAGCAGGTGGAGGAAGAGGCAGGAGATTTGGATGTGCTAAGTGGGCTGTGGGAAAGCTGAGAGTCGATGGGCTGGGTGGCCGGCCGTGGGAGGCTCATCTTCGCGTGGCAGAATTGGCAAGGGGCGGAAGGCAGGTGAACCCAACAAGTTGCATGGGCTGCAGGCAAGCCAAGAGACACAAAAACAAGTCTCCCGCAGACACCCGCCAGCTCTGGCCCACTGACTCTTTGGCTTTCCCCTGGGCCACACAGCGTATCCAGATTGCTTGCCTCCCCCCACCTCTGCCTCCACCTGCTGCTTGGACAGATAATCAACTCACCTGCACTGCACGAGCTGCGACTGGTTCCGGAGAGCATCAGCCCATTCATGCCCACCATCTCCTATGATGGCCACGCCCACCCCCTTCACTAGGGCTTATGTTGGGGGTAGGGCTTATATTAGGTACACACTAAAAATCAGGCTACAGCTTATTTTTGGGGTAGGTCCTATTTTGGGGGAAGCACGGAGCTAAAAAGAATTTGGAGGACTAACCTTCAAAGTGGCAGTGTAGCTTTCATGGATTTTAAAAATTTAAAACATGCTAGTTGTGTAACTTTAGATTTAAAAGTGAAATTAAAACTTTTTTTAATCTAAAACCCTAGAAGGTAGACATTGGGGGGTGGTCCTCAGGGAAGGTGTTTCATAAGATAGCAAAGTTCACATTCTAGACAGAGAAGACCACTGACTTGAAAGGAAATGAAAGAGGCCATATACATGTTAAAATTGAACAGCTTTCCTTCAATAGAGGGAGAGGGATACAACACCACCTATCTCCTGTTTAAAACACAGTCCTTTCAACAGTTTCAAGAAGGTTCGACATCTGTTTACACTCTGATTCAGGTGACCCTGACGATACTGATAAACCCCCAATAATGAGGGGTCCTCGGTGCTCTCTGAGCTTGCTTGTTTTCTTGCAGATAACCTACCCTACCCTAACTAGGTAACATCATCACTAGCACCAAGGACCCCTCATTTCAAACCTGAGCTACAAATATTCTCCTTTATTGACCTCAACAATTTTCAGAGAGCTAATGACCAGATAAGAACATAAATCCTTCCATTCCCCACCAGACAGTTAGAACTGTTGAAGCTTCTTGGATGAGAAGCAAAACTTTTTCAAAGAAAAAAATCCAAGAAAGCCCAGTGGTCTTTTGGAAAAAGCACCTTTAGGACAACCATGATCAGGATGATTGAGAATATCTATAGACAATTATATTGCTACAACTAGTAAGTCTCATTCCTACTAAACTTCTTTCATACATCATTTGGTGAAGACTCCTAGAGAAGCTTCTCCAAAGATGAAATTTGAATTTACTTATTTTATTTATATATTATTTCTGAACAAGATTTATAAGGCTATACAGCTCAAACAGTTTGGTACTGGTCTGGTACATTTTTTTTAAAAAAAAGAACCCTTGTTAAACGGTGTGATGCTAATTAGGAATGTCTATGTGATATGATGCAACACCTATAAATTTGCATTATCTTCCACATTCTACTGGAAGAATAAATGAAATAATAGCACAAATACGTACTACTAGATGTTCTCCGAGCTGTGCAGGAGAATTATTATGATGTCTTCTAAAGCTGACATAATGCTTATTTTTACACAATGCAAAATAGAGTACCTGATTTGAGCTTCAGCAGCATGTGATTAAATATTGTTCTACCTATCTATCATAAAAATGCTATCATTTGGGTTTTACTTTCTTCAAGACTTATAGTCCTCCTGAAACCCTCCTCCATCCCAAAAAAAGATTATAGCATCAGCCCTTTAATTAGAAGGCCAAATAAAGTATTTGTATTGGCGAGCCAGACATTAATAAACTCCCAGTCATATTTCATTTCTAACCACATTTTGGATTTCAGATTCTTCTCTCAGTTTCACCACATATCCCAGTCCTAGATTAGGCCTGGCTGGGGTTCAGCAAACTGCCCCCTCTCATTCTGTGAGCTTATTGTGGGATAGGAAGATCAGGGTGAGCATATGGGCAAATTATGAATGATGAATGATGGTCATCCACTTCCCACTCATTGCAATGCAGACATTGTCAGGAACAGGTCCTATTGACCATAAATTCATGTTTACTCACCGACATGTCTCTCCTGAGTTTGTCTGAGGCTTGGAATTTCAGCTGAAATTTCTTTGCCGGAATATTAGATTCAGTTAATGCTGCCATCCAGCCTTACTATCCTACCTTGAAGTCAAAACTCAAGTCATCAGGGTACTGGTGATCCATTGAGTCACCTGTCACTTGGTGCAATTTTCTTGGCAACATTTTCAGAATAGGCTGGCCAGTATCTTCTTCCTGGAGGGGAGGGAGGGAGAAAGAGGAGGCAAAGTCACCCAGTTGGTTTTCATATCTCTGGCAGGATTAGAATGCACAGTCTTTCTGCCTGTAATCTATGGTCTTTACCTATTACATTGCATTGATTTTCCCAACAGATTGGACATAATTGGCCGGTGTTTCACTTGTGTCAGCCTATGTATTTTGAAATTAAGACAAGGAATGTTAGTTTTTAAAGTGTCCAAATGTAAGCCAATCGGTCTGGATGTGATCAAAATCAGAATAGCTGTGAAATATGTATTTTCTTGCCCCTGTAAGAGAACAGCCTTTCTGCTTTTTTGTTTGTCTGAAGTAGAAATTCAGGGCAAATCTAGTATAGGTCATTAACGCAGGGCCCAGAAAGAAGCGATGGCAGAAATAATGATGTCATTAAATCAAGCTCTATGAATATGTAACGATGCCTTATTTTGCATTATTACAGCTGTTACTTAAAACATGCCTCAGCCATTGTCCCATTGATTGTTAATTTCTGCGCTCCGTGTGAAGTCTCTGATGACTCCCGAGAAGGAGCTTTAAAGGGCCTTTGAGAGATTAAACAGAAAACACAGAGAAAAGCCTTTTGGATCTGTGTCTGGGGATGTTGAAGAAAAGGAATTAATCAGAAGGGTTGAGGTTAAGCATTCTAAAGCAAAGGAACTGCCCATTCATAATAGGACTCCTACATAAAGGGGAGGCTCAAAGATTTGTGAATGAGGTTAGAGCCCAGCATTTGATATGTATGACAGTTAAAGAAAGAGCTCTAGAGGTTAGCAATAATTGCTAGGAGGAGGAGGCAGGGCACGGGATGTGGGATGTGGGGGAAAAATATTAACAAGTTAAATGTGTTCTGCTCTTTCATTGCTATAATGCGAAGCTACTTGGAATTAAATCTACAAGGAAGACTTTTTGTTCTGCACAGGAGATGAAGGGAATCTGGAGAAGATAGTTTCATCACAAACGATGGTTGGGAACTTCTAATCACTCTTTGTGTCACATTTTAAAGATGCACATGTTTATAACTCCAGGGCAAGAAATGGCATCAATTCAAGTCTAAATGAGTCTCATATCTATACCAGAAAGGTATAAAGTATAAGCTTTATGGGTCTCCCTAACCTGATGGTGCGTAAATAGCCTTGCTGATGGAGGATGATAGGTGTTGTAGCCCTGAAGGCACCAGCTTATAGGACTGTAAACTCGTTCTAACACCTTCTAACACTGGCGATACATCATACATTTAAGGAAAATGGACCATAAATTACTGATCTATATCCCAGCAATAATTTAACGTATTAGAGAGATCTGAAGCCTGTAAAGAAACAATTCAGTTATGCAATGGGGAAAAAAAAAATCAAATAATTGGTTGGGATTGACGGAAATTACAGTGCAATAATATCTGAAAAGCCAGGAGTTGGCATTGGCCAAAGGTAGAGTTCAGAGAAAGACATTCTCTTCTTTCCCAATATATAATTTGGCAAGCTGATCAGCAAAGCACAAACTTTTTTTTTTTTGAGCATAGCACTGCTGTATGCCTCCAGTTTTCATCTCCATGTTTTTGAAACCACCTGGGCTCTTGGTTTGAGACATTTGAGTGTTATCATCTGAGTGGATTACAAGCAGAGTGTGCATTTTTTTAAAAATTTCTAGGTTCATCAGGATTTCTTTTGTATATATTGCAAAATATGCTAATTCATATTTCCTAGAAATGACTCTTCATATCTTTTTTAAAAAAATCTCTCTTTTTCTTTCTCTCTCTCTTTTTCTTATAGCTCCACCAGCTTTAAAACTATCTGTGAATGAGACTTTAGTGGTAAATCCAGAGGATAATGTTACCATATACTGTTCGTTAACAGGCGGGGATCCTTTGCCTCAGGTAGTCTGGTCTCACTCACCTGGTCCTCTGCCTCCGAACAGCCTGATTCAAGGGGGCAACCTTACCATCTGGGGCATTCAAACCGAAGATTCAGGTTATTACAACTGTACAGCCATCAACAATGTGGGGAACCCAGCCAAGAAGACAGTGAACCTATTGGTGCGATGTACGTCTTTCTATTAATCTAATTGGGGATGGAGCCTGAATTTCCAGCTCACTTTGTTCCTTTTAAAGATTGGAATAAATTTAAGACTGGTACTTCAGGACAGAAAGAGTATTAACCAAGCTTGATTTTATATTGCATTGCTTCCTTTCCTTCAGTCCTCGTAATTTTCAGGTTTGTTTTCAACACATAAGTGTGTACACATAAGCATACACGTATACATATTGCTTCACACTGTTACGTTGAAGGGGTGTGATCGCTCAGTGGCTAAGACACAGAGCTTGTCGATCGAAAGGTTAGCAGTTCAGTGGTTCGAATCCCTAGTGCTGTGTATTGGGGTGAGCTCCCATTACTTCTCCAACCTAGCAGTTAGAAAGCACGTAAAAAATGCAAGTTGAAAAATAGGGACCACCTTTGGTGGGAAGGTAACAGTGTTCTGTGCACCTTTGGCATTGAGTCATGCCGGCCACATGACCACAGAGACATCTTTGGACAGCACTGGCTCTTCAGCTTTGAAACGGAGATGAGCACCGCCCCCTAGAGTCGGGGATGACTAGCACACATGTGCGAGGGGAACCTTTACCTTTACCTTAAGTTACATTGAAAGGAGAGGGGTTTTTAATAGGAGATGGATGCAAACAAATAAGTTTTCTCGTGTTCTTCCCTCGCTCCTTGTTTTTCTCCTGAGCTCTTTACTCATTTCTGTCAAAGCAGCTGCTCTTGCCACATGCCATTTATTGATGGTCAAATTAATACATTATATTTGCACACAAGCATAGGGTAGCCTGTTCAAAAAATCATGTTCATATCCCTCTCCTATCAAGAATGAAATTATAGCAAGGAGGGGAAGGATATTCTGTTCCCCCTGCATCATAGATTCAGTGAAAACAACTTTCCAGAAATTATTTCTGCTTAAGAAGAGGAGATGCTATGAAACAGAATGTTAAATTCTGTTGAATATAAGAATGTGAATTATACGGTGTACTACTTGTGTTATATAGCTACTCAGATTTCTATGCCCTGTCAGTCAGGACATGGCATGACACAGCATGATGTGACATGACACAACATGACATATTTTGGCCATTTGAAGATCAGGCACTTGATATATTCACCAGTTTGGCCTTTGTATTTCCTCTAGCCATGAAGAACGTAACCTTCCAGATCACTCCTGACGTCATCAAAGAGAGTGAAACCATCCAGCTAGGCCAAGACCTGAAGCTCTCATGCCATGTGGATGCTGTCCCACAAGAAAAAGTTTTCTACTTCTGGTACAAGAATGGGAAGCTGGCCAAATTCTCAGATCGAGTAGTTGTCATCAAAAATGACCCCGAACTTCCCCCTGTGACAAGCAGCCTAGAGATAATTGATCTCCGTTTCACAGACTATGGTACATACCTCTGTGTGGCATCTTTCCAAGGAGCACCTATCCCTGACCTTAGTGTTGAAGTGAACATTTCTTCAGAAACAGGTACGCTTTCATCTAATTTTTAACTTATCCAGAAGCCCGATTAAGGATAGAACACAGTTTAAAAAAGAATGTACGCTTTCATTAAAATCTATCCCAGGAGCTTCATAAAGAGCCTAAACTCTGTTTACCAGATAGGTAGATTAGGTTTAATCACAGAATAAATCCTTTTCAAATTATTTGGAGGGTTTAAGATGGAAGGCTGTACTGCTATGCCACTTCTTTTCTCTCTGTTCCAATTTTTTTTTTTTTTCAGATAAATGACTACAGAAAAAGAAAGGCTGAGTAAATTTATATCTAATATTTCATAATCCATATTATTTTGCTGTTCTTTATCCAATGTTTTATTTCTATTTCTTTACAGCATAATAAACCTTTCAAAACAAAAAGGCATAAGAGTATAGGATGTTAAAGTGAAGGGCAGATTCATCTTCGAACAGTTCCCTGCACAATAGAAACTTCTCTGCATATAGATCAGTAGCAAATTGGGGAGAAGGGATAGGAAGGGTGTAACCATTTAGCCATGCAAAGTGGCTATGAGAAAGAGTAATTTTGTGATATTCTTTGAGGATGATATTACTAATGTCTTGGGAAGTTCTGGCTAAGAGCCAAATTTGATATGGCACTAACTACATCACTGAAACTAGATCAGGGTTTTAAAATAAATGTAATAGGTGTGGGGAATGATATTCATCAGGGATAAATCCAAGGGAAAATTATTGAAATTTTGCATCTCTAGGCCCTAGCCTCCTTTTTGTTTTATTTTTGGGGAAAAAATTACCTTGTTTGTGCTAGCAAGTTTTGTTTATTTTATTTATTTTAGCTCAAAACTGTCCGCAGCGTATTGTAGCGAAATTTCTGCCGGGATTACAATTAAACCTGCCCTCCATATGTACTGTTGTCCCATTGAAAATAACCTTCATACTTATTGACTAAAACAAACAGTGGTTTAGTTTCTAATGATTCACTTAACATCACATCTACTTCGTTTCTCAGAGGGATTCAGAAGTAAGGCAGATAGAGAACAGAGCTTTCTGAAGTATGTTTGCAACAAAGGTCACAGGTGCCTATCAGAGAAACAATGGGAATGCCAGCAGTCCACTTAAAACAAGTTTCCAAAAGAAAATCCTTGCCAAGGCTCTTACCACAGAGAAATGCAGAAGTAATCTGAATGGAGTTTGGAACTATACACACATACACAAACAACCCAAACAAGAACATAGAAACTAAGAACTAGAGATACAAAAAGAAATTGAAAAAGAAAAGCATGCAATGGTGCCTTTCACACTGCTTTCTATCAAGTAATCTTAAACTTTTCTCCATAAGCTCATTTTTTTAAAAAAGTTTTTTTTATTAGTAATTCAAATTAAAAACAATGGACATGGTTTAACATCTTTGGTTTTAAACATTGTTATCAAATTTAACCTAATAGCGCATTTTTAATAGCGCATTATTAAATGCGCTATTTTTTTATTAGTAATTCAAATTAAAAACAATGGACATGGTTTAACATCTTTAGTTTTAAACATTGTTATCAAATTTAACCTAATAGCGCATTTTTAATAGTGCATTATTTAATAGCGCATTATTAAATAGCGCATTATTATTAAATGCGCTATTTTTTATTAGTAATTCAAATTAAAAACAATGGACATGATTTAACATCTTTAGTTTTAAACATTGTTAAAATTTTAACCTAATAGTGCATTAACCTAATAGGGGTGTACATAAGAGCACCAACATGCCTACCGTTCCTGTCCTAATGTTCCCTTTGATTGTATCCAATTTCATATAGTTATTACATACTTATGGTTATATATATGCTTATATATTGTATAGTTATTTCATGCTTATGCTTATATATACTGTTGTGACAAATAAATAAATAAAATAAAATAAAATTCAGTATCTTTATATAAATTTACATTACTTCTTACATAAGCTCATTTTTAATCACCAGATTCCAAGGTCACCAATTCATTCTTCTCTCTCTCTCTCTCTCTCTCTCTCTTTTTTCAGTAAAGAGTCCATATAAAGTTTCCACAGCTGTTAAAAAATTTTTTTCATGAGTTTTGAAAAAGGCTTTACTATGTTTGTAGTGAAGTGTGAATCTTTCCCCTAGTTTGACCACAGATAGGAATGGTGGTGTATTTATTCCCTGGTTTTCTGAATCTTTTTCCCCTTGTAAGATTTAGCAAGCAGGTCATCCCACATAAGGGTCCCAGAAAGTCGCCTTTAATTAAAAACTTTTCAAATGCAATTTACACATTTTTCCCATAAAGAAAATTGTCTCCTGCCAGGTGAGCATATGCTGGCAGTAGCGAGCCAAGCGGGTGCAGCTCAATCTTCACACCATATAAGAGAGGAATTGATGAGATTCCATAGCCCACAGAAGACCTGCAAATTGAAAATTCACCTTCTTATTGCCTAGTGATACAGCTGATGGAGATATTGGATGCTAGACCTACATAAATATGCCTTTAAGCCAGCTATGAGCTATATTTTTGTATGATTAAAATAATCACACTCCCTCTTGGCCCTCTTACATTTATGGGTTACATGCAGACATTACTTGGTCATGCAGGTAAAAATAAATTTGGAACTTTTACATTGCATTTTTAAATCCCTTAAAAATGTAAAAGTATACATAAATATATTTCAGGAGAGAAAGAGGACTTACAAAGAAGTACAATCATATCAGTTTCCATGATACTTTAGTACAGATATTTCGTACAATAATCTTTCCCAACAGATGTCCTACCAGTTTTACTGAGGTATACAACTCGTGGAATTCTTATAGTGGAAAAAAAAAGTTATAGTTCAAATATATTTGGAGATCAACAAATAGGAGTAGGCAGCCCTGAAGAATCTGTATCCCCTAATTATAATCTTAAAAACAGAGCAGAGAAGATGGTGAAGATTATGAAGAGCATGTTCTGAAAGTTGGAGGAATTGAAGAAAGTAAGATTTAGAAGCAATAAATTCTATGGAACAATCAGAAACATGATGGAACAAATTCATTCTTTGTATGCAAGACATTTGGACTTGAGCCAATGGGAATGAGTTACAGACTGCTTTATAAGATGACAAAATTTTACAGCATTTTCAATCATAGGAATAAAGGGGTTGGTAGATACTTTGAAGGTCATCTAGCTCAGCTCTCATGTCTTCACAATCTTTTCTCTTCTCCAGATTAAAGCCTCCATCCAGAGGAGTTCCTCATCCACTGGAATCCATTGGCACTGGAGGCCAATACAGTACATTTAAAATAATAATTTATTATAATGTATTTTATAATAGTTATATTACAATATTATAATTGCTATATAACATTACAATAATAAACAAAATGAAGAATAGAAAAGAGACATGGCGTGGCAAGGCAAAGTATTATATTGCCAATACATTAAAAATCTAGCAGGCAAAGCAGGTAATGAGACCTGTCAATGGCTAAGATCAAGTTAAAGAAAAAGGCAAAGGGACTAATTCTGCTTGCACAGGATGAAGCCTCAAGAACAAATACATACAAAGCCAGAATTGAGAAAACAGAAACAGACAGCAAATGCCAACTCTGCAAAGAAACCAAACAAATGTTGGACCAACTAGTTAGGTGCCACAAAAAGATCGTATAGACCAGATGTGTCAAACATATGGCCCATGGTATGGATTCAGCCTGCAATAGGCTCAGAGTTGGCCTGTAGAGCCATCCCTGGGGACAGTGAGGGACTGCCCCTGCTGCCTCAGGACCAACCACGCCCACCCAATTAGCCATGATGACTATGCCACACCCACCTCAGCCCCCCAAGGGCAAACAAACTCCTGATGTGGGCCACGGTGGAATCGAGTTTGACACCCCTGGTATAGACTTTCTAAACAGCCACATGATAAAAGGGCATTGGAATATCTTCAAGATAATACCATGGACACAAAGATTTTTTTTCCAGACACGCCCCTGCCACATAACATCCCAGACATAAAATTGTTGATAAGAAAAATAAATAAAGTTGGAATAGTGGAAGTTGAAGTGCCTAGAGACAGCAGAAGAGAAGAGAAAGACCAGAGAAAATCACAAAATACGAAGACCAGCAGACAGAAGTAGAATGCCTGTGGCAAAAGACAACAAATATAGTATCAACATCAATATAGTATCAATATAGGTGCCTTGGATGCAATCCCAAAACATCTGTGGCACAATGTGAATATCATCAGCACTGATAAAATCACCATTAGTCAATTGCAAAAGGCAGCTTTACTTGGAACAGCTTACATCCTACGACAATGCCTTTAGCATCATCAAAAAATATCTGCCTGTCCCAGGTCCATCGGAAGGACTCAACAGGTAGATAAAAATGCCAAATCTGGTGTAAACATCTGGCTGACTAATTGATAAATGACTATAAGTTTTTTTATTTCATGTCTCTTATCATTCTAGTTCTTCCTTGGAACTCTTCCGATTTTTTTATGTTTTCCCAAAATGTAGTGTCCAAAGTAGAACATAGAATTCTAATTATGTTCTAAGTGAACTATGATTTCTTTTGATCTTGACACTATTATTTCTGCTAATGGAGCCATTGACATACCCTCATTGGATACAACTGTTCAACCAGCTCTATATCAATCTAAGAATACCATATTCTCTATGTATCTCATGGTATCATAGTTCTCCACTCCTCTGAATACAACAAAATACCTTATGCCACCAGACTTGTAATCCTGGGTTTAGAAAACTTAGAACTCCGCCGCCTCCGACAGGACCTGTGTTTAACTCATAGAATCATCTATTGCAATGTCCTTCCTGTTGAAGACTACTTCAGCTTCAATCGCAACAATACAAGAGCAAATAATAGATTTAAACTTAATGTAAACCCCTTCAATCTTGATTGCAGAAAATATGACTTCTGTAACAGAGTTAACACTTGGAACACACTACCTGACTCTGTGGTCTCTTTTCAAAATCCCAAAAGCTTTAACCAAAAACTATCTATAAACCCCATTCCTAAGAGAACAATAAGGGGCATGCATAAGAGCACAAATGTGCCTACCATTCCTGTCCTATTATTCCCTTTCATTATATCTAATTAATATAGTTATTACATACTTATGCTCATATATATGCTTATATATTATATAGTTGTTACATGTCAATGCTTATATATACTGTTATGACTAAATAAATAAATAAATAGTCCAGCCCATATTTTGCCATACTCCACAGTAGAATCTCATGAAAAAATTGTTGAATTTTTGCTGAACTCAAGGTACACATTGCTGGACTATCATAGTTAACTAAACTAGTCACGCTGTCAAAAATATCACATTGGTTTGTTGTGATTGCTTCTTGATAAGCTCATGTTGGTTTTGCCAAGCAATGCATTCTTTTCTAATCAGTTGCTTAATAATCTGTTCCAGGGTGTTGATAAACAACGTTAAGCCAGCTGGTTTGTAGTTAGATAGGTTCTTTCTCCTCTTTTTTAAAGATAGAAATAACCAAATGAGGAAGGTTTTTTTCTTATGCCAGGCAGAAGCCAAATTCTGTGGTAGTATATAGAATAAATAATGATGGTAATTGATTGAATCAGTCTTGTTTAAAATAACAAGGTCAAAGAGCTAAATATGCCTTGACTTCAATTTTAGCAATCTTTTACATACACACAAAACTAAGCTAATTCTTAAACAGTGCTGTTGAATAGTTGTTCTTTCTTATCACCTTTTTCCCAAAAGTGCCTCCAACCATCATGGTGCCCAAGGGTCAATCCATCATTACCGTCCGTGAAGATTCAAGAGCAGAGTTACAGTGTGAAGTCCGAGGGAAACCCAAACCTCCTATCATCTGGTCCAGAGTTGATAAAGAGGCTCCTATGCCTTCGGGGACCATGACAGTGGAGACTAACGATGGGAAGCTGCACTTTGAGAAGGTGACTCAAAAAATGAGTGGGATTTACAAATGCCAGACAGCCAGATACAATGGCTTCAACATTAGACCTCGAGAAGCCCTGGTGCAACTCAACGTACAGTGTGAGTATAAATGAGGAACATATTCTCTTTGATGCAGCCTATATATCTTTACTGACTTAGCATACAAGGTCATTTTGTTTTGTTTTCCCTTAATAACAAAAGTAGTGTGCAGACAAGGGTATGTTTGAGTTACTAGATCTTGTACTTCCAGAGTCAGAAAAGTTTAAATCTCAGATTTAGTGGTTAAAAATGTTATAATAATGGAATATATAATTTTATATAATATAGTATACAAATTTAACATAAGGCAGTGGAATGCTCAACTCAGAAACTTTCCTAAGAACATTTCCCAGTTATATACCAATGTTTGTGCTATTATAGAGACCTGAATGTGTTCACTGATATCTGACCAAACATAATTTATGAACTGTCTGCCCATGATGAGTGGGGAAAGGGGTGACTATTTAATCTCTGCTTTGTGAGCATGTCACTCTGTAAAGATATCCTATGTGTCCTTGAATGGTCCAGGTTATTTTGATATCAATTAAAATGCCAACTGTGTTGCTTTCTGCATGTCCAAGAAACCCACATCTGCCCTGAATCCATAACAGTTACAGAGAATAGAAGAAATATTTTAACATTATTTTATGATATCAAAATTTACTAGATAATAGAAATAGAATATTTCTATATGTTAAAATATATATACATGCAATTTTATTAATAGTATGACAGAATTAAAGGGGGGGAAAAGAAAATTAAAAACTTTGTAAACATATATCCAAAACAAAGCAGCTTGTTCCAAAGTTTACTTCTTTGTAAAAAAAAATGTGAATGGTTGACCTAGTATCTTTTCAGCAAAGGGTCCTAGACACAAATACTAAAAATACTTTTCAGTATTTCCCAGCATATAGTTGTGAAGAACTAGAGAAATGGACAGGATTGATGCTTAAGAAGAATATAAACATAATCAGAAATATCTATATATTCTGAATTGGTTTAAATCTCCAAGGCCAAATGATTTGCATGCAGAACACTGAAATAAGTTGGTAATGGTCTGGCTGAACATTAGTATCTTATCCATGAAAATTCTGGAGAGCTGATGAAGTGCTAGATTTTTGGAAAATTGTAAATATTGTCCCAATCTGCAAAAATGGTGTTGGGGGGAATGGGGATATTGTCTAACAATAACACCCAGGAAGATTCTATAAGAGGTCATAAACAGATTGTTTTGTAAGCACCTTGAAGACAATGCAGCAGCTTTTAGTGGTCAGCATGGATTTGTTAAAATGAATTTTGGCAACTTTTTTATTGGTTAACTTCTTTAGCACATTGTGGCAACATAATATTAATAACATATTTTGATTTCAACTAAGTATTTGAGAAAGTACCCTATGGCAGTTTAATAAGGTAGTGATATGTGAATGGCATTACAAGCAAATGAAAGTATCTTGAAAATTATCTCAGGGAAGACTCAGTGGCAATCATTTATTTCTTGGGTGGAATAGAAAATAGAAATGAAATTCAAAAACATCTTGAGAGTTTGGTAAATGAAAAACTCAGAATAAAATTTAATAGAAGAAAAAGTTATTTAATAAGCATAAATCAGAAGGGCAGGTGTAGGATGGAGGATACGTAGCTCGGTGACAAAACTTGTAATCATAGTTGATTACAAATTGGATATGAATCAACACAATGTGTTGTGACTGCACAGAAGACAAATGCAATTGGAGGCTGTCTCAACCGTTTCTAGATCACAAAAATTAATCATTCACTTTACTGTGCATTGAGACAGATCCCATCTTGAATATTGTGTCCATTTCTGAATACCACATTCTAAGAACCCAGACAAACTGGAATTGATTCAGAAAAAAGGCAGCGAGGGTGATCAGAGGATTAAAAACTATGTCCTATGAAAAGAATTTGAAAGAGCTAGGAAAAGAAGGATGGTCCGAGCATGTGATAACACTCTTCAAATAAGCACTCTTCAAATATAATAAAGTCAAGAGCTATTCTCCAACATTCCACAATGAATGATATAAAATAGTGAGGGAAAATAGATTGAAATTAAATGTTAGGGGGGAAAATCCATTAAGAGCAGTTTAACAATAGAACCAGATGACCTCCCTTTTAAACGTTATGTTCAGGTGGCAGCTAGGGTAAGTTTTAATTCTAATTCCTGTACTGGACAAGAGGTTAGATTTAGGGGTCTAAAAACGTTCTGTGGCATTAAGTCCAAATTGTGTCAGTAATAGGACATGCCCAAACTGTGTGAGTTAATGTTGCAACTTGTGAACTGCATCTCCAGATGATAGTTATTACAATCAAGCCTTTATTTGTAAACCTTTTGTTGTGATATGACCGATCCTTATTAAATGTCCTTGGAGATTTCCAATGTACATAAAATAAAATTTCTCTTGTTTTTTAATATTAATAATATTAATAATATTTTAATATTAATTATATTAATATTATATTAATAATATTTTGCTGATTTACAAAAACATAATATTTGAGCTCATATTCCAAAAGATATTATTCATTAACCTACTTGGAATAACTATGAGTCACTCCAACCACTCGTGACTCTGGGCAATATATATTAAAGAGAAAATTAAAATCACCAACTTCATTAGTAATACAAAGGTCTCCTTTATCCCATAGAATAGGAAGGGCTTAACAGTCATGCAAAATGCCAGGAGGACTGGGGCATATATATACTTCCATACCCTTGAGATCTCAACAATAGGAACTCATGCAAAATGTCAAAGCATCGGTAGCATACACCAATAAATGTTTAAGTTAAATGAATTCTTCAACACACCTAGTGATAGGCTGAATTCAGTTTTAATCTCTATACCAAAAAAAATGTGAAACACCTTCATAACCACCAAGTGGATTTAAATTAATTATAAAAATTGCCAGCTCATTTCCCTCCCCCAAAGAAAACCCCAAACAATTTATTGGCTATGGTTAAATGTGGTTACCCCATAATATGATTTAATAATAAGGTTTATTTCTATAGTAATATTTTTATATATAACATAGAATCATAAAGTGGGAAGTGACCTAAGAACTCATCAAGTCCAAACTCCTGAACACTGAATAATTTATCTGACCTCTGTTCAAAAATCTCCAGTGAAGGGGAAGAAACACTCCTTGCAATGGCCTAATCCATTGATCAACAAGCTCTTACTGTCAAGAAGTTCTTTCTAATGACTAAAGTGTATCTACATCCTCGAAGTTTCATCCCATTAGTTCTAGTCTTACCCTCTGAAGCAAGTGAGAATATGTCCTCTGCAACATGACAGCCCTTCAGATATTTGAAGGCAGCTATTATGTCCCTTCTCAAATTTCTCTTTTTTTTTTTTTTTTTTTTTTTTTTTATCCAAAAAGTTTTTATTGGTCAAAAAAGGTTTATACAAATACATATCAGGTATGGTAAATTTTCATTTTTCTTATACAAGATAAGAATTTTACTCAAAATTTTAAACACATACAACAGCCATATGGCAAGCAGGTGATACGAAGTAGCTAAGTTTATCAATCTTACATACGCAATAAAGAAGGGTCAAGAATAATCAGAATATCATACAAAGGAGAATAAGGAAAACCAACACAATACCAAATATCATTGTCACTTCCTAGTTTTGGATCTCAGAACTCTGGGTTCAGCCTGACCCAACTCCAGGGCCGCAACAGCGGCAGCCGCCTCCCCATGGTCTATAACCTCCCCTTCTTCAACTCCTGGGTCATCTAATTCCAGGAGGGCTTTGTGTTCCTCCACGTAGGCCGCAGCCTCCGCAATTGTACTAATTTTTTTCGTAATGCCCTCCCGGAAAATCATCAATCCCTCTGGCATCAGCCATCTGAAGCCTACTCCCTTCTGGTACAATTTGCTTGACAAAAGTAATATTCTTTCTCATTTCACGTACCTGTCTGGGAATCTGCCTCAGAATGGCTATCTCCCTGCCCCTATAAGTCAGTGCCCCACTCCTATGTTTTCTAAGAATTTCATCTCGTCTCTCTTCTCACAAATTTGACATGAACCTCTCTAGGAACTGCATGCGTGCGTGCATATTTTGAATTAACTCTATAAGCTCGATCCACATCCCAATTCATAAAGTCAACACCTCTCCCAAGAAATTCTCCCAACAGTTTAGTCACAACATCTCTCAAGTCTTCTTGGTCCACTTCTTCCAGATTTTGAAACCTAAGGAAATAAGACATTTTATCCATCTGTAGTCCAAGCACAGCATTGCCTGTCGTCTCCTCTCTTTTCTGCACTGCCCGCATCTCTCCCTCCAGACCTTCCACTTTCTGCTTGTTTTCTGCTGAGACTTGTTGAGTGTCCTTTAAATCCTTTTGGATAGTCACAATTTCTGCTCTTATTTCATCCAGTTTCTTGTCCATATTAGATAACTTTTCCAAAATTCTCTCCATTTCTCCAGCAGTTGGTCTCTGACCTTTTGCCATTTAAAAAAATTTTTTAAAATCCTCAGGCAAGCACTCTTCTCAAATTTCTCTTCTACAAACTAAACATGCCTAAATCTTTTAAGCATCCCTCTAGGACTTGGTTTCCAGTGATTTCTTCATCCTAGCAGTTCATTTCCAGACTTCCTCCAGTTTAAAAAAAAACAAAATCTGAATGTATAGAACTGAATTCAATATTCCTGGTGAGAACTAACCAAGGCAGAGTAGAATGAAATAATTATTTCCCACAGGCTAAACTCTATGTTTCACTTAATATTCTTTAAGATATCATTCCGTTCTTTGCAGCTGCATTACAGTGTTTGGACACATTGAGTATGTAATCCACTAGTTCACCCAAGTCTTTCGCGCATGTGCTACTTTTGAGCAAGATTTGCTCCCTCCTGTAAATGTTTTTTTACCTAGACCCATGCCTTTACATTTCTCCTTGTAAATGTAATCAAATTATTTTAACTAAAATAAGACTAATTATTGTTATAATTTAACTACTAATAAAGTAATGGAACCAATTCAAAGTGTTGGTTATCACCTTTAAAGCTTTTCATGGCATGGAACCAGGTTATCTGAGGAACCATCTTGCCCCAATGAAATTGGCTCCCCCTATTCACTTCGGCAGAAGAGGCCCTCTGTGGACCCATTGTTCAAGGAAATTTGACTGCAGGGTCTACGAGATGAGCCTTCCTTGCTGTGGCCCCCACTTTCTGGAACATCTTGCTACCAGAGGTGAGATCCATCTCTACCTTTCTGGCTTTCATGAAGGGCTTAAAACATGCTCTGCCTGTTCTTTTGGGGCCTCAATGGGGCACACTAAGCTGGAGCTGGTTGGTTGAGTGAGATGCATCCCCTCTGCTGTCCATGCTCTTTAACCTTTGTTTACTTGTTGTTAATTTTAATATATTTTTATATTTAGGCTTTTATGCTATTGCAAGCCACCCAGAGTCACTCTGGATAGTGAAGCTTACCGAAGTTCCCTGGATCCTGCTTTTACCCTTTTTTAAAAATAGGAACGTTTGCCTTCCTCCAGTCTTCTGGGACTCACCTGTTCTCCAAGTCTTTAAAAGACTACAAGGAGTAATTCTGCAATTATCTTTGCTTGTTCAATACCTTAGGGCCATGATGGTGAACCTATGGCATGTGTGCCGTTGCCCCAGTTCAGCTCCACCACACATGTGTGTGTGCCTCCTGCCAGCTAGCTGGTCGTCGGGTCTCTGCCATGCATATGTGGGGGGGGGCATGTGGGGGTGCCCATGCATACATGGGAGGGAGTTGGGCATGTGCAGGGGGCCACATGCGCATGCGTGCAGAGTGGGGTGTGTGTAGGGGGCACGTGGAATGCATGGGGCAAGTGGCGGGGTGTACGTTGCATTTTGGGGGGTTCAGATATGCGCTTTGGGCACTTGGTCCAGAAAAAGTTAGCTATCACTGCCTTAGGGGTAATTCATCTGGCCCTGGAGACTTTAAATTCACTTAGATTAGCACTGATCCCTTAACAAAGGTGGTTCCTAATACTTCTCAGGATGCCAATGGAGCTAAGTTTAGCTTTTAAGTTCAGCGCAAGAGGAATAGAATTTGGCTTGTTCCAACCAATGACCCAAACCAAAAGTAAATTGAAGATTAAATCCACCTATCTGAATGTGGTTGATCTTAAACAAAGCTAAGCAGGGTAGACTTGGTTGTTACTCAAATGGACAACTACTAAGAAATCCTAGAGATGATGGACTGATTTACTTTTTTTTAAGAAAAAAAGCATCTTAGCTGATACTAAGCCAATTCCATATTTTTGCCATGAAAATTCCATTGATGTGTTCATGTGTTCATGGAGTCACCAAGCTTGACTTGAGATCATTTTTACTCCCCCCACATCCAAACAGATACTAAAAATTCAAAGATAGAAATTACTGATTATGCAGTCAATAAACATTATCTGTCAATGAGGTCTGCCGTAAATTCCTTTAAAGGCTGCATAAGTTGCTTGTCCTTCACCAAAAATAAATATGCTGCAGAAGAAGCAGCTATTTCAGAAGAGGAAGCTAACCAACTCGAGGAACCATTCTAATGGGTTAACTCCTCATGAGAAGAAGAGAATTTGTTTTTAAATATTTTTCCAAATCTCAATTCAGAATGTTTGAGGTGTAACTTAGAGGTTTTTTTTCTTGTTTTTGTTGTTGTTGTTGCTAGAAAACTTACAGTTTTCTTGTCTGACATATGATTATCAATATTTGGTTACTTTGTTGATTTAAGTAGTCTATGAGTTTGGATTTGTTCTGTCACATTATCTCTTTTTTCACATTCCATCTTCTTTTCTTAAGGGGACTTATTCAATATTAAATTTCAAGATCTTCAAGGTTTTATATTTATTTAATTATCCTAAGGAATCCGTATCAACTATCAAAATTGATAAAGTAAAATTTTAAAAAACAATGCCATGCCATGCCATGCCATGCAAAGCAATGCAATGCAACACAATAAAATAAAATAAAAATGGAGCAAACGGGTGGGGTTTTTTTGCCTGCTTGTTGATACCATCCTAGTTCTCATTTTCTCAGTAAAAAAAACCTTACATTTTACTGAGCTAAAATTGGTTTGAGATAGGTAGCTGTACAGTCTATAGATACAGTTCTGGGGCCAAGATATTTGAATAACTGCCTTTCTCTGATTGTCTCTTCCTGCCACATCAGATCTGGCAGGAGAGGGATGCTCTGACTCTCCTCTATTAAATTGTCATCTAGTGGGATCAAAGAGTGTAATACTGTGTAATACTGTTCCCCCATCCCCCAAGATTTGATTGGCCCCAACCCTGGCAGCTTTTCAGAAAGCTTTTAAGATCTGGCTGGTCTCCCAAGCATAGAGGTTAAGAGGTTAGGTAAGCCCATGAGATATTTTTAATTATTATTGATGGTTATTCTCTGGTTAT
The DNA here is from genome assembly GCF_028640845.1 of Ahaetulla prasina. Taxonomy (NCBI): domain Eukaryota; kingdom Metazoa; phylum Chordata; class Lepidosauria; order Squamata; family Colubridae; genus Ahaetulla; species Ahaetulla prasina. The sequence goes on from NC_080539.1 coordinate 71,358,932, forward strand.
TATGTTTGTATACTCATATTT